>NW_021605555.1:2481497-2529672 GCF_004785775.1 Grammomys surdaster | reverse complement strand
ACACACACACACACACACACACACACACACACACACACACACACACACACACATTTACTTAATATTAAATTAAGTTGTAGGATTTATGATTAAAATATAACCAGAAAAAGTTTTCTTTGCAAAACATTACTTTGTCTTAGTTAATTTAGGATTTCGTTTTCTTAAGAATGATTGTGTACCATATACCTCCTCCATAGAACGTGGGCTGTGGTGACAGTGCTGGAGTTCCACTTAGCCCACAAGAAAGTAATTCTTGATCCTTATACCTTCTGCAATGTGCTCATCATTTGTAATACTTAAGGTTAAAGTAAGCAAAATATGAAACTTAAAAAAGCTAAAAATGAGGATTTAAAATATGTAATAGAAGTTTAGAAGCACGGAAGGCTCCAGACATGGTGAAATTTGTATTTAAATAACTTCATTTTAAGATCTTCACGCTGCTATCACTGAGATCCACTGTCTATCGTAGTGAACTCATTCACCTCCAGCAAGATAGTTGCCAGTAGTCATTGAGTCTTGGAGTTTTCTTGTGGTCCAGAAGGACAGAAAGGAACATCATCCAGAAGACCTACAAAGCCATCTTCATACATGCTGTCAGTTCCAGATTTTTGTGGCTCCTCACATCTGAGTTAGAAAATCTAAAGAAGATGGTGGGAAGACTATTTTCCTGTAGTAGGAGAGAAATAAGAATAGGTCATTTAATCAAGAGCTCACTAAAAGTCTAGAAATAACATCATATATACTGACATAAATCACAAGTATTATGATTCTTTTAAATAACCTTTAGTATGAAGTATTCTGAAAGAATTCTTCCCTGACTATATCTCATCTTTAATGCAAGGGACTTTGAACAGATTGAAACCAACGAAATCCAAGATTGAACTAGATTCTCAGCTGATAGCAATCTGAAATGCAAGCTCTAGTTGCCTCTCTGTATGTCCTACTGGCTTTGATGTTATTAAATAAGCCAAACTGTGTGCTTTCAAGTTCCAGGGATATCGGAATTTTTATATTTGTACATAAGCAAATGCACAAGGAAGTACAGAGAGAGGAAGACAAAGGGGAATCACTTTCACCTTGTAATTTGTCATGCTAATATCAAAATGGAAATTTAGGTCTTTTATTTTTAACTCTGAAAAATATCAGGATACATTGAAGATATCCTAAGTGCAAAGTCTAAAGTATTTTTGTTACAATAAATAATATATGATATAAAATATATTATATATAGTATTTTCTTGCTAGAAAAATTTGAGGTTAAGTAATAACCTTAAAACACTGCATTCATTTTATAAAAATAAATCTACCAATGAGAGAACCAATGAAATAGAGTCACAAGAAAACACTAAGTACTTCTCAATTGGTTCAGTGGAAAAGACATACAAAAATTTCAGAATAGCTTTAATGCTTAAAGACTTAGTTTTATTAGTATACATCAAATTATGACCTATTCTTATTTGAACAATAGCTATTATTCAAATATATAACTTTTGTGATAATAATTAATTTTATAAATGCCAAACTATCTAGCTAGATAATTGGCTACTAATTGTTTTAGGTCCCATTTCAAGTCACAAACTAATTGTGTTCTAAATGTTTGACCTAACTCATTGAAAATACTGTCCCCATATCTATCTCATATTTCTATAAAGTTGTCCATAGAATATATATTTTGGTTATTGTTATAAGAAAAAAATTCAGGAAAACAGAGCAAAATAGTAGGAATATTCTTCTGGACAAATACCCATATATATTAAATATCATTAAAATAAGTTTTGACTTATAAACAATATTTATAAAAAGTTATACATACAGTCTGACTATATTTAGGAACACAAACACTTTCATGTAAAACAATTAATGAAAGAAGAGGCACTTAATTTGAAAGAAAATAATAAAGAGTATATGAAAAGGTTTGAAGAGAGAAAAGTTAAGAGAAAAATTGTGTAATTATATTATAACCTCAAAAACAAAAGAATAAAAGAGAAGAGAAACATGGAGTTCAGAGGGCATAAGTACCTTGCTCTGGATCACATGGGAAAGAACAGAAATAAAAACTAAGCACACACAACATTGGGCCTGGGATAGCAGGGGAAGGTTTAGGTGTCTCAAGAGGGGAGCATTTGCTAGCAGTTGCTTCCCAGTTTAGGAGTGCCCAACCTTTGAGCTAGTCATGACATATCCAAAATTAACTAGCATGTTTGTATGTCTTTCACTCGCAAATCCAGATTGCTCCTAGTCGGATGAGCACTTGTAACCCATGAGGAGGAAAAGCGGTGTAGCTAAATTTGCCGCTACCATCTCCAACTGACATCCAGAAACAAGATGGAGGTGTCTGTCTTAAAATTGCATGCCACCATGATATTATTGTATAAGTCCAGGCTAACTCTTACCTTGAGTTTTTGTAGAGCTCTATACAGAAGAGTAGTAGCCTAAAGTCAGCTTTAGGCTCACTAGGTCCAGTTTCTGACATAAAGAAACGATGAAATAATAAATGGATAGCTTCCTTCTAGGTCACCCATATGTAAGTGATTTAAAATTAAATCTGGATTAGTCTGTTGCAAGTAGGGGCATCTGATTCTAGCTAAACATACAGGCATAGGCTGTTATCAAGTGAAGGGCTGTTACCATCCTTTATTGTCCCAGGAACCTCAATAGAGTCCACTGCAGGCTGCAGTTATCTTGTTTATCATTAGCTATACTAGATAAACTTTAAATGGGATCTCTGCCATGACCGCTTCTGAACACCTCACAGAGTAATTCATTATTTTACTCAAGATTAGCAGATGCAGAAGAATAAGCTATGGGTTTGGGCTAAATGACCAAATGCTGCCTGTTCTCATCTTTTCATTTGCCAGTCAGCAACAGCAGAGTAAGGGTTTATAGTAGACAATCTGAGTAACTGTCAGTATTTTTTCCTGAGACACCAGGGAAAGCCAAGTGCTGTTACCAAGGAACAACCATCTTCACGAGAAGCAATGTGCGCTAAAGTGTTATAAGTTGAAAGTTGTCTGACATTATTTTCTTCTATTCTGAGTGCATGAGAACACCATGGCTCCCAAAGGACCCTGACAGATGGGGCTTCATCTGTCAGAAGTTTTCTAACATGGTTATGCAATTGATGCCCACTTTCTTACATTGCTAATCTTAATGTCTAGCCAACTTGGCACTGAATAGGTGTTAAACCAAGATTTTAGATGACTGTGGATGATATCTTGAATTTTAGGCTCACTAGGCCCAGCTTCTGACACAGTGCAACTGAAATAATAAATGGATAGCCTCCTTCAAAATCATCATATGTGAGGGTGAATGGTGATGATACCACTGTCTTTTCTAATCTATCTTCAGACAGGGATGTTGAAATGGATGGCAGAGATCAGATACAGGCAGTTCTTATTGCCACATAAATATTTCTCATTTTAGTGATGCTTTAAATCTGATGTTTTTCTATAAGAAATATTAACCAAAGAAATATCTTTAGCAATATCTAGGATAATAAGATGTCCTAGACATGGATATTTTAAATTCTAAATATTAAAAATTACTGTTTTGAGGAGGCATCTGTAGCTCCCATGTGCACAGTCTTAGATCTGACACCCCATACCACATACATAGAAGTTCCCATATATCATCATTCCAGAATTCACCAAATATCTGGCTAAATATGTTACTATAAAACATTCGGAAATAATAAAATCATGTTCACCTTTACTGAAGTTTATTTTAAGACTTCTATTTCTGTCCACTAACATTTTGGGAAATATATAGTCTACTAAATTTCATAAATTTGAAGATATTATATACCTTATATATAGTAGTTTTTTTGAAGTTGATAATGAACCTGTTATATTTCTTATTTTTAGCTACATTTGTGACCTAGTCCTTATAACAACACACAGACTAACAAACTTAACATGTCATAAGCAGCATGGCAACTGTCGGAAATAAAGATTAAATAGATCAGCAAAAGCGGTGAATTGCTTAATGATGGTTATGTTAAAGTTAGGACAGTCATAAGGAAAATGTTTATTTACCTATACTTGTAAGGAAGACCCTTGTTCTCTTGAACGTGGGTCTGTGCCCTGCTGTGTGGGAGAGAAGGAAGGGCACATAAGCATAAACTCAATGACTCTGCTTTTTGTTTTCTAATGTCAAGGTTCCACAGCTTGCCAGGTTTAGAAGTGACTTTGTCTATGGCATCAGGACCACAGGGTCATATTAACACTTCTCTGCCAGTGACTAATATATGCATTTGATCTTGCCCATATAGAACATTTCTCTTCTTTTAAATATAATTATTCCTCCTCACTTACATATTAAAACAAGTATTCAGAGACTTCTAAGTAAAACTTAGGAAAACAGTTCTGCTGGGCAGTAATTTCCTCCTTGTTGGTTAAGTGAAAATCAGTTTTGAATCAGAGTAACATATTACTTCTTTGTTTGGAGTGAGAAGTAGTCAAAGAACTGAGCATGGAGAAGCCTGAGGCACCAGGAGAGATACATTCTATAACGAGTGTTGCCTCTCCTGAGTTGCTGTTTTATCACTTTAGGATGGACTTAATGAAGCCTAGATGGCACAAGTGAGAGATTAAAGTAAGCAAGTCCCTCCTTAGGCTAAGGTGTATCCCTTCTTCTGTGGTCAGACTGATAGTGCATCAAGATAAACATGAAAACCTAGCAATCTGTATTTTATGACAAAAACTGAATTGAGTAGAATTTGAGGAAAAACTGTAATTAAAAAAAAAACAAAGTTGGAGTGTGTGGCCTTTCATCATATGTACCTTTTGATGATTGATAGAAGTTCATAGTCCGTTGCATGAAATTGCTGAAAGAACCAAGCAAGTCGATCAGAGCATCAGGTTCTGGTGTACAATAGGCCTCGCCACAAGCCTCTGATAGATACATGGCCTTAATCCTTAATTCTCAAAGTGCTATGAAACTCAGGTGCCACAGAAATGCATAAAAAGTATTTCAACTTTAAAACATTTTGAAGTTAACCACTCCATAAATAACTATTACATAATTTACCAAAAGAAATCTAAATTCTGTTGGTTAATAGAGAGTAATTCTTAGGACTTATTTGCTACATTCATTCATTGCTTTTGAATGTTAATGGCTGTTTGCCCACAGTTCCCTCTGAATTGTATCTTAACAAGATTATTCTCCTTTTCCTAATTTATTGAACAAGCATGGAATATATTTATAAAAAAATTAGCTGCTTAAATACTTCCTTGATGAAAAACATAGCTGTTGTAATTTTATTATGAATTTTAATCATGGAGAAAAATGACCTTTGAAATTTTCTTCTACCTCATTTTCTATTTGTGTGTGCACGCTTTTTAAAATATGATTAGAAATCTTGATGACTTAATTAAATTTTATATAAAAAACATATGACTAGACAGTAACAGTTTGTTTTGAAAGAAAAACCTTAAGGAAACAGTTAATAAATGAATATGACTAATAGGAAACCTGTTGTCTTTGAAAATACTAAGTCTTCCAGCACAGTCTTACACAAGAAAAATACACTTTGTCTTGTTTGTATTGAGAAAAATATCCTCTGAAGCTGATCCAAAAATTCCCTAGTCTCCATTTCTTTTGATGCAAGGTCCAAGCCTTTTGGGGATCCACTGTAATTGTTGCCTCTCTCCCATCACCTACGTACAATACCTCAAATACCAGCTCCTGAAGATACTGAACTAAATTTTTCTCTCATGACTGTTAGAAGATGAGAGAGGCAAATATGTGTGTGTGGAGATTGTAAGGCAGTAAGGAAGCTGAAAATACACCGTCAGTCTTAAAAACTTTAATGTATGAAACTGTTTGCCTAGAAGTCTTGCCAAATATTTAATTTTCAAGTTCCAACCCAACATAAAGATCATTATCTTCAGACTGGGGCTTGAAAACAAACTATTGCCATCATTTCTGTGTCAATTATTTTCTTCATTAAAATTTCATGCTGAGTAACCCAAGAGCTCACTAAGAAGGTCAAGGAGGTCTTAATTCAATTACTCATGTCAAGATGAAAATCATCTTGGTCTTTTCTATATAGGAGTAGAAAAGTGATCTCCCCTTTACTTTCCATCCTAAAGGATCAAAGGACAGATTAACAGAAGAAAATCATAACAAATTATCATTTTTAAGCTTTTTTTTTCTTTGAGAAATAGGAGGTTGGACTTTTATGACTGTTAGGTAGCAAAAAGGTAACTTGGAAAGAGGAGGATAGAAGGTTGGAGAAAGACCGCTTTTGGGGAATCCATATTGGAGCACCGTTTTCTGAGCACTGACACCTAGAAACAGACACTTTAGGTCAGGGTATCAGTTTGGATTTCCTCAGTGAATGATAAGAGTGGTAAACAGAAACCAGGTAGGCAGTTTTAGGCTGGGGACTCAAAAAAAAAAAAAAAAGCGGTTTTGATTCTTGTTCTCAGCTAGAAGCCAGAAATATCCTTGGTTCTGTGAATAGTTTTGCCCTTGCTAGAAGTCAAAGTCGTTTGAAAGTAGTCCTAGTTTGTTAATTTTTTCCCCTAAATGAGCACCCTTGCCTAAAATTATTTGTGAGAAACAAGTTTAGCCAAGAGGCAGCTGAACCCACCCATTCTGAATCATCCAAAAGCACTGTCAAATGTCTTGAAAAACCAACAGCAATAAAAAAGTGAATTATTTAGATTTGTGAATCCAAGGAAAATTTCCACCACCATATTCTATAAGTAAATATATTTTTTAGATTGTACCTTGCATGTCTCCCTTAGTTTTTTTATTTCATATTTTGATTCTCTGACAGCAATTACCATTTGGGAACTCGAATATCCTTGAAGATGATGGAGGCTCTCTAGTCTCATGTGAGCTGTAGTTTGGAAACCTGTGATGCTGGAAAAATCAGTAGTCATCAAATCCACTCAAGTCCTGTGTTCTCCAAGTTCCAGTTTCTCAAATTTGAAGAATGAAATTCACAGACCACAAAAGGGTAAGTTTCATAAGAAAGCTTTATGTAGAATTGTAGGTGCTAGCCTAGGAGAACAACGGCAGAGCAGAAGTGGGTACTTGAATGTGGGTGCCACTGAATTGTCATTCTAGAGTCTTTTCATGGAGTTTCACTTTTGGCCCTGGATGGCATTCTAATCTGCCTGAGACATTACATGTTACTGTTTTATCCCTTAAAAGTTAATCTGACTAGTTCTGCCGATCACTTGGTCAAAAGACTATTCTCAGGAAAGCCAGTTCACCTGAACATATGCTAAAGAGATGGAAGGAATAATTACCCACTTAATGAGATAATGTATTTGTATTCTCCAGAGCTCCCTTTATCATGCAGCTGTTGACAGATCCTCAGCTTGCTGACTCAGCTGCTGAACCTTCCTGTTATTTGGTTCCTAACTCCTAAAAAGACATGATTTTCTCTCTTCCTCTTTTCTCCCACCTTCATTCCAACAGCTAGCAAAATTTAATGTTTAACTTGTCTGTTATATATATTTTTTTCTATCAAACTCCAATAAATTGGTTCAGGAGTTTCCTTCTAGGTCTATTTAAAAATTACTTTATCAACCCAACTAAGAATCCACAAAATGGAAATGCTGTCATAGGAATAGATTCTCTTTTCTTTATGAGAACTGCTGGCAGAATGCCTGGGCAGCCTGGTCCTCCCCTAGAGTACTAGGGAGTCCCCTGGGAGATCGATCACATATGTGTAGTGGGCAAGACCCAAGTCTTGACTGGGATTTAAATCACCTAGGGAAAAAGGTTGGAGACCTCATTGTGTCTACATGAACACTTAGGCATGAGTCAGACCTAGAATCTGCTCTAAATTCTGAGTCAAGAGAGAGGAACAAATATGTTATTGCTTATCAGGAAGTTTGTTGGTGTAGGAAGCATTGTCTTAAGGGGTGTGGAATCCTTTTGAGGTCATATGTGTGGTACACATACATGTGGTAGTTTTGAGATAGGGCCCCAAAATCTCAAACTCAGAGGGCTCTAGATAAGGTTCCTTGTGGCTTTTGTGTGCCCTTGCTCCCCAGGAGAGCCTGTGGAGATAGTGGTAGCATCTTTCTTCACATCCCTCCTGATTGCTGGTATTATAGCTGTTGGCCATGCTTTGTTTAGGCTGTCCTGAGTATTGACTCCAGAATTTTATACATGACTGGCAAGTGCTCTACCAATTAAGCTACACCCGCAGTCAAAAAATTAGTTGATAACAAACATTAACCACTCAAACCATTTCACCATGCAATTATTCTCCACAATCACTAAAGGCCACTGTTACTTTTTACATTTTTTTAATTGGATATTTTATTTACATTTCAGATGTTACCCCCTTTTCCAATCCCCCCACCCCACCCAGGAACTCCCATCCCATCTCCCTTCCTCCTGTTTCTATGAGGATGTGTCCCCACCCACCCACCCACTCCCACCTCCCCACCCTCGAATTCCCCCACACCGGGGCATCCAGCCTTCACAGGACCAAGGACCTTCTCTCCCATCTATGTCCAACAAGATCACCCTCCCCTACATATATAGCTGGTCCCTCCCTGTATGCTCCCAGGCTGGTGGTTGCTCTGGGAGCTCTGGTTGGTTGGTATTGCTGCTTTCCCCATGGGGCCAAAAACCCTTTCGGCTCCTTCAGTCTTCCTTCTAACTCCTCCATTGGGAACTCCATAATTATTAGTTCAATGGTTAGTTGTGAGCATCCACCTCTGTATATGTCAGGCTCTGACAGACTTCTAAGGAGACAGCTATATCAGGCTCCTGTCAGCATGCACTTCCTGGCACCCACATCAGTGTCTACCTTTGGTGACTGCACATGGAATGGATACCCAGGAAGAACAGTCTCCAGACAACTCCTCCTTCAGTTTCTGTCCTACACTGTGTCTCCATATTTACTCCCATAAGTATTTTGTTACTATTAGCTTTTGGGCTAATATCCAATTATCAGTGAGTGAATACCATGTGTGTTCTTTTATGACTGGGTTACCTCACACAGGATGATATTTTCTAGTTCCATCCATTTGCCTAATGGATTCATTGTTGTTAATAGCTGAGTAATACTTCATTGTGTAAATGTATCACGTTTTCTGTATCCATTCCTCTGTTGAAGGACATCTGGGTTCTTTCTAGCTCCGGGCTATTATAAATATGGCTGCAATAAACATAGTGGAGCATGTGTCCTTGTTATATGTTGGAGCAACTTTTGGGTATATGCCCAGGAGTGGTATAGCTAGGTCCTCAGGTAATGCTATGTCCAATTTTCTGAGAAACCACCAGACTGATTTCCAGAGTGATTGCACCATCTTGCAATCCCACCAACAAAGGAGGAGTGTTCCTCTTTCTCTACATCCTCACCAGCATCTGCTATCATCTGAGTTTTTCATCTTAGCCATTCTGACTGGTGTGAGGTGGAATCTCAGGTTTGTTTTGATTTGCATTTCCCTAATGACTAAGTATGTTGAACATTTCTTTAGGTGGTTCTCTGCCAGCACCTGATTAATGCAGATGCAGATACTCACAGCCAGTCATTAGACTGATCTCAGGGTCAGCAATGGGGAAGGACTGAAGAAGCAGAAGGGGATTGCAACCCCATAGGAAGAACAACAATATCAACTAACCAGACCCCCCCCCCCAAGAGCTTCCAGGGACTAAACTACTAACCAAAGAGTATACATGGATGGGTCGATGGCTCCAGCTACCTATGTAGCAGAGGATGGCCTTATCTGGCATCAATGGGAGGGGAGGCTGTTGGTCCTGTGGAGGCTTGTTGCCCCAGCATAGCGGCATGCTAGAGGGTTGAGGCAGGAGTGGGTGGGTGGGGGAGAACTGTTTTAGAAGCAAAGGGGAGGAAGGAGTTGGTGGGGGGTTTGTAGAAGGGAAACCAGGAAGGAGGACAACGTCTGAAATGTAAATAAATAAAATAACCAATAAAAATAAATAAAATCCATCTGTATATGCATAAGCATACATGTGAATGCAAAAAAGAGAGTCATATCTTCTATGTAACAAAGCTTATACCTAAGAACTTATTATGTATTTGATGTATATAGTCCATTCAATGTATGAATAAATATTGAAGCTATCAAAATCAGTTATTACCTCTATTTCCTTTGCTTTCTACTATTTTTAACTATAAATTCTGTAGATTAAAAATATCAATGTAAATTTGTGGATGTTGTTTTCAGAAGACTTACTCTGGCTAAAATGTTCATGACATCAAAATGATTAGAAAGGGAGACTATAAAATCATGTGCACAAAGTGACTATGAATAATTAAAGAAGGTTTTGAACAGAAAGGTGGATAAGAAAATGTATTGCCATATTCACAGTCAGAATATATAATTGAGACACATGGTTATTTTTTTCTTTTCTAGCTTATGATTTTATTACAATAAGCAATACCATCTTTATTATTAAAAAGTTAATTAAAGATTTTTCATTGGTATACTGTTCTGCTTGCTTTCTCAATTGAATAGCTGTAGTTGGAAATGAGGACAGTTTTTATTGTTGTTTGCCCTCTCCTCGAAACCCACACTGCTTTGTTCGGTAAAAGCTTAAAGCTAGTTGATTTCCCACTTCCTCTCTTTCTTTACACCAACCCCATATTTTTTTTTATCTTCAATAAATCTTTGTTACTTTATTTCTGTTCTTCTATTTCACCCAGGGGTGGTGGTTCAGAAGTGTAATTCCTTCTCCATTAAACATAGCAGAAAAGGAGTTGTCTAGGTTGCAATAGAAAACTCAGAAGTTTGTCAAGACAGTGTCTCTTATAGTGATATCTACAAATAATTTTCTGTATGAAGGAAATCAGCTTACAAAAGAAACAAAGATTGGGGCTGTGACATCCCAGAGAAGAAAAACAGAAGGCTTGACTATTAAGTACTAGCAGGAGGAAGATACAGCTCTGAGTCATCAAACTATATTAGGTCCTCAAGGAAATCTGTAAAATTAAGTCTATAAAATCTGACCCAGCTGGTTAATTAGCACACTGTACACCAGATTATGTTTTATAGTTGGATTTTTATATTCTAAACTACAGCCTAACAAGTCAGACCAATTACATTACCAAGGACTTGATGACTTTTCTCATATGAGCTCACCAGGCTGCTAACTTGCATTTATGGACATTCAGGATGACTGCTGTTCCATGCCTGATTCCTCAGACCTTCATGTTAAAGCCCCCACAGAGAACTGCTTCCATAGCTTCTAACACAGAGAATGTTGTGCTTGCCCTAGCTACTACTAGCCAAAGGAAGTGATTCATTTATGAAGGTTGTAATTACAGGCTATGAAACAGCTGGTTATGGGCTCTTTCTCCTGGCCCGAGCTCCTTTATACCAGCAGACTCAAGACCTTGAGCAGACTCAAATACTTAAATTCTATTAAGGATACACTCCTAGACAGGAAAAATGTTTCATTTCAGAGGTCTAGAGATGTTCCATCAGAACAATAAGCAAAAGTAAAAAGAGGTAAAGGTCGCTTATACTGAAGACTTGTTACAACTATTCTTTTGTTGTTATTGTTGCTACAACTATTCTTAGTTCAATAAAGCCATGTCTTGCACATCACCTTAAAAAGACTGTTTCAACTGAATTTTCCAATACTCCAAGTATATAAGGAAGAGAAGGGACTTAAGCTGCTCTGGTTATTTATATTTATTCATTGTAGAACAAGGATTTTATGTTCTCTTTATCTGTGTGTCTCTCTGTTTTTCTCTCTCTGTGTTTCTGTATCTGTGTCTGTGTCCATCTGTCTCTCTGTCTCTGTCTCTCTGTCTCTGTCTCTCTGTCTCTGTCTCTCTCTCTCTCTCTCTCACACACACACACAGACACACACACACACACACACACACACAGACAAACACAAAAGATAATATATTTTTAAAAGATGTATGTATGTGCACATTGGATCCTATGGACCTGGAGTTATAGGCAGTTGTGAACCACCATGTAAGTCTAGCAACTAGACACGTCCTCTGCCAGGGCAACCAGTGCTCCATTCATAGTATTTTTCATTTTTCCCACCATGCCATTTGATTGGCTAAAACTATTGTACCTTTTTACCATGTCACCTTCTCTTTTTAAAATCCTTTTCATCGTATTTCTAAGATTTAAACAAGCTTCTTTCACAAATTCTGTCTTGCATGTTTCCAATGAGACATTCTCTAAATATGAAGCCTGCATTACGTAGTTGTCAAGAAATTTCACTGGGTCCACCAGGGTTCTTAAATGTTAATCTCAGGTTCTTCAAGTATTTATTGTATGACCTTAGGTATTTAACTATTCGTTGTCTCATGTTTCCTTCTGTCATTTCAGGTGCTTGTATATGTGACCACAAATGTTATGCAGATTAAATTAAGACATTGCGAGGCACCTTCAAAACTATTCTTGTGTTTATAAAAATGTTCTGTACTCCAAGTTCCATCTCTCCTGTCAGAAAGGATAGTCTCTTTCTGGCTGAAATGAGTTTTTCTCTTTCCATGTGTGAAGAGTGATTTCATTTTTAAAAATCATTTATTTTCTTTAATCCCATACTCAGCTCTAGTCAGATTATTTACACTGTGTTATGGCACCTACCTCTTAGCATTTTTCTCCTTTCCTAATCCAGCTAGAGCTGACAGAATGGCTATTCAATGAACCATCTTAAAAACCCAAAGCCAAACTCTGCATGAGATACCTTTAGCTAATAACACATTTCTTCTTGTCAGTTTCTCCAGAAAATTTTGTTTTAGTTTTTACTGTTTTCCGCCTATTGTAGCATTATCCCATTCCATGCTATTAGCAATGTTTTCTCCAGTCTCCTATTAGGTAAATTATATAGGAAGGGGCTAAGTTGCTCTTCTATTGACTCCTGTTCTTGTTATGAATGGATGGGACAGCACACACGGGAGATGAAACTTGGAACCACTGTATAAGCACAGAAACTGTGCGTGTGTTTATTTAGTTTGCAGTAAAATAGTGTAATAAACATCCATGTATATGGTAAAGAGACTTTAATATATTAACATTTTCTTTGAAGATGAATTTCAAGACCCTATGGTTTTCCTCAACCATATAAATGATTAGCTTAGCTAAATTTCATTAAAGAAAATATCCAAGCCTATTTTCTGCTGTGTGCTGTAGTCTTTATTCTTGATTTTGAGTGGTGCCACATGCCTCAATTTCAACAAGATAACATATTGCTAATGGTGTGATTATCAGGAAGGACAAGGAATGAATACTCAAATACAAGAATACTAGAGCCATTGGGATGAGTTAAGATGCTTGATGACCTGACTTTGATCCCTGGAACCTACACTGTGAAATAAGAGAATCGAATTTCATAGATTGTCCTCTGACTTACAGACACACACACACACACACACACACACGGTGAGTGGTAATTAATTAATTTACTTGATTTTTAAAAGGAATAAAAGTGTTAGGTTCCAAGCTACTCCTCTCACCAACATCTGGCCCCCCTTTTTTTGCATATATACATATGTACCATACCCTTATGTGCATAAATTTTCTCTTTTGCAAAGTTAAAGACTTAGCAAAATTAAACTTTACCTCTAATTTTATATAAGTCCTATTTCCAAATCAGTCAATGAGTGGGCTAGATAAGTTAATATCAAGCCTTTTAAAGAATGTAATTCCACAGTGGTTTGCACTAAACAGCACAATTAAGAACATAGTAAAATTTTCTGAAACTAAATTCCAGCTATCTTTGTCAGTTTATCAATAAAATAGGGAAAATAAAAAGCACATGCTATCTACCATATGATTAATATTAATACTTAAAAAATTTATATAATAGGCATTTTCTATTTGTATGTGTAGGTGGGTGGGTATGGTGTACGTGTGATAGTATGTATTTATATGTACATGTAGAGAACAGAAAGTAATCTTGTGTGCTGCAATTCACTTTACTTTTTTGAGTCAGGACTTCTCATTTTCTTGGAGCTTGCCAAATAAAGTAGGCTGGCTGACCAGTGAGCTCCAGAGATCTTTCATCTGCCTGGCTTTCCAACTTGAATTCTAGAGGATTCAACGCAGACTTCCATGTTTGCAAGGCACACTTTATCTATCTCCAGAGCCTTGTTAAATATTTTCTTGAATATTATACCCTAGGAGTTTGTGAAAAGCATTTGTATAAAGCTAAAATATGAAATGTGTGTAAGTTTCCTGTGTTGGCTACTGGCAGGCAGGTAGTAGCTACTCAAAAGGCTGTTTTTATTGCTCTCTAAAGCACAAAACTATCTCTGTACTCAAACAATTATATGCAGGAAAATATTTTCAGAATTTGTGGGAGGCTGAGATCACAGTTAATCATGTCTTTCTGGATAATCTCCTCCAAATAGAGTTAATAAACACATGTGCTGATTCATTCAAGAGCTGCCACCCTTGATAATAAATGTTCACCTTCATGTTCATGAAACAAAATTTTAGTACAGTTCCCTGGGTGACTTAGAATATGCATGATTCCCTTCACTGTTTTTTGCCACCCTCTGTTTAATCCCATAGTTAAGGATTCCCAAAAGTGTTTCTCTTCACAGTCTTGTGGTATAATCTTTAAAAATATACTTAATATGCAAAATTTTCAGTCCTGACATTGGTCAGATGGCAGGTGATGCAATGAAAGAAGCGAATCAGATTTCTATAGCATCATTTAGGACAATTACCAGTCATTACTGATGTTGTACAAGTTAACAAATTTTACGGATCTTTAAAGAGATTTGTGTGTGTGAGAAGGATCCAAAATGAGTTTTAAGAATTGGACTTTGACCTGAATAAGTTTTGCAAGAATAATAAGCAAAAGCTCTATCAGATAATTTAACATGAAAAGCATAGTTGAGAATTTTGTTTAGAGTTTCTTTATAGGGCTGAATTACACTAGACAGTGAATTACTTCATCTTTGGAGATCAATAAACCACTTCAAGCTTTAGAACTAGGTTCCTCTTTTAAGCCATGAATATAATGAGATGACACAGCAAATTGCCTGAGAAAGAAGACAGCACCAAGAAAAGGAAAGTCATCTCAATGAATGTCAATATCATTAACATTTGTTTGGGACAAAAAGAGTCACCATAGCAACCTTCCAAGAGTATCTAATAAATAGATTCCTAGGTATTCTGATCGTCCAAGTACTCTATACTAAAAGATAAAAGAGTTACAGAGTACAAAAGTATTTTTAAAAAAGTGATTTTGAAAAATGTGTTATTATTTACACATTATTTGGAAAATTTATTTTCTACCAAGTTCTGATATATTCTAGATTTAATATATGTGCTATTATAAATTATATGCTTTACTTTGCCACATCCTGTAGGTGAGAATAAATGTTCTAGTATTTTATTGCTTAGGTGAAGTTAGGATCAATACAGAGATACAGAATTAATAAATTGATTTTTAATAGAATTTTGAAAATGTTATCAAGTCTATAATAAATTGGTAAAAAATTTCAATGCCTTGTAATATCCTCCACCATCTCAGGACAGAGTTGAATAGTGAACCAGTTGCAAAAAAAAAAAACAGATTATCCTGATTGGACCAAGTAGATGGGACTGAAATGTTTTATCTGTCAGAGTCCTTGCAATGTATGACTGCCTTTCACCTTTATGATGGCATACCCAATGCAGGCAGAGAACTGAGCAGGCAATGCTTTCCTATGAAAGACACTTGATGGTTGTTTTATGATCGTAGAATGCCGCCTACATATAAAATAGAATGCACTTGAATATTTTCCATTGATATTCCTGTTAATTTATGTTGTAGTTTGAAGGGATCAGAGTGAAATGATCAGGCTTCAGATAAGGCTTCTGAAGGCTGTTAATAACTACTTACTTTTAAATATGTTTTATGTAATGACCTTTATATGATCCTTCAAATTTATCATAGAAATAGATGAATATTTGATATATGTAATGTGGCTAGTAGTAAGGCATCATTTTAAATCAGAAAGAGACATAATTTATTGGACAATATAAAACCATCTTGGTCTTGTTTATGTTGTTAGGATGTATGTTGTCTAGGACTGCAGCAAGATGTTTAGATATTTTGTTCTTCTCCAATTCAAAGAAATAAAAGGCAGGAAAAGCAAAAGCCACAGCATCCAGTCAAATATTACTGAAAGCAAAAGCACATCTCATCACACAGAATATACAAAGAACAGATTCCCTTTGTGGGGATGGGAACCCAAGCTGTATCCAAGTTGGGCTAGAGTCTGGTTCCTTACATGTTTGAGGCATAAGATGGACTTCCATTCTTCCTCCAACCTGACTGGCTTGTAATAATTTGGACAAAGACAGGAAAGTTGATTGGTTTCAATCAAAAGTGATCTGGAAGTCCCATAAAACATACAGTGTGTTCCTTCCACTCTACCTTGGATAAAAGCAAACACAGCTATTGTCCTAGAAAAGAAACCATAAATCTAACATCTTAAGTTTTAAGTGAAAGTATATTTTTCTACCTAGGGCCTCATTTTTTTCCTCTCTGCCTATTAATGAGCTGTCAACCGCTTCTTCTTATATTCTGATTTTTTAATCTAATGCTTCATTTTATATGTTTTTGTCTTTTACTATTACTGGCATTATTATCCATTACTATTAACGTATTTATATGATGATTTTTAGTCATTTTCCCTAAATTCCCTGTCGTGCCCTCCTCTAGTGGAAACCTTTCTTCCTGATAAGTCCCTCTTGCTTTCATTTCTTCTTTTGTGTGTGACCCACTGAGTTAATTCAAGTTTCTTGACGTACTGTGGGTGGGAGGTGATTTGCTGGAGCAAGTGCTGCTTATCAGTGGCCATACCACTGAAGAAAATGATACCTCTCCCACAGCAAATATTAATTGCAGGTTTTATTTATTTTTAATAGCTGAGTCTAAATTGGAGTAATTTGGTCCAAAGCCTGCTCTGGTGCTCTGTGTCCCACTTTAGTTTTGATGATGTAAAGCCATCACCCATCTCGTTGCATTTTTTTGAAAGTGAATTTATCCTCAAGTTTCATTGTCTCTCCTGGTCACTGCCTGCCAATTGCACTGTCTAGATAGGTCTTGAATCCAGCCATTTCTCCCCCATTCCCACTGAAGCCATCTTTATTTATTTCTAAGTAAAGGACATGAAAGCTTTATTAAGTGAGTGGTTCTGTCAGCAGTTGGTGAATGAGGACACACACACACAAACATGAATTATGGAACATTAAACAAAAGGTTTTAGTAGAAGGAAGTTGTTAAATTCTAAGAGGGTTGTTTTTGTCTTTTTCCAAATTTTAGATTGAGCTCCCAAGTTGAGCCCAAGAATATTATTTTGTCTTTCTAATTTTGCCATTTATTGGTGTGAGAATTCATCGTTATCTGTGTAAAAGTATTAAGTTCCCTTCAGAAAAGGTACTTCTGTGTGGTCCCAACAAATTATCGAATACTCAACCATTTTACTGTTTATCGTGTACCAATCTGTAAATGATAACCTTAGTGGAAACTGAGAAAAACACTATAGCTTAACAGTAAAAATTAAAATTAATTCTCATTGCCTTTAACAGTGGTAGTGATAGGAATTTGTTCATCAAAGGCTAATGTTGTAGGTAATACCATCAACTCATTCTCTTTTCTTTTGTTATAGAATTCTGAAAAAATTATTATGACTTATTTAGCACAATCATTCGCCTGATCTGCTTGTCCTTTGGCTGCAAAAGTATGTCCTAAATCCTATGTCCTAGGTCTCTACTGCAAATGTATAGAGATCACCTGGGTAACACAGTAAACACTAGACATCATCACAAAGTCTACTCTAGGAATTAGACCTAGACACATACTCTGCTTGGGTTCTCAGTGCTGGTAATTCACACAGACAGAGCACGGAAATTTGAAAATGGAAAACCATTAGTTACATTTTGACCAATTTTTCTCTATTACTTGATAATTATTTAATTGAGAAGAGCTTTGTATTATGACTTACATAACAAAAGGAACTGATCCTCATTTTGTAACTTGAAATAATGAGTAAGTCATTTCTAAATGACTGTAATATAATGAGAGGGAAGAAAGGGGGGGAGGGGAAAGAGGAGGAGAATACAGAGAGACTATGGCATTTTGCCACAAATAATTGTTATATCATAGTGCCAATATTCTCTTGATTAGAGACAGAGTAGAAAAGGAGAAATGTAAGACTGCTCTATTAACTTTAAAAAGAATGAAAATGATCTTTTTTCTGTTTGAAATGAAGATAAGATGTGAACTTCATAATCCTGTCAGTAATTGAGCATTAGTTCATTGCCTAATGCCATGATAACAACAGAGAATGTAACAGAGGTGATAACAACAGAGAATGAGTATTTACCAATTTAAATCCTGGTAAGGAAAGATTGTAATTATCTTACACAAGAATGTAAAACGCATAAACCTCTCAGAAATATACTAACTATAGGAAAGTCCTCTTCCGTAAAATTCAAATTTTCCCTCTATTTGGAACAGTTTTAGAGATAATAGGAAAAGTTATGACTTCTGCACTGTTCTCTATCAAATATAATAGTATGTAGTTACTTTGTTCGTAGCAGAAAAGAAATATGCTTGTAATTTATACTTAAAAATCATAAAGCCCACACATCTTTTTTCTCAATAATGTCTTGCTTCAAGGAATCACTGTTCCAGCTATAATGGGATTTGAAGTTCACATCATGCATGTTAACACTTTCATAACACAAGTACATTGCCACTTGACTTACAGAAAACAGTATGCCATGTTCTGCGGTATTCAAGCATAAGAAGATGAACAAACATACCTAAAATATTCTCTTTGTATTATGTGTGAGCAGAGGTTATTTTTTATCAGACCATTTAACTCTGTCTCTTAGTTAACCAGTTTTACAATACTTAATTATTGAGTTTGTTCTATTTTGCTTAAATCCTATCTCTGATTTTAGAGTTAAAGTTGCTAATGAAGTGTTCAATAGGAATTTTCATATTGGTTAAATTTTCATTTGTATACCTATAACTGAATTTATAGTCAAGTACTTTGTGTGTATGTGTTTGAGAGGGAGAGAGAGAGGGAGATAGATAGATAGATAGATAGATAGATAGATAGATAGATAGATAGGAGAGAACATTAGTCCTTCATTATGAACAGGACTCTTAATTTATAACATTTCCTTTAAAAACATGAAACATAATTATTTTTCCCTTCAAGTCACCATTTACAAAAGTACAGACTAACTGATGAAAAAAATAAAAGAATCCATCTATTGAATCCAAAATCCACACCTCTCTGGCAAAGTCATTCACAGATATAGAGTCAGCGAGTAAAAGTTTTTATTATTTTATTATTTTATTTATTTACATTTCAAATGTTGTCCCCCTTCCCAGTCTCCCCTCCACAACCCCCCTACCCCATCTCCCTTCCCCTTTGCCTCTAAAAAGGTGCTCCTACACCTACCCACCCTTTCCCGCCTCACCCTTCTGGCCATTGGTGTTCTGCTCAGGAAAACTTTCTGTGTCTGGATGTGTTTAAGGCTCTTTCCCACTTTCTCTTCTATTAGATTCAGTGTATCTGGTTTTATGTGGAGGTCCTTGATCCAGTTGGACGTTAGCTCTGTACAAGGAAATAAAAATATATGAATGTACATTCTTTTACATGCCAATTGCTATTTGAACCAGCACCATTTGTTGAAAATGCTGTCTTTTTTTCTACTAGATGGTTTTGACTTTTTTGTCAAAGATCAAGTGACAATAGATATGTGGGTTTATTTCTGGATCTTCAATTCTATTACATTGATCTATTTGTCTGTCTCTGTACCAATGCCACACAGGGTTGGTTTTTTTTCTTTTTTGTTTGTTTTTTTTAATCACTATTGCTCTGTAGTAGAGCTTGAGGTCCTGGATGGTGATTCCCACAGTTCTTTTATTTTTGAGAATAGTTTTCGATATCCTGGCTTTTTTGTTATTCCAGATGAATTTGAGAATTGCTCTTTTTAATCTCTGTAAAGAATTGAGTTGAAATTTTGATGGAGATTCCATTGAATCAATAGATTACTTTTGGTCAAATGGCCATTTTTACTATGTTAATCCTGCTGATCCATGAGCATGGGAGATCTTTCCATTTTCTGAGGTCTTAGATTTCTTTCTTCAGAAACTTGAAATTCTTGCCATACAGATCTTTCACTTGCTTGGTTAGAGTCAAACCAAGATATTTTATACTATTTGTGACTATTGTGAAGGGTGTTGTTTCCCTAATTTCTTTCTTATCCCATTCATCTTTTGTGTAGATGGTGGCTACTGACTTGTTTGGGTTAATTTTATATCCAGCCACTTGTTATTAGCTCTAGGAATTCTCTGGTAGAATTTTTTGGGTTGCTTATGTATATTATCATATCATCTGCAAATAGTGATATCTGAGCTTCTTCCTTTTCAATTTGTATCTTTTTTACTTCCTTTTGTTGTCTAATTGGTCTGACTAGAACTTTGAGTACAATATTCAGTAAATAGGGAAAGAGTGTGAAGCCTTGTCTTGTCCCTGATTTTAGGGGTATTGCTTCAAGTTTCTCTCCATTTAATTTGATATTAGCTATTGGCTTGCTGTGCATTGCTTTTTATTATTTTTAGGTATATTCCTGATCTTTCCAAGATTCTTAACATGAAAGGGGTGTTGTATTTTGTCAAAGGCCTTTTCATCATGGAATGAGATGATTGTGCATTTTTTCCTTTAGTTTGTCTATATAGTGGATTATGTTGATGGATTTCTGTATATTGAACCATCCCTGCTTCCTTTGGATGAAGCCTGCTTGATCATTGTGAGTGACCGTTTTGATGTGTTCTCGGATTTGGTTTGTGAGAATTTTATTGAGTATTTTTGCATTGATATAAGGGAAATTGGTCTGATGTTCTCTCTGTTGGATCTTTGTGTGATTTAGGTATCAGCATAACTGTAGGTTCATAGAACAAATTAGGTAGTGTTTCCATTTTGTGGAATAGTTTGAGAAGTATTTATTGGTATTAGGTCTTTTTGGAAGGTCTGATGGAATTCTGCACTAAAACCATCTGGCCCTGGTCTTTTTGGTTGGGAGAATTTTAATGACTGCTTCTATTGCCTTAGGGGTTATGGGACTGTTTAGATAGTTTATCTCATCTTGATTTAACTTTGGTACCTAGTATTTGTCTAGAAAATCATCCATTTTATCTAGATTTTTTCAGTTTTGTTAAGTATATGCTTTTGTAGTAGGATCTGAATCTCCTAGGTTTCCATTGTTATGTCTCCCTTTTCATTTCTGATTTTGTTAATTTGGATACTGTCTCTGTGCCTTCTAGTTAGTTTGGGTAATGGTTTATTTATCTTGTTGATTTCCTCAAAGAACCAGTACCTAGTCTTGATGATTCTTTGCATAGTTCTCTTCATTTCTTCTTGGTTGATTTCAGCCCTGAGTTTGATCATTTTCTGCCATCTACTCCCCTAGGTGTATTTGCTTGCTTTTGTTCTAGAACTTTTAGATGTGCTATTAAGCTGCTAGTGTAGGAACTTTCCAATTTCTTTATAAAGGCTCTTAGAGCTATGAGTTTTCCTGTGAGTACTGCTCTCATTGTCTCATAATTTTGAGTATGTTATGCCTTCATTTTCATCAAATTCTAGAAAATCTTTAATTTCTTTTTTTGTTTCTTCCCTTACAAAGTCATCATTGAGTAGAGAGTTATTCAGTTTCTATGAGTATGTGGGCTTTCTGTTGTTTTTCTTGTTATTGAAGACCAGCCTTAGTCAGTGGTGGTCTGATAAAATGCATGGGATTATTTTCATCTTCTCGAATCTTTTGAGGCTTGTTTTGTGATAGATTATATGGTCAATTTTGGAAAAGATACCAAGAGAATAAAGTATAATTTTTTGTTTTAGAGTGAAATATTCTGTACATATCTTTTAAATCCATTTGGTTCATAACTTCTGTTAGTTTCACTGTGTCTCTGTTTAGTTTTTGTTTCCATGATCTGTCTGTCCATTGGTGAGAATGAGGTGTTGAAATCGCTCACTATTTTTGTGGCAGGATCAATGTTTGTTTTGAGCTTTAGTAATGATTATTTTACAAGTGAAGGTGCCCTTGCATTTCAGGCATGAATGCAGAATTGTTCAGAATCAAGACTTTCTCTTGGTGGAGTTTTCTTTGATGAGTATGAAGTGTCATTCCTTCTTGGTTCCCTTTGGTTGAAAGTCTGTTTCATTGGATATTTTAATAGCTATTCTAGCTTCTTTCTTGGGACCATTTGTTTGGAATTTTTTTTCCAGACTTTTAGTCTGAGTTCTATCTTTGTCACTGATGTGTGTTTCTGAATACAGCAAAATGCTGGGTTGTATTTATGTATCCTGGCTGTTAGCTTATATATTTTTATTTGGGAATTGAGTCTATTGATGTTGAGAGGTATTAAAGATCAGTGATTGTTGCTTCCAGTCATTTTGTTGTTAGAGGTGGTATTGTGTTTGTGTGGTTCTCTTCTTTTGGGTTGTTGTGAGAAGATTCATTTCTTGGTGTTTCTTGAGTGTAGTTTCCCTCCGTGTGTTGGAGTTTTCCTTCTTTATCCTCTTTAGGGCTGGTTTAGTGAAAAGATATTGTTTAAATTTGTTTTTTTCCCCATGGAATATCTTGGTTTCTTCATCTATAGTAATTGAGGGTTTTGCTAGATATAATAGCCTGTGCTGGCATCTGTGTTCTCTTAATGTCTGTATCATATCTACCCAAAATCTTCTGGCTTTTAGAGTCTCTGTTGAGAAATCGTGTAATTCTGACAGGTCTGCCTTTATATGTTATTTGACCTTTTCCCTTACAATTTTTAATATTCTTTCTATCCTCTGTGCATTTGGTGTTTTGATTATTATACGATGGGCAGAATTTTTTTTGTCTAATCTATTTGACATTCTTTAGGCTTCTTGTATTGTTTATGACCATCACTTCCTTTATGTTAGGGAAGATTTTATCTATGCTTGTATTGAAGATATTTCCTGGCCCTTTGAGTTAGGAATCTTCACTCTCTTCTATACCTTTACCCATTAGGTTTGGTCTTTTCACTGTGTCCTGAATTTCCTGGATGTTTTGAGTTAGGAACTTTTCATACTTTGTTATTTTTTTGTCTGTTGTCTCAATGTCTTCTTTAGTATCTTCTACCCCTGAGGGTCTTTTTTCTATCTTTTGTACTCTGTTAATGATGCTTGCATCTATGTCTCTTGATCTCTTTCCTAAGTTTTCCATCTCCAGGGTTGTCTCCCTATGTGATTACTTTATTGTTTCTATATCCATTTTTAGATCCTGGGCGGTTTTGTTCAATTCCTTCACCTGTTTGATATGTTTTCTTGTATTTCTTTAAGGGATTTATGTGTTTCTTCTTTAAGAGCTTCTACCTGTTTATCTGTATTCTCATGTGGTATTTTAAGGGAGTTATTTATGTCCTTAAGGTCTTCTATCATCTTCATGAGATGGAATTTTAGATCATAATCTTGTTTTTCAGTTGTGTTATGGTATCCAGGGCTTGCTGTGGTGGGAGAATTGGGTTCTGATGTTGCCAAGCGGCATTGATTTCTGTTGCTTATGTTCTTGTGCTTAGTTATTGGCATCTTGTTATCTCTGCTGTTAACTGACCTTGTTGTCTCTGATTGGAGCCTGTCTCTCTTTTGAATCTGGTTATGTTGGACATCCTTGGGTCAGACTATCTGTGAGTATAGGAGGGGTTCTGGAGTACCTGATCTGTGAGCCTGACTGTGACAGACCTCCTGGAAGTCAAACTGTCTCTGGGTGTGGGTAGGGTGGGGGATGGAGCACAGGATCTGTTCCAGGGTGCAGTTGGGAACTGGAAGGTACACATGAATTTTAAAAGTTGAAAGATTTGTTAACTTTAAAGAAAAAGCAACTACAACATACTTAAATTTTAATAAATGCATACAGCTACAAATTGTGTTTGATTTAATGAACTCTCTAGTATCAGTTTATATTGTTTCATTTCATGTGTAATACTACAATAACACTATAATGGAGACTTTTGTAATTTTTATTTTTTTAAAGTACATTTTCAGAATCCCTGAATTGTTATGAATTCAAAAAGTAACTTGACTCCTGCATGCAACAGCAGTGGGGTGATTCTTTTAATCATAATCAATTCAATAAGCAAGAAGTGTATTATTATTTTAATTTTTAATTCTTATATTATTTTTGATTGATGATTGAGAATTTTTATGTTTTCATAGTTATTGCATATTTATGTATTTGTATTTTCTGTAAATGACATTTCATTTTCTATTTTGTACAGAGAACAATTTCTTGTATGTCTTCAATCTTATTGGCTAAAGGGTTTATTTTTATTATCTTTTACAAAGGGACTATTCTCGTTGCTTGAGAATTCTGCGTAAATCTTCAAAACTGAGCACAACTGGGACAATATCCACCATGTTTTAAACATAGTTAGATAGAAAGTGTACTATCATTACAACTGTAGCTTCTCAGGGACTTACAACAACTAACATCACTAAAAGAACTAAGAAATTAATTTTTTTATTTACTTGAATATATCAGTTTTTTTTTAAAGTTGTGAGGAGTAGAGACAACTTTGCTCTTCTTCTTCTAGTGATTGAGCTACCCAAAAGCAATGGATTAGGGGTGTTTGATCGAATCCCTAGAGATGGCAGGAATGAGGTAATCAAAAAGATGAAGGCCTGTTGGGATTAAGGAGGACAAGAGAGAGGAGAGGGAGTCACCTTGATTCGTCTAGGGTGTAAGGTTTGCTACTTCTAAGGACTCTGTGATTCCAGTGGGTCTCTTAGACAATCTCTTCATCTCAAATATTAACCTTAATCAAGGTTTTACATTCTCTTTGCCATATAGGGTAAGATATTCACATGCTCTAAAGCTTAAGGGCTAATTTCCTTAGGGGAGCACGGCCTTATTTAGCCTGCTTTAGAAGAGAAGACAGCACTTCTATCTTTCATGTTTATCTCTGAAGCCCCCGATTATCTTGTTTCCCATTCCTTCCAGACCAGTCTTCTTCCAATAGTGTTCACTGTCTGTTCTCGTAGTTTCTCATTATACCATCTCCATAATTTCTTTTAATTAAAGTAACTTCAAACCCCACCAGTGTTGTCTCCAAGCAGGGCATTGACCTCTCAACCATCAAACTTGTGGATATGTTGCCTCTCTGTGTTAGAAATGTCCAAGAAACAAATAACCATAAATTCTCATTACAAGTGTGAAGCAAGAATCTCAAAGGCCTCAGTACCTTTCAGACTGATGTTCCCTGGCATTGCCTCAGACTCATTAGAAATGTCTTGCTTTTCTGGTCATCCATGCTCTTTTTCTGTTTGGAAGTTTCTAACTTCACACTTTCTTTCCTTGAAACTTACTTGTTCTTGAATAATGCTTTTAAACAAATGCTATCTGTACTGTCCATTTTTCTAAATACTTTCATAAAAGTCCTTCTATTTCATAATTCTGTTTTTTTTTTTCAGTAAAAATTTTTGGCTTCTAAACTAAGTGGTCCTTTTCTAAACAAAATAGTTCTGAGAACAACAGCCTTCTCTGAAGTTACTGCATTGGCTCCTTTGTTGCTTGGTTACTTTTTTTTCATCACTCTGGACATAGTTAAGAGCATGTTGGAAGCAATAGCTATAGAACATTGTTCTGAAGAGGCTTGCTATTGGGCAGGAGTGGATACTGGCATGGCCCCGCTTAAGGGTGACCTCTGCTGGACACATTCCATTCTTTTTTTTCCTCATGCAATATTGTTACTGTTGTGTTTGTTTGTCATTGCATCCTGTTGTGTGTACAATTCAGCTTTGAAAAACCACTGTTGTGCATCAAATCTCTATAAATCTTTCATTTTCCTAGGAGAAACTGTAACCCATTAATAACCACTCTCCATCCTCCCATGATATCTTTTGGCTTTCCTATCTCCACCTTCCTACTTTATGCATCTGATTATTCTAGATAGTGAACTATAAGTAAGCCAAGTAATATTTTCCCATCTTGCTTATTTCACTTACCATAAATGTTCTCGATTTCCCTTGGGTTATTGTGGCATCAATATTTCCCTCCTTCAGAAAACTGAATGCTACGAATTGTGTTCACTTAACACATTTTGTTAAACCATTTATTTTTACATGAACTTTTGACTTGCTCCTACCTTCAGGATTCTCAGGACATAGATGTGCAAAAGACTTTTTGAGATACTGGTTTCAAGTTTGGAAAGATGTGAGGTAAGCAAACCCAGTGCTGGTTATATTTTTAACTTTTGAGGAACCATCATACAGTCTTCTCTAGGAACAATAAGATTGTATACATATTGATAATATAAAAAGGTTGCAATATCTTCACATCTTCACCAGCATTTTTAGGGGAAGTAGCCATCTCAAAAGTGTGTTAAAATGTTTTATTTTAGGTTTGTTTTTGCTTTGTTTTAGCCATTGTTCATTAATCTTCAATTACATATTAAGTGTTTTCTATCAGTGGGTTCAATGTTGAAGGAACTGAGATGGAGAGAATTTTACTGAGTTTCCTAGGACATTAGATGAAGGCTGGGATTTGAGTTAATTCTGTACCTCTAAGATGTGTGAGCTGAATGATAATACTTCTTCAGACTCAATGTCCCTGACTTGTTTTGGGCATCCATGTTATTCTTTATACAATTTTGGAAATTACCCTTTTTTTTTCTTTTGACACTAGAAAATATGAGCACTGACTTCAGAGATAGGATGATGACAACATTGATTCTAGGCACCAGCACTCTATGGACCAACACATGTGAATTCTGTTCTTTTGAATTCTGTTTCTTTAGGCATTGAACCTGCCTAGTGAGTGCTGATATAATGTGTTAGATATTATGTTGGGCAATCAGTGGGATAGATTATTGTTTTAATCTGTTTTCAGTCTAGATAAGGGCTTGATCTATATAGTGATGCTGTGCAAATAATTTGCTTGATAGATCATTGAAAATACTTTAATAACAATTTCTGAATGCCTTCATGCCTGGACAAAGTGAGAATCATACATGTTAAAGGTAGTGTAACACTGAGAGTCCATCTGAAGGACAAATTCTGTATATGTTCCTATATCCTAACACACACCAGGCCACCTTTTCAACAGTACATTCTTTCACCTTTCCATTCATCTTAATCTCAAGATTCCTATAATCACATTAATCTCCAGTCACTTGTATTCGCCTCTTGAATTACTTGATGTTTACTCTACTGCTTATGCTCTTAAATATATTTCTTTTCTACAGTTTCTCTTGAATGTGAAACTGCCCGTCCAAATTCAAGTCTCAGCTTAGTCCATAATTCTGCATCTCTTTTCTATCTATAATACTACTTTACTATTTAAACCTTAGCCATTTTCAACCTTTTGTTTAACCAGAAGGATGTTGATGTTATTTATATTTGAAATCCATTAATAAAGAGTCACTAAGAACACATCTCCAGTCAAACAAATCTATGTTTGTTTAGTTTGTAGCATCAAAGAACACACTAGAGTAAATTGGCAAAAGTATTTCAGTGAGAGGAATGAGGATCATCTCCTTACTAGGTGTGGTTTTAATTCTGTGAGGTATTAGGGATGTGTAGGCCAGCTCTTAGTTGAATGCTATCAAGAATCAGAGGCATTCCATGATAGGTATTATTAATGTTTTTGTTTAGAAAAGGCAAGATGTATTAAATAATGGTAAGTTCATAAGTGAAATAACAATAATAAACATCCCCATAAAAGAAAAGTGGGATTATTCATGGGATAGAAAACAGCATTTTGTGTTCAGAGTGCCCTTGCTGGGTCTGGGTCTGAGCAGGATAATGGAATGAATGAACACTTTACTATTGTGAACTTCACAGCCTGTTTTCATTTTCCCAGTATTGATTTCACTCCCTCTATTCATTCTCCTTCCACACACAATTGAACTTATCTCTCATATTGAGATAAACAATACAGCTACACTACCTCCTCTTGCTTCTCCCACCCTGTCCCTCATTCAGTGAGTAATTGACTTTGGTAATTTTCTGCTCAAAATATTGCAATGAGTTTTGTGCTTGGTGGAAATGACCACACTCTTTACCCTAAAATTCAAGGAATTCTACAATATTTTCAGTATAATACCTCAAGTAAACTCCAATATCTTTTTTCTATGTTAGCTTTTAATTTAAACCTAATATTTACTTTCCATTTATTATGTTATTGAAATCTTGGTAAATTTCTTCTATATAAAGCCTCTAGTAGTCTACAGAGAGCAGAAAACACACACACACACACTTAGGAAACAGTTATCAAGTCTGAAGTCAGGTTATACTAACAGCACTTTTAATTTTCTTATAGTAATAATGGTAAAAGAGAGGGAAATAGTTGGATATAAGTAATTTGATAAGGAAAAGTCTCATCTATGATTGTGATGAAATACCATGACCAAGAAGCAAGTTGGGGAGGAAAGGGTTTATTTGGCTCACAGTTCCATATTGCTGTTCATTATTGAAAGAAGTCAGCAGGAACTCAAAAAGGACAGGGATGTGGAGGCAAGAGCTGATGCAGAGACCATGGGTGGATGCTCCTCATTGGCTTGCTCTTCATGGGTTGCTTTGCTTGCTCTCTTATAGAACCCAGGACCACCTGCCCAAGGATGGCACCACCCAGAATAGGCTCGGCCCTTCCCCATCAATCACTAATGAAGAAAATGTCCTACAGACTTGCATATAGCTTGATCTTATGGAGGCATTTTTAAAAATTGAATGCTCTCCCCTCAGATGACTTTAAAAATTGTCCAGCACAGGGAGCTCCTTAGAGGGTGGGAGTAAAGTCACTGAGAATTCAAACTAGGGAATGGAACCCCACCACTTGATGGGCCAACTTTCACAGATGTGAGCTCTCTGGCATACACAACAGGACTAAACTAGCTTTACCAAACTGCCAGTAAACTTCACAATTATATTGCAATGTCATAGGCTTCTTGATGTCACCTTTGGCCATGTTTCTGGCCTCCCTGTTTGTAATGAATTAACATGCTCATGCAGCTGTGATCAAGAGAATGTAACTGCTGAAACTAAGCTCATGATTGGAATATTGTGGAGTTAATGGGTGAATAATAAAAGTATATATAATAAAATGAAACATAACCTTGCTATCCATCAGAAATCTTTAGATTCTTTCTTGTTATAATTTTTCATATAAATATGTCTTGAATTTGAAATTATAAATTGTTTTTGCTTATTTAAAACTATATATATATATATGGAATATAGTACATTCTATAACAGGTATTTTTCCATGTCCAATTATAATGAATATCTGAGAGTATCAGTAGCATATTGATTGTCATGGTTCTTCAGATTCATTTATTCATGTGTATGTATGTACACACACACACACACACACACACACACATATATATATATGCCATTTAGTTATATTCAATTATAATTACATATTAGAGTTGACTGCAGTTTGAGGCTATTATAAACACTACTGGACAAAGAGTCTGATACACAAACAGACACACATATGCATATATGTGTGTGTACTTAAAATCTATGAATATTTTGGGAGTACAACTTTAGTATAAGAATTCTATGAAGATGATTAAAAATTTCAAAACCTTGGTTGTGGCCCACTGAACTAGAGACATGGGCCCAACTAATGATACCAGGACTCCATCTTTGAATGCACACACACAAAACTGGACGTGCAAATGCTGTTATAGATGAAAGAGTTAATTTTGAGGAAGTAGTAAGTGGTTGAGACTAGTCTGATAAAACTGGCTTCAGCTTTCTGAAACCATGGGTTGGGAGATCCCTTTCCCTGCTGGAATTAACAATATGAAATGAATAAAACTGATAAAGACAAAAAACGGTGATGATGTCAGACTGAAAGGTAAAAAGTGATCATTTGGAAAGTGGAGTAAAGAGCCTCAGGGTCAATGTTAAGAACAGTTAGCCACCGCTCATTTGCCTAGCTTTGTTCTTTACTCCACTTTCCAAATGGTCACTTTCTGAGACATTTGGCTGCTAAGCTTTATGTAGATGTGTGAGCTCTTGCGATGCATCCTTTCATTGGTCTATAGAAGTGGAATTGGTTAGCAGATGGATTTACATACATTAGTTCCTATGGTTATTATCTTCTAAAGGAACATGGAAGGATGGTAGAATTACCCTCAAGCTTGGAGTCGTAAGCATCGCTGTAAAACTTCAGGGGGGATGGTGTGGGATGCGGGGTCATTCTTGGAGAGGAAACCTGGAAGAGCGATAACATTAGAAATATAAATAAACAAAATAACCTATAAAAAATTAAAAAGTGTGCATGACAAAATAAAAGTAACAAAATAAGTAACCCCAGTGCTCTCTAAATTCTGGTTCTTGTCACACATTCTTACATGCCTGTGACTAAGGTCAACAATTAGTGATAAGTTGTAATGTAGGGATAATCCCTTGTGTGCTGTGTGGAAGTGTCACCTGTCAATAAACAGCTGATTGTCTATTAAAGAAAGGCAGGAAGTAGAAGGCAGGAGTTCTGGTAGAGAGATTGCAACTCTGGGATAGAGTCTGCATAGAGTCTGGGATAGAGTCTAGGATAGAGTCTTCCTCCCAGACTCAGGGGAAGTAGGACATATGAAACCAAGGAGACATTATCAGCCATGTAGCAGACATAGAATACTATAAACAGGTTAACTGAGTTATGAGCTAGTTGGAGAACAAGCCTAGCTTAAGGCCATAAGCATTATAAATAAGTAATAAGCCCCTGAGTCCTTATTCAGGAACTGCGGCACAGGTAGAAAATCCTGATTGTAATCAATGAGTAACGTTAGCAGATATGAATTTCTAGGAGGGATCATCTCCATCCAGTGCTTGTAATTTTTTGCCACTTTCTAGTAATTTGGAGGATTTGGGAATAATACATGTAATAATTAATGCTGTCTGTTTCTTTAGGAATATTTTCAGCTGAATTAATTTACTAATTTCTGACTGAGTTCTGTGATTTGAATGAGAAATGTCTTCCCATAGTGTCCAGTATTGTCTTTCCATAGGGGCCAGTATTCAAATACTTGGCCACGGCGCCTGGTGGTGTTTCAGGAGATTTGGGAGGTACACCAGTGCTAGAGAAAGTAGATCATTAGGAGTGGGCTTTGAGTGAAAAGCCTCACACCACTTCCAGTTCACTTTCTGTTTCTTGTTCCGTTTTAAATCTGTGAACATTTAGCTTCCTGCTCCTGCTGCCATGCCTGCCACATGCTGCTATGACTCCCCACTGTGATGGAGTCTTTTCCCTCTGGAACTGTTAGCCAAAATCAACTCTCCCATGAATTATTTTTGATCATAGTATATTGTCATAACGACAAAAAAGTAACACGTTCACCATCATTTCCTTTATACAGATCTGTATAATCCTTCTGTCATTCTGGAGTGAGGGCTTATGACTCAGAATTTAGGACTTGAGGCCAAGATGAGAGGCAAATTAAATTCAAGGACCTGTGGGCTTTGTGAATAAATCACTTACCATTCTTCACCTTCATACCATCTATAAAGCTGAGATATTGTAGGCTGAACCACATCCCCATCACCCAGAATTCATGTCATACACTAAAGTGCCACTGTATCAGGAGATAAGAACTTTAGAGCAGTAATTAAGAACCATTGAGATTATTAGAGTAAACTACCTTTTAAAACAACAGCTTGCTTGTAAGACAAGAGGATAGGACAAAGGCATTCGTGAAGAGAAGACCAAAGGACAACAATAACAATCTAAAGGGCCAGAAGGGGCCCTCAGAAAGTTAATGCTTTTGGGATGTCTAGCCTTCACTACTGTAAGAAAACACATTTCTTTGTTTAGGTTACCATGCCTGTGTTTCCTTATGCCAGTCCTAGCAAATTCACACAGAGAGTAAAACAAAATACTGTGTCTGGTTGCAGAGTGTGATTTTGAGATGAATGAAAATTCAGGTTGGCTCACTTGAAAAATGCAGAGTAGATGCTCAGTGTTGCTGCAGATGTGAATCTATCTCTTCTTGTTCTTTATCATATCACTTTCAGTTTCTTTAATTGAGAGCATCACTCCTAAAGACAATATAAGTTGAAAGCAAAGGGGGCTATGCTGTGAGCTGTCTCTGTGTTTATTCATATTTTAGATCCAAATAAGATTTGCAGTTTCCTTTTCTTGTTAAGAACTCAATTAAACACTTAGGTGGAAATCTGCTCTTTAGTCTAGCAACAGCTATTTGAGCTTCATCTATCCCTAGCTACTTACTGTCCTTTTCATTAATGCTGAATTCGTGTTCTTAGGAGTAAGCCTCTGGATCTCTGTCTACCTCTGTCTCTCTCTCTTGCTGAAGGAATACTTTCTGTCTATTAGCTATCTTTAATAAAATCATTCACTTTATGTGATAGACTATGCTAATAGCACCCTAAGAACAATTAATATTTATATAGCTAAGTTTTTCTGGAAGCTCTTGTGTTGTATAAATACTATCTCATTAAAAACACACTGTCCCAGTTGGGAGATGGGGCCACCCACTCATCTCCAAATTTTTAATTCAGAATTGCTCCTGTCTAAAGGAAATACAGGGACAAAGTGTGGAACAGAGACTGAAGGAAAAGTCATCCAGAGACACTACTGCGGATGCCAAGAAGTGCTTGCTGACAGGAGCCTGATATGGCTGTCTCCTGAGAGGCTTTGCTAGAGCCTGACAAATACAGAGGCAGATGCTCGCAGCCAGCCATTGGACTGAGCATGGGGTTCCCAATGGAGGAGTTAGAGAAAGGACAGAAGGAGCTGAAGGGGTTGCAACCCCATAGGAAGAACAACAGTATCAACCAACCAGACCAGACCCCCAGAGCTCCCAGGGACTAAAACACCAACCAAAGAGTTACATATGGAGGGACACATGGCTCCAGCTGCATATGTAGTAGAGGACAGCCTCAGTGTGAGGAGAGGCCCTTGTTCCTGTGAAGGCTCAGATGTCCCAGTGTAGGGAAATGCCAGAGTGGTGAGGTGGGGGTAGGTGGGTGGGTGGGTGGGTGGATGGGGGAGAACTCTCACAGAATCAATGGGAAGGAAGATGGTATAGGGGGTTTGTAGAGGGGAAACCAGGGAAGGGAATAACATTTGAAATGTAAATAAATAAAATATTCAGTAAAAAAGGAAAAAAAACCCACATTGTCCTCCCTTAAATTAGGTTGGTAATAGATGTGATTCACCTAATGTGCAGACAAAGAAACAGAGGGTAGAGGTCTTTTGAAAATTTCAAAAGGAGAATATACAGGAAAGCAATACCACAGATTTGGTGATAAAGCTTGGGTCCAACTCCTTACATTGTCTCAGCTTTATGGCATTCAGTGCAAGGCCACAGGCAGACTGTTTTGATGAGAACTTAAAAGGTTAAAATACTATTAATATCAGGCATATTATGTTTCTCTAGGAAATAGGAGGTGAAGTCTGAGAAGTGTTTGTAAAGTGGCTGTTTTTGTTTATTTGTTTGTTTGGTTGATTGGTTGCTGAGCTAGTTATCAATCCCACTAATTTTTCAGCTCACTTTGATATTCTTATTTTTGAGTTTATCTTTTTCATAATCCTGATAGCAGTATTGGTAACAGCAAGTTCCTTCACCATGACAGCAAGGTCTTATCTTACAACAGCAAAGTTCTGTCCTACACTGTCGAAGGATTCTCATGGCTTAAAACCTAGTGAATTTTTTCTGGTGTAGTCAGTAGCCCCCCTAATTTAAGATCCTGCATATTTATCTGAATATAGTGTCTTGCTAATTTAAAAAAAAACATTTACACACTATTTCCATCCATTTTTTCACTCTTTTCTTGAATGGCCTGTATTACCTTTTAGGATGTATGGCTTGGTCACATGGCTGCACAAACTAATAAGTAAGCATATAAGACCTAATAAAAAATGATGAGCAAAACCTATACAATTGTCAACACAGAATGGTAGTATGGTTCTATCACACAATCAAAGACAGAGACTAAACGTGGTGGGAATGCCAATGTCAAGTTTTCTTCTGTTCAGAAACTGACTGGTTGAAGACAACAGGATAAACACTGTATGCAATACAGTCCAGAGGAAACCAAGACGCAGCAGGGGATTTTGGTTTTAGGTAGAATTGAAATTGTGACTGATAGGGTTTTATTATAATATCCATCTCTTAATTTGATTTTGCATAACTTCTATTACATTTCTTGAGTGGTTTTGAGATTTGTCTCATTGGAAATTACATTTCTTAGGTCTTTATTTTCTAGGATATAAAAAGTCTGTATCTTTTTTACTTTTTATTAAAAGTTGAGAAATACTACTTATTTTGTCTTGTTATCAAAGTCTAGATTTTTAAATGTTTAATTTTCTTTAAAAATGTTTTTAAAGTCAGTTTTATTAACTCAATACATTCATGATTTAGAAAAAGAAAGGATTTATGGGCAGGTTTGGGTGGAGAAAAAGGAAGAAATTATATAATCATATTTTAGTATCAAAAACCAAAAGAATCATTTTAAAAAGGATAAAAATGTTCATATTTTCTATCAAAATACTGTACTCTCTTAGGAAATGAGCTGCTCTAAAGGAAGTGTTATGAAGAGGTCAGCACAAACAGAAGGTACATGGCAAAAATTGAGCACTATGAAAGTTCTAGAAAAGTTTCTTTAGAAAAATATGCTTAATAAATTACAACATTCATCACATGTATTTCATGTTCTAAGTATCTTCATAGATGTCTACTCCCAGTTTAAAATGTTTGAAAAGCCCATAAATCCTTGTTCTGTCTTCTCTGGAACTTACTTGGCTAATGTTTTTGAAGATGTTGCTTCCATGTCAGGCCATACCTTATCTTTTTGTAGTCAATGTTTGAGTATAAGAAAATGGCACTTTTTTTTTTTTGCAATGTTAGTAAATTGGTCTATGACAGGTTTTAATTAATCCAGAAACTGGTCTTTGGTATACCAATCCAAACAGCTAAGTAGTTGAGACAGTTTGCTAAGGTGAGCCAGTCATATGCCTCTCCTGAATACTGGGGTAGCTAGCCACTCACATGTAATAGTACAAATGTTCTACTCAGGGGATGCAAAGTAGTCAGATATCCAGGACCTGATTCTTCTCAGCAATGGTAAGTCTCATGAAAGCATAGTCCTTTTTCAAATATCAATGTTCCTAAAATCCAACAGATTGTCTTTTTATGTATCTTACTTTACACCAAGCATTTCTATAAAACTCTGGATGTCTTCAAAGTTTACTATGAGGATGAAGCTTCTTTTAGCATCACCCATTTCACACAAAAATACAGATATATACAATGTATATACACATGAATAAACACAAATGTATGCATGCATATATGTATATATGTATGTGGTAGCTTTTTGCCATGTTGATATATATTCCATATGCATTGCTGATTGCTTCTGTGAAACTCTACAGTGACTACTCATTCAGTGCTACATATTAGTGATTATATTCTGTGCTTGGCACATGGCGATTGCATTTTAAACTATTGAATTGTGGGGATAATTGCTTATACATTTGGTATTCTGGGTCAATCACAGTGACATAATGCTGGGGACATGCTCATCTGTTTGCTTAGAAGTTCAAATCTGCATGCAGCTTGGTATAGAATGGGATTACGCTTGGCAGAGTTCCACAAAAGTATTTATCTTTAAAATCACATTTTATGCTTTGCTTTGTCACATCAAGATCTCCTTTCAAGGTGAAAATTCCAATGTAACTAAGCATACAGCTACTATATGGAAAATCAGAAGGTGTACATTATAAAATTTATTTAAAGAGCAAGGGAAGAGCTGGTTTCTCTCATGAAGTTGGATTTATTCTTTTAAGATTAATATTGCACTTGTAAAAATATTCCTTTCTTCTTTACTTTATTTGCTACTTTAAAAGACAAACTAAAAACCCAGTGCAATGGAAAGTTAGTGTTTCAAAAGTTGGATAACTATTTTTTCAAACAAATTGTCAGTTTGCATTTTTAATTTCTTGAGGCTAGTTTGTGTAAGTTGCCAGAAAGTTCTATATTTTTCTACGTGTTCAGTTTTGCTTCCTAAGGTATTCAAAAACTATTTTGTCCTCAGAAAAAATCTCGTGTTGAAAAAAAATTAGAAAAATGGATTTTGAAAGTCAAATCACTGTCTAAGTGAGGAAAAGTGGTATCTCATTGCATTCAGTATAATCATTAAAAACCCCTAAATCAATTGGGGAAAAAGACTTTAAACATTTCCACTTTGCAAATGAAAATACTGAGAACCTAGGTATGCTAAATGGTTGGGCCAAGGCCACATGTTGCATTACTAGCAATGCTACATTCTAGTTTAGAGTTTACATCTTACTCAATAAATAACCAGTATCTATCGGATCTCCTGCTCCTGACAGGAATGTGGTAAATATTGTTGGCTGAATTGATTATTCTGATTCCTTATCAATTACCACAGAAGTTGGCCTACATGACTGGTATGGCCATGGTGCATACTAATGTAAGGAGAACTCCGAAAGCCACGAGGATATCTTTTATGGATGCACCAAGCAGACAGCTTCTCTTGATTTAGGGCTTTAATTCAATACTACTCATCCTAAGTGTCCTACAATACATACTCAAAGACAAGTTAGGCTATTGGCTTTTGGCAGCCTGTGTTATCCATGACTTCATGTAACGAGATTATGATAAGATAGACAAACTACAACTTAGTAGTTCTTAGGTGTAAGAACTAAAAGAACTGAATAAATGCATGTACTGTGTAAACCTGGAGAGGGGAACCTCAATTGAAGAAGTGCTTCAAATGGTCTGTGGCAATGTCTCTGAGAGATTGCTCTGATTGATGAGTACTATGGGAGGTCCTATCCTGTTATGGGTCACCCCATTCCTAGGCAGGTATCCCTGGGCTATGAAGAAACATACCTGAGCGTAAGTCATGTAGTGAGCCAGTAAGCACCACTGTCCCATGGCTTCGGCCTTAGTTCTTGCTTTGAGTTCTGGACCCAACTTCAGTCAATGATGAATTGATACTTGTGATTTGTTAGCTGAAATAAGTCTTTCTTAGTCCAAGTTGCTTTTTGTCGTACTTTTTTTTTTTCATCATAGTAACAGAATGAAACTAGAAAAACATTATCTTAGTGGGCCTTCTACTCCTGTGGTATAAAATCATGACAAAAGAAATGGGAGGAAAGATTTACTTGGTTTCTGTGTCCCAATTACAATCATCCTGAAGGGAAATCAGGACAGGAACTCAGGGTAGGAACCTGGAGGAAGGAACTTAAGCCGAAACCACAAAGGAACACTGATAACTGTCTTTATCCTTATCCTTGCTAGACACTTGCTTGTAACACCCAGGACCACTTGCCCATGGGTTACACAGTCCATATTTGACCTGAGAATAGCAACATTAACCATTAATCAAAACGTCCTTAGAGACTCTTCAACAGGCTTTCTTTTCTTTTCTTTTTTTTTTAATAATTTATTTTTTCTCAAATCGTAATTCATTCACACAGGGGTTATAAACACAGAAAGGCATGATGTGGGGAAGGGAATGACACTGGAGTGTGGGTGTTCAGGGGGAATACAGATATCATCAGAACCGGGTATTCAACAGGCTTTCTAATGGAAACATTTTCAGTCCGAGTTCCTTCTTCCCAGGTGACTCCAGCTTGTGTCAAGTCAGCAAATAGCTAACCAGAACAAACAGGTAACTTAATCTGTACACACAATAAGAGCAAAGCTGAAGCTCAAATTAGAAATGAAGAAGTTAAGGATCACATAAAATTTAGATAAGGGAACCCTTAAAATATCATCAAAACATGATGGTTAGCGTTCAAAGGAAAAGAAATTTAAAAAAAAAGGAAAAATAACTGACTGATCCACTCATATCTTCAGTAATTCTTTGGTTCAATACTGTAACACCACTATAGAATTCCAAAATACAGACACTTAAAGGAGCACCTTCTTTGGAAGGAAATTAAAAAAATGGTTCCTCAGTGAAAAACATGCTACTCGAGTGAATACATTTGCTCGTAATTTTGGAGTGAAAAGACAGAACTGAGGCACACATAGGACACAGACTATCTTGGGGCTCCATTCTGGCTTATAACAAGTACATATACATCAGATTATAGTAATGTACTTGGCAAACTGGTTTCTTCACCTACACATACTATACACACATAGTCGTCAAACAATGCACCTAGAAAGCTCCAAAGCTCCGTACCTCTCCCACTTGCACTGGCCATATATATGCCAATTCTGAAATAAATGATATGAGTTTCTCTTTCTTTAGAATCAATCAGTTCTGGAAAGTTTTTACTCAAGTACAATCCAAAATTACTGGGGGTATGTGGAATTGAAGGACCAATCTAGAGTTACCTGGTTTGGGGTACATGTGTAGTAAGTCCTCTAAGTAACCTTTTAGGGAGACCCCTTATTTACCATCATATATATGTGTATGTGTATGTGTATGTGTGTGTGTATGTATATATATATGATGTATATGTATGTATATGATGTATATGTATGTATATATATGTATATGCATGCACAATTATATTTAAATATTATTAAAATAAAAATCATATGGGAGGGGATATGTACACTAGAGAGATTATCATATAACCTTATCTATAAATCAAAATAGAGAACCATCCAAACCACATCCTTTAGTAACTAACTTTCTTTTCTTCAGTCTCTCAAAAGGCAGCCATGAACAACAACTGAGGAGCTTGACGGCTCTCACTTTGTGGATGCTGGTCATTTTTGACAGTGTCTCCCTCTATAACTTGTACTGTCATTTTGCTTCCTTTCAAATGAAGTTACCTTGCTTCTTTGGAAAAGCTGTGTGCATACTTATTTTCATTTTTTTTTTTTTTGGATAAGAGACTTAAAAATACTAGACCCCGACCTCAACTACCAGTGACAGAATGAAGATGAACCACTTCATTAAATTATTGACCAGAATATTTTTTCCTGGAAAATCAGTTTTATCTTCATTTATCACAGGGAAGTCAGTAAATAATATACACATTTTGATAACTCTGGAAGCAATAATGTAAGGCTTTATTTTAGGGTTTATAAAGCTATACATGGTTCATTCCTGTAATGTGGGAGCACTAAGAAATAAAGGTTGAAGTCTGAGGCTAGTCTGACTGTATAAAGAAAGCCTGCTTTCAAAAAGGAAAAAAGAAACACACACATGCATGCAGATGCACTGTGATTTTATGCTAAGGTTTGCTCCGCAAAAACACACTGGATAGGACTTGCACACACACACACACACACACGATCAGCATTAAACTTAGAAACAATTGTCAGAATTAAACTGATTTCATTTTACCAATAATAGTGAGAGAAAATTTGAATGATAATTATTAATTGCTTCTAAAATATGTCCCTTTGAAATTTGTTTTCACTGTTTATGAGACAGAGTTTCACAATGTAGTCTGGCTGACCAGGAGTTTGCTATTTAATCCAGGTTACCTCTGTCTCTTTAGTGTTGAAATTACCTGTAATCTGACCACCACATCTGACTCCAAATAAACATTTTATGCTAAGTTGATAATTTTGAGCCTGTGAGCACTATGCTTTAACAGATATCACTGGTATACAGCAGAAGTAATTACTTTTTCTAAACTTTTTATTTTACACCAGAATGGGGAGTAAGGTCAAGGAGTGAGAATGCACTGCAATCCCCAAAACTCAGATGAAACAGAATTTTCTTCAAATCATTTGTCATGGGTCCCTAATCTTTTTTTAAGTGAATAGCAGGTATTTAACCCATAAAATTATGACACACTTGGCACTCTTCAATGACTCCTTTATAGCTTCTTGGTGACTCATTCCCTTTAATAGGAGTTTAGCACGCTAGAAGTGATAAGCGAAAAGTTCCACAATGTTTGCCAGAACCAAACCTTTGTAGTCACTGTTGTTATTTCTATATATGGAATGTTATTTCTTTATTAATTGGTATAACTAACTGAATCAACTGCATGTTCAAACACACCAATATTACACTAAATAAGCGTAGTTTAGTTATGCCTTTCTAAAATCCACTGGGCCATCTTAAGAGGGAAAATAGTTTCTAGCATACTTCTTACATATCTAAATCTTCTCTAAGAGGCATTCTAAATAATCTGTCAGTTTGCCTGACTTATAAATCACAAAACTGTGAGCATTTAGTGACCATTCAGGACACAATGTATCATCAACCCCCGTCACACCTGAATAATTATCACTGAAGTGACAGATCTCCAAAGACCAAAGTCATATCCACCAACTCATTAAACTGATCTGGGGCTCAGTGAAAGGTTGCATGGCTCACATGGAGACAGAATGCTGGATGCCTTTTCTCTCATTACCTCCCATGATCCCTGGGAAGCAACATTTCTACTGGGAGTCCTTTAATTGTGCCTATACCAAGAAGCCCAGCTGCGATATGACATTCACTCTCTGCTGGGGAAAGGCCATATGATTCAGACAAAGGGGAAAGCGTGAAAACTGACAACCTCACTCTGTCGTGCATACATTTTTAAAATGATGTTGTCATTGCACCTGACTGGTAAATAGTGACTTGCAAAGATGAAATTAAATGGCTTTTACATTTATTTTGCTTCTGACTTTTGAATGTCTAAACCAAGACTACCTTAGCCTCATAAGCTTATCATTTCCAGTATAACCATCAGTATCTTGCTCTAGATAATGACCAAAAATTAATAACTTACATTAAAAAGTAATACATGTGTATCTTTAATTCTCATTTTTTATTGCCTTTCCAAGCACACAAACTAGGATTATAATTACTGACTTTTTTATTTCCAAATTATAGGGATTTTATAGGTAATTTAATGATATTATATTCTTTCCTCATGTCTAAAATGAGGGCTTAGGCCAAATCCTAATGCATGTTTTACTTAACCAGCACTTCACAATCAAGTCAAAACTTACCATCTTATAATAATCAATTTTTTAATACTCAAGGAGCAGGTAGTTTCTCTGCTAAATATATATATATATATATATTTGGGAATAGAGCATAATTTCCAATACCGGGAACAACCCATTTTAATGCAAGACTATGGCTATGCCAACTAAATAGGATATGCTCCTCACCTTTGCAGTCCAGAACCTCTCTGCATTGCTATATCTGGCATCCTTTGAATTGTCTTTTCCATGTACACATGTTTGCAGTGTCTGGATCCTAACTTCTAAAATATTTAGGATCCATTGGTTTATTCTCAAAAGAGGTCAAGAATAATTTAGCCACAAAGTAATATGTTTGGTAAATTCCTAAATTTTATTTGTTTTCAATACCTAAGGTGTTTGTTTGATGGTTTGGTGCACATAGAAGAGATGGGAGCTCTAACGGCTCTCAGCTAGTGTCCAGGCAGATCTGTGAGGCTATTCTGTTGTTTGTCACAGAGACTTTTCCATAATAGTTCCTCTTATCATCAAGCCAGGAAGAAGAGCTTTTCCCTCCAATCTACATACAGTCTTCGTTCACTCAATGAAATGAAAATATGCTTAAAAATAAAAAGTTGTGTAAGAAATAGCCCCTCTCTTAGGATCTCACAGTCCAATGTGAAAGTCAGATTAAAAAATGTAATTATATTTACTCTATAAAATATTTTTAAAACATGTTAAAATATTATTCTTCACTATCTAGGAGATTACGTGTATATATTAAACTGTATTTACTTCAGACAACTGAAAATTTCAACAAATTATTTAAAACATTACTATTGTAGATAATGACATCCATTTTACACTAAATGCTGATAGTGTTAACAATGACAGAAAAATAACCAGGGAAATGTCACTGCTAAGCCTAGACTGGTAATCAATTCATGTTTTAAAAAACATTTGCTTATCTTCTCCTGTGTGGAAGATGAAGACTGTGAGTGAAGAAAGTATAACATAGACCTAGGATGTGAAAATGTTATAACCCCAATGGCTATTATGGAAAAGATATTAAGTCAGATATTTTATCTTTCTTGAGTTTACCATGTCTCACCCTATCCTATCAGCAAAATATATTGCAGCCCTATAAATAGTCACACAAATTCATACAAATCAAGTTGTCGCCGAAAAATTTATTCTCAACCTGGAAAGGATACAAACACTTAGAAAAATACAATGATCTAAATTCTGCTCAATGATTGATACCAAATCTCTCATTGGACACTAATGAGACCTGTAATTACTACAGAAGCAGCATGTGGTCTGTAATTAGGGAAATGTATTTTTATTACTTCACTGCAACATTTTTAGCAGAGAGAAATATGGAAGACTACTCATATGTTTTGTAGAATTATCCAGTGTTTTTTCTATAAACTCAGAAAAATTCTCTCTCTCTCTCTCTCTCTCTCTCTCTCTCTCTCTCTCTCTCTCTCTCTCTCTCTGTGTATCTGTAAATAACAGCACTTATGCATAATATGAGACACTAGTTTCTTTGCTGTTGAATAAAAAGTCATAACATGTACCATTTTAATGTCTTAGAAAGGAAAATGTGACCACATTATTTTACTTAATTTATTTTTTATGGATAAGACAGCCCAATTTAAATCATTTGGTCAACCTTTTTGAGATTATAACATAATTACAACATTTTCCCCTTTCTTTCCTCCTTCAAACTCGCAGCTTCTTCTTTTTTCCATTAGTTGTTACTGTCTGCACATGTCTATGTATGTATATCTATACAGTCCTAAATATAACTTATTCAGTCAATATAATGTTATTGTATATGTGTTTTCTGGGATGACCATTTGGCATCAGATGACCAATTGGTATGCTCTTCCCTGGGGAGGACCACTTATTCTCATATTCCCAGCTTTCCTCAGTTTCCTGTAGTTCTTTGTAAATGGTTGAGGCCTTGAGAGCTTTCCTTGGTCCACTTTGCCATGTCCATTTGTTAGTCCTTGTTCAGCTCATATTTCAGTGGCCATATTGGTTGAGACTTTATGGGTATAGTGTCTATCATGACTAGGAGACACAATCTCACAGGAAACTTATCCTCTGGCTCTTACAGTCTTTCAGGCTTCCCTTCCATAATGTTCCCCAAACCCATAAGAGTAAGTGTTTTGTAGGTGTATATATTAAGATTGGTCTTCACAATGCTATATTTTGACTGGTTGTGGTTTTATGTAGTGGTTTCCATCTATTGCAAAGAAAACTTTCCTTGATGAGAAGTGAAAAGTTACCTTATCTGTGGCTATAGAGACAGATATCTACACAGTGTTGTTAGAGACCATTCTGGTTTAGTAAATTAGAAGTTGTAGATTCTCCTCCAATAGCCATGATTTCATTGAGTAGTTACAAGGTTTCAAGTACCAGTCATGGTTTCCCTCTTGTTGATCAGGTTTTCAGCCTTTCTGGAGAATTGCTGGTTACCAGCAAGGTATATGTACCACTACTGGAACAAGTGCTGGTTACCACCAAGTTAGTGTACCACCACTGTAACCTTAAGATTATTGTTCAATACTGGTCTTTGATGTGGCTACCAAATGTTAAAACTGGGTTGGATTGTTTGTTGCCTTCCTTTGTAAGCTTGATTGATGCCTTCTGGTACTACAAAATTTAGTTCTTAGGTAAGAGGAATTTAAGGTACTTTAATTTAGGGGCCTCTGGGACCTGTTTCTGAAGTGCATGGTATATTCAGCAATAGGGACTTAATTTATACTTTTTTTTTTTTGGAAAATCAAGGGCAATAGCAACACAATGTATGTTTTGGAAGTCTCTTGGACAACCCTGGCCAACATCCCAAAAGAGTGCTTCTCATGTATGGTATTAAGGCTTATGTTAAGTAATCTTTGGCTTTTCTAGGGAGCACTGTCATCCCAGATGAGAAAGATTTGTCAAAGCTCTCTCTATATATTTATACGTTGAATTATGCATATTCTAGCTTTTAGGTAAATAGTTAATATAATTATGATTCCTGTGGCCTATGTATACTGTTATTTTACCCCTTTTCCTTCTTCTTCTCTATTTACCTCCCTCTTTCTCTCTAAAGAGTCACACATTTCCATTTCCCCTATCAAATCATCAAATCCTAGTATTTACCTTTACCCTCTTCAGCATTTACCTACCTGCCCCTTCCAAAGGAGCCTTTCTTTCTTGTTTCCCTGATCATATAACTTTAACATCCACTTTGCTAGTTTGTTCTTTTGTTCTTGAAGATGCTATTCATTTTTTTCTTGCATCTTGAAGTTAAAAAGGTAAACTGCTCTACTTGCTGTGTGTTATTTCGTCATCTATTGCTGACCAGCAAGATATTTAGAGTAAAAGTTTTCTCCTAATTTACAGAGACTAGATTAGGGGATAAACATCTTGGTGCTTCTTGGTGAGAAACACTTGTTGGCCAGATAAAAAATAGAAATGTGAGTACAGGTGCCTTGATTATGATTGAGGAAATTAGAAGTCTCCATTTTATAACATCAGATATTCCATAGTCATATGTAATGAGCAGCTAGGTGCTGAAGATTTACGCCTTGCTTGTGCGTCTAGGTGAATGAACTGTGGATCACGATGCTGCTGTCTATAGTGAATCTCCAGACACCTGAAGAATGTCTACTTCCTAGAGTTTTCTGAAAGCTAAGGCTCTAGATGTTTAACCAAGTGTTTGATTCCATCAGGAGCATGCTTTATTTACATCTAGTTTAAAATCTCCACTGATATTTATGGAAACTACAATTTTAGATAATTTAATGTCAGCTGTTACAAGATAACCATGTAAATATTTTCCTCTGTTAGGCTCCAGCTAAATGTCTGAATGGGTTGAATGTGAATGCACTATAGGCAGAAGTGCTTCCAGCTGAAGATTAAGAAAGCAGAAAGAAAGAAAGAAAGAAAGAAAGAAAGAAACAAAGAAACAAAGAAAGAAAGGAAGAAAGAAAGAAAGAAAGAAAGAAAGAAAGAAAAAAGAAAGAAAGGAAGGAAGGAAGGAAGGAAGAAAAGGAAGAAAGAAAGGAAGAAAGAGAGAGAGAGAAAGAAAGAAAGAAAGAAATTATTAATTCCAGAAAAGTGGAAAACTTATATACAAAAGGAAATTTGTTCTTAAAATGTTACACAGCTCAGCAGAAAACATTTCCATCATTATGTTAATGCCAACTCTCTAGTGGGAAAAACAAGAGGAGAGATATGGACATGTTTCTCTCTGATGAAAATTATTAGATTCTTATATACTGTAATGCACAAGTACAAGGTTTCAAAATCGGCATCTCAAGTATTTTCTAGAAATGCCGATGCATGACTCAGATATGAGGAGACATTTAAATTGCTTACTTCCAAGTGGGACTTTTTGGGGAAAAGGAACGATGGGCTGCCATTTTTCAACAAAAGCTTATTAGGATTCTAATATTTTAAGGCACAATAATGTTTTAAATATAAAAAAAAAGAAGGCAGAAAGCAATGGTTTTATGCTGAATTAGTTTCCTGAAAGAAGGTGTTTGTCCATCTTTTTATTTTACTTCTCACCCAAGAAAATGCTAAATTACCTTTTAAAATCTACTGGATAGGTATGTAGTAAGGAAGCAGAAGTAATGGGAAGAAACTTTTGGTGTAAGCTTCGAATAGAAAAGGTCACTTGAATCTGACCAGGTTAATTCCAAAGTGAAAGAGCATATCACTTTCATCATATCTGTGTTGTGGATATGTGGTGTCTTACTGTGGTGTCATAATCTGTTTCTTATCAACACTTTATAAGCAACTGGACCAGTGTTCTAGTTGAATTGCCCACCTGATATTATATGTCAGAACCAGTGCGATTTTTCCAGGATCAGGGAAGACTAACCTGAATAACATATAACATTGACTCTTGTAAAGCATATACTCGGATGACATCTACTGCAAGATAATAAAAACAATAAGTCACAACCAGGTGATAATTTCTGTAAAAGCACTGTTTATGTATCAAATGTGGACCTATCAGACAGCAGTACACTAATTTTTGGAAACCAACTGACCTGAACTCTTCATCTGGCAGAAAGGAATGTGAATTCTCAGAGAAAGCCAGTCAGCATAATTGTTATTATATCTCTTGCAGGCCAGATCTTTAAGTAGCATAGACCAAGAAAAGATCTATCTATCATCTATCTATCTATCTATCTATCTATCTATCTATCTATCTATCTATCTATCTATCTATCTATGTGTATGTATATGTACATGTATATGGCTTATTGAGAAGTCTCTGGGAAGATATTGTGAAAAAAGACAAAATGAAGGTGAGGGGAGAATCCAGGTGATAATGTGGTCTCAGCCTGCTGCTACCAGGAACTTTGGAGTTTAATTGTCAAACCTTGAGAAACTTAGACTTCTATCTCTTTTCATCAGTTCATGCTGGCCAAGGACTCAACACATTTTGGTAAGCTGGTACCTATTGCTTGAAGTTTTCAGGTGCAGCTGTCAGTTCTTACAGCAACCTTTCTTGGCAGTTGAAGAGATTGGATGCATCTATAATAACCAACAGTTCTTGCATTCTTAATGTATCCCAAACATTTACATATGCATGATCTATTGGCTTTGTGAAGCAAGCAATAAACTTGATACTTTATAAAATTAAGAAAATTGAAGCACAGACAAGTTAAACAAAATGACTAGAATCACAAAGTGAGTGGGAAACCTTGATATCCGCTGTTTTAATCTTATTTGAAGACCCTATAACCTGACTTGACTACATAGAAGAAATAAGCAATGCCATTTAGAAATGGACAAAGAACACCAAACCTTAGTTATGATTTATTCTCATTACCTTGTAGAAATGATTGTTTAAGTTGTGTTTGTTTGCTTCTAGATATTGAGCATTAACCTTTGCTTCCAAAAAAAAAAAAAATGACATTTCACAACCCACAGTAATACCAGTTCTTACTTTCTGGGAAACATCACATTATTTGTATCTTTTAACACGTTTCTCTCTCCAGGCTGACCCCCAATTCCATATACTTTCTATGTTCAAGTTGCACATTTATTCCTCAAATCAGTCTTGTTTCTCCCTGTCTCATTCTTTGTACATGTTGTTCCTACCAGGTCAAGTGTGCTTCCTTCTGGCATCTTCCTGCTTTCAGAATATGCTTAGTTGCCTTTTTGTGATCCTCCAGAACTAATTGATCAAGCTTGACTTAGTCTATTTCCCATTGCTCTTAGGTTCTCTTTTAAGTATGTCCATTTCCTGAAGCAATTCTATACTAAATCACATTTATACATACATTGATATATTATTTAATTAGCTCCTGCTCTTTCTCCTATAGTAAAAATTTCTTAAGGGCAAAACCTATGTTTCCTTCAGTTACTACTATATGTAACAAAGTGCCTAACCTGTTGTGCATTCTCATGATGCCTATGTGATGGAACAAATACATATTGTTTACTCCTAGGTTTCTTCCTTTAGTCCACTGACAATCTTGGTTCTCTGACTTACTTGTTCTTTGTGTCTCCCTGATCCAACTGGGCCAATAAATTGTGTTCTACTCTGGAGACTCTTTAAGTCCTTCCTTTTGTGAGTGGTGCCATAAGTCTTTAATAAGACAAGGGGAATATGGACCCAAGCCCAGCATCACCACACTCTATTCCTGGGTGGGCCTTGTGTGGTCATTTGTGAAATTCAGTAAGGATGTTCTATGTTTCACAGGACTTCTTTTTTAAAGCTACTAAAAACACACCTGTTTGGGAGTTTGAATATTTATATTGCTATTTTAGTAAAACATCTTAAAATAAACAGGTGTTTTAGAAATACATCCTAGTTAACATGAATAACTTTTACTATTGATATGTATTTTTATTAGCAATAAGCCTAAACAAACTTCAAAGACAAGATTTATGATGAATGACTTTTGAGCTTTCAGGCTTTTATATAAATGGGATTTATGAGAGTGGCTTACAGGCTATAGTCTGACTCTTTCAATAATGACTGTCTTTGAATAGAAAAGTTCAAGAATACAGTAGCAGATTGGTTCATGTGACTGGATGCTTCCCAGCTGGCCCTCAGTACACATTGGACTCTTGAAGGAGTAGGCTCTAATACTGGTGAAGGAATGAAATTAAGCAAGCAGGCAAAGAGGAAGAGCTTCTTTCTTTCATGTCCATGTTATAATGTGTATATAGGCTGCCACAAGAAGGTTTCCCTCGGATTTAAGGAGTGGCTTCCTACCTCAAATGATACAATCAAGAAAAATACCTCATGTGTACCCAGAATATATTACGACATCCAGTTTCTCTCTCTCTCTCTCTCTCTCTCTCTCTCTCTCTCTCTCTCTCTCTCTCTCTCTCT
>NW_021605555.1:2435669-2481487 GCF_004785775.1 Grammomys surdaster | reverse complement strand
TCTCTCTCTCTCTCTCTCTCTCTCTCTCTCTCTCTCTCTCTCTCTCTGTGTGTGTGTGTGTGTGTGTGTGTCCCACTTCTCTCTCATACATACATACATACATACATACATACATACATACATACATATACATACAGGGAAAAACAAATTTTTAGGAAAGGGTTTGAGAGTTGAACTCAATGGACCAACAGGTCAACCATATTTCTGCTCTGAGCAGAAGTCACCACTTTTACACACACACACACACACACACACACACACACACATATGTATATATATGTATATATGTATAGACACATATATATGTATATGTGCATATAAGAATCACTGAAGAGAGCAGTGTAATAAGGCATGGCTCATCCTTTTATTGTTTGAGTATGAAGCTTTCCTGTTCAAGACTCTTATATTGAACACTTGGCATCCAATGCACCAATGTTGAAAGATAAGAGTTTTGGGAAGTGGACCTAGGGATATAGGGACCTTTGACCTTATAGATGGGTTAATATATTGATGGGATTTTAATAAGATAGCATTATTGGTAGAAAGTAAGAAGTGGAGTCTAATTGGAAAAAGATAAAACAGGGGAACATGCCTTGAAAATACCTACTTTGCCATCAGAATTCCAGCTTTTGTCTCTCAGTCCTCACCTCTGCTTTCTCCCTTTCCTTGCCACTGTGAGATGAGAATCTTTGATGTACCACTGCCTGCACCCATTGTGTTCTGCCTCATTCAACATCAGAAACTGTGGTACTAGTTATTTATGGATAGATATCTCAGAAACAGTGACTCTAAATTAATCATTTTCCTGCTAAGTCATCATCTCATTTACTTTTCATCACAATGAGAAAGTAAGTGGCACACTTTCAAATTGCATTTGGAGAGTTATGTACAAGCTAATATTCTACTTTAGAATTTAAATGTTTTAAGGTAGAATGCATAGCTTTTGTTCTAAATTCTATAGTTCTCTAAGCTTAAAAAGGATGCTCTCAAATTTAAAGTTTATATAGTATGATTATTTTTATACTTATAGCTTCTATGAATGTGTATATTGAAAATAGGAGTCTAAAATTTGATCCCCTGAATGAGAAATTCTCATGATGCTGTTTGTACTTTAAAATGTTTTTTTCTTGTTTGGAATTGCTGTGTCCTTCGTCAAAAGGTATATGTTGAAATTCTAGCTCAGTTTCTCTCTTAAAGCAAATAACCCCCAAAAAACAAGAAACAAAACTGAAAAACAATAGCTATCTTTAGTCACAAAAGTGAAAATCAAACAAATGAGCAAAAGATCAATAAGACTGAAAATGCCAAAGGAAAGCAAAACAAATCAAAAAGTCTACAAAATACCAGTGCATTTGTTTATGATGGTCAACTACTTCAGGATATGAGGTCTACCCTGAAGTTGTTATAGCTACTGAGACTCCATTGGAAAACTAAGACTTTATGTTTGCCAGCAGGTATCAATTGTGGATAGCTTCTTGGAAGTAGAGCCCCATGAGTATTTCCTACTCACAGTTCTAGCATCCCACAGCTTGGAGCTGCGCAGCCCTTGTACACGCTGCCACAGTCTTTGGGAGTTTATATGAGCACCACTCCTGTAATGTCTGGAAGACACTATTTTCTTGGAGTCATATATTACCCTTGGCTTTTATAATCTTTGAGCCTCCTCTTCCACATAGATACTGAGCCTCAGGAGAGAAGGTGTTTGGGAGGTGGGAGGAATCTGGGTAGAGTTGGGGAAAAAGAATTTGATCAAAATATATGAAAAAATTTAATAAAAAACATTAATTTTTAGGATATAAAAATGTGGTACATTTACACAATGGAGTATTACTCAGCTATTAAAAACAATGAATTTGAGAAATTCTTAGGTAAATGAATGGAACTAGAAAATATCATCCTGAGTGAGGTAAGCCAATCACAAAAGAACACACATGGTATTCACTCACTGATTATTGGATATTAGCCCAGAACCTTGAAATACCCAAGATTCAACTCACAGACCACATGAAGCTCATGAAGAAGGAAGACCAAGTGGGGGTGCTTCAGTCCTTCTTAGAAGAAGTAACAAATACTCAAGGGAGCAAATATGGAGACAAAGTGAGGGACAGAAACTGAAGGAGGGGCCATTTGGAGACCATTCCACCTGGGTATCCATCCCATGTGCAGTCACCAAAGGTAGATGCTGATGTGGATGTCAGGAAATGCATGCTGACAGAAGCCTGATATAGCTGAGTCCTTAGAGGTCTGCCAGAGCCTGAAATATACAGAGGCAAATGCTCACAGCTAAACACTGGACTGATCATGGGGTTCCCAATGGAGGAGTTAGAAAGAAGACTGAAAGAGCTGAAAGGGCTTGTGGCCCCATAGGGAGAGCAACTATACCAACCAACCAGAGCTCCCAGGGTCTAAACCACAAGCCTGGGAGCACATAGGAAGGGATCCATGGCCCTAGCTGTATGCCTAGGGGAGGATTACATTTTCAGGCATAGGTGGGTGAGGAAATCCTTGGTCCTGTGAAGGCTGGATGCACCAGTGTGGGGTAAATTGTAGGTGGGGAGGTGAGAGTGGGAGGGTGGGTAGGGACATATCCTCATAGAAGTAGGAGGGGGGATGGGATAGGGGGTTCCTGTGTGTTGGGGAGAAGTGGAGAAAGGGGATTACATCTGAAATGTGAATAAAATATCCAATAAAAAATTTAAAAAAAAAGATTACCCTCAGGGTACCCTCAAAAAATTGACCCCACTAGCATTTCCTCAGAACTACCATTTTGTTTACTCTCTATTTTATGATCCTAAAACTCATCTAATTAAGATAAAACTTCAAATATACTTCTTACTGGTTTTTTTTATAACATCATTCAACATTTTTTTCTAACCTGAAAAGGGAATGGTTACTGATACCAGCTTTCTGATTATTCTCGGTGACAATCAGAAATCATTTTGAGTGGCTAGCACGTAGTATTATTGATATTGAATTACATCTACTTAACTATACAAAAAAGTTGACCTCTGAAAATAAGTGCTCACATCGTAAATCAGAAAGCATTTTTTTCTTCACCTAGTTTAAGGTTAGATTTGTTCCTTGCACATATAAATAATTATTACATTGCTGCAATTTGAGATTGCTATACAAACTTCAAAAGAATGAGGGCTAAGAATAAATCAACGCACATTTGAAAAAAAAAAAAGCTCAGTATCCAACACTAGGGCTCATGGTCTTCTGATATCAAAAGGCTTAGACGTATTCCCCTTTATGGCTCTGCCACCTCACCACACATAATTTGTGTAGCAGGTTCAGGCAAGATCCATTCCACACCATCTTCTATTATTGGCGCATGTCCTATTGTATTGGTGTCTTCCTTATGCTGGTATTTCCATAAAAGTTTACACCTATGCCAACGGCCTCTATATTCCTGAGCAAATACTTTCCACAAGTTTTAATCTCAGTGTTGGTGATCTCTTATCGAGAATAACTACTTTCATCCCCAGCTAACTAGAACCCATTGTTCTATTAAAGCAAAGGTTTCACTAGCAAGGATTCTTTATTAGTTTTTTTCTTTTTCTTTACACTCCCGATTTTATTTCCCTCCTGGTCCACCCTCTGACTGTTTCATATCCCATACCTCCTCCCTGCCCTCTGTTTCCATGAGAATGCCCTCCCCCACCAGACCTCTAAACTCCCTGGGGCCTCCAGCCTCTTTAGGGTTAGATGCATCTTCTCTGACTGAATCCAGACCCGGTATCTCTGCTGTATATGTGTTGGGGGCCTCACATCAGTTGTTGTGTGCTTCCTGGTTGGTGATCCAGTGTCTGAGAGATCTTGGGGGTCCAGGTTAATTGAGACAGCTGGTCTTCTACAGGATTGCTCTCCTCCTCAGCTTTTAACTACTTTTTCCTAATTCAACCACAGGAGCCAGCAGCTTCTGGCCATTGGTTGGGTGCAAATATCCTTTTTGTGAGTGCTCCATAGCCTCAATAATAGTGTCAGGCCTTGGGGCCTTCCCTTGAGCTGGATCTCACTTAATTGAAAAATATCACACAAAAGGCCTAGATTTTTTTTTACTTACTCTTAAAACTTCACAAAGTAGCCCCCATTGTCTACATTAGTTTTAATATTCTTATCTTCTATGATCCTGAAGAACAGCCAATTATATTCTGAGTTCTTAATGAGTCTTTCAGTCCAAATCTCCCAAATCCCCACAATCTTCTCCTCACATAATGTGATCAAGTCCACAACAGCAACAATTCCACATTTTCTGCTACCAACTTCCATCCTAATTTGATTCTGGACTGTTATAATAAATCTTTGGCCAAAACCACTTTCGGGGAGCAAAGAGTTTATTTCATCTTATAGGTTATCCAGGAAGCTCATGTTAGGAGGCAGGAATTGAAGGAGAGACCAGGATTTCAGGATTTCTACAAGACTCACGTTCTTCTGTCTTTTGTAAACAATTCAGGCTCACCTGATATTTAGTGGAATTATAAACAGTGGATGTGATTCTTCTATATCAACGAACAATGGATAAAATGCCCCACAGACATATTCATGTGCCAATCTGATGAAGGCAGTTCCTCGCTTGAGGTTTCCTCTTCCCAGGTATATCAATTTGACAACTGAAGCTACTATGACAAATGCTTTTCCTAAATGGTAAATCTTGGGAATGCTATTTATAGACAGACACTCTAGAGATAACTATTTGTTCATTGTAAGAAGCATCACTAGGTCATTTTCTATAAGTATCACAAATCATTTTTGAGGCAGTTGTCTAGACCTGGAAGCAACATGATTAGAACAGATGATGTAATATCATTACCTTTAGGCTTACTGTGATAGTGTTCCATAGTGGACAATTTAAAGTATATAACCTGAAGAGCAGAGATTTGACACTGTCAAATAATCCAAAAAAGTACCTGTCATCAAGTGATACTTCTGTTGACATTTAAAGGCAGAAGAAAGATAACTGTTCATAACAAGAGCCCAGATTAGATGCAGATGCCTTTTAAGGACTGGACTGATGCTAAGAGTCATCCAACTCAGGTATGCCTGAGGAATTTAGTAGACAAATCTGGGTAATATAGTGTGGATTTTTAATTTTTTCTAAATATTTTTTCTAGTATGGCAGGTGAGTTTATAAATTTAACTGAAGAAATCTGCATAGACTAAAAGAAATTTGAGGAATGTTTTTAAAAGGCAAATTCAAGGCAGGAAGGGATTGACAGGATTACTTAGAGATGCTTGATGTGATGTGTGGACCAGTTTTTGATTCAATGTCTACCTCTCCAGAGGCATGATAGCAAATGGCCTGACTTTTAAAGGTAAATTTATAGTTTGGGTGGGTAAGCTTAGCCAGTAAGAGAGTAATAACAGTGCAATGAAGCTCTCTCCCTTTTAGTTTACACATATATCTTCAAAGGTATTTATTTATTTGTATTTTTCTCTCATTTCTCTTCCTTTCAAGAAAATAAGTTAAGCTTACTTTATGTTATAAAGTAAGTTATCTATCTTTTAAAGAACTATTCAAATAAGCATACTAATCTCATTACCTATACTTTGAAGAGCATATTAAAATATCCCTCCCCATTCAGCCTTCCTCCAATCAAGGGTTGGTGATGATGTTAATGATAATAAGTGTGTCTGTATGTATGTGCATGCATGTTTATGTGAGGCAGAAAACCAAATTTGATATATACACCACTTTCTAGCTTTTTAAAAAATCATGTTAGAAAAGAAAGCTAACTACATGCACAGTAATTTAAAAATAAAAAAAATGTTTATCTAAATTTTTGTCTTGTAATTAAAAGAGAAGTGTAAATGTACTGCACACACACACACACACACACACACGTGTGTGTGTGTAAATACAACTAACACTGAGCATGGTGCTATAATGCTCTATAAACCATAAACTAATAGCTCTATTTTGTTCAGTTGGCCCATATGGCTAAAATAATTTTCTGCATCAATGGCTTCTGTTACTTTACAGTATTCTGTACAGAATTTGGTCTAGTGTATAATGATACTGTTGAAGAAAAAATTAGTAATATCTATTAAACTATGCCTTGAACTAACTCCTAAGCAGAAAGTGTAACCCGAGCCTGTAAGGACAAATCAAGAATCTAGATTCTCTCAACAGGATACAAAAGGAGAAGAGAAAATAAAATTTCCAGCCTTATTTGTGGCACATCTGTGGCTGTGATTGTTTATATCTGTAGTGAATACAGACATCTCATTGGCTAATGTACAATGACATGTAGTTCTGACTTTCTTGTTCTTTCTTTTCACAGAATACGTCTGTGTATCCATCCCCTCCCCCAGGATAATATAAGTCTTTAAGTCCTAAATGCTTGATAGAGGACCCACATGGATAGAGTAACAATGAGTTGGCATACAGCCTCAGTTTCTGGAAAGCTCTGTGGATTCAGGGAAATCACAAGGCTTCCTAAAATGAATTCCTTTTTGCTTGCAATTGGTCTCTCAGGAAATGTCCACTAAAGAAAAAAGACACAGCTTCAGGTATTACTGGATAGACCCCATGATCGGGACAGGAACTTTGTTCAAATGAGGGCATGTCAGCCTCAGAGACATTTGTAGATGAATCAAAAGGTCCTCAAATTTTACTGAAGTGCTGCTGAAATATCTCGACATGAGCTGGTTGTATAACATAAAATCACCTTTCACTGACTCTGAGCTTACAAAGCATTCACATTAGAGATTCCACTGGAAGATTGTCTAAATGTTTGGGGGATTATTTCTACAAATTCAGAGTACATGGTCTGATTATTAATTGTTTCATGAAAGCTGCACAGTGGTAAAGTTTTCTGTCAGTGTCCAAAAATGAATCCTCAGCAGGACAGAGGCCAGGTAGTTCTAGTCTTTGCAGAGAAGAAATTTGCTGCTTTCCTTCAATATCAGTGGTGGTCTCAATTTTTGTTGATCCCTCCAGAGATGTGGCTTATACAATCCTATAAAGAACATAGCTACAATGTTTGCTCTGAATTCTTGTTTGCTTGTTTTACTTTTTATATATTTGATATTTATTTATTGTTATTAGTATTACTTTTAAATTAAGTGAGGAATTAGTGGGAAAGCACCAGGCCTGCTGAAATTAGATATGCAAAGATATTAAACAAATCCAGTACTACATCTTCATTCCAGCCCACAACACATCTCAGATCAGAGCTGGTGCTCCAGACCCCTTTCCATACCCAGATACAGCTTGATTCCCAGGAGGTCCATCACAGCCAGGCTCACAGGCTTGCATCAGGGACAGGATCCAATCAGAGACACCCAGGCCAGAAAGCACAAGAGATAACCAGACAGCAAGAGGCAAACACAACAAACATAAGCAACAGAACCCATTGAAATTTGGCACCATCAGAAGTCAGATTACCCACCACAGTAAACCCTGGATACTCTAACACAACTGAAAAGCAAGACTCTGACTTAAAATCCTATCTCACGAAGATGATAGAGAACCTTAAGGAGGACATAAATAACTCCCTTAAAGAAATACAGGAGAACACAAGTAAACAGGTAGAAGGCCTTAAAGAGGAAACACATAAATCTCCTAAAGAAATACAGGAAAAGACAATCAAACAGGTGAAGGAATTGAATAAAACCATACAGGATCTAAAAATGGAAATAAAAACAATAAAGAAACCATAAAGGGAGGAAATCCTGGAGATGGATCTAAACAGTCCCGAATGCCCTAAAGAAATAGAAGCAGTCATTAAAAGTGTCCCAATCAAAAGAAACCCAGGGGCAGATGGTTTTAGTCCATAATTCTATCAGACGTTCAAAGAAGAGCTAATAGAAGTGCTTCTCAAACTATTCTATGAAGTAGAAAGAAGGAACACTACTTAATTCATTCTATGAAGCCACAGTAACTCTGACACTCAAGCCACAAAGACCCAACAAAAAGAACTTCAGAACAATTTTGCTTACGAATATCTATGCAAAAATGCTCAATACTGTTCTTTTACTTTTTTATTAATCATTCTGTTTACTTTTCAAATGTTATCCCTCTTCCCTGACTCCCCTCCATGAACCTCCCACTTCCTTCCCCTCCCCTTTGCCTCTGTGAGGGTGCTCTCCCACCCACATATCCACTACAAGTCACCTCTCTAGCATCCCCCTTCTTTAGGACATCAAGCCTTGACAGACCAAGCACCTTCCCTCCCAATGATGCCAGATGAGGCAGTCCTTTGCTACATATGTAGCTGTAACCATGGACCTGCCCATGTATACTCTTTGGTTGGAGGTTTAGTCCCTGGGAGCTCTGAGGGGTCCAGTTAATTGATACTGTTGTTCTTCCTATGGGGTTGCAATCCCCTTCATCTCCTTCAGCCCTTGCCCTGACTCTTCTATTGGGGTCCCCAGGCTCAGTCCAATGGTTAGTTATGATTATCTGCATCTGTCTTAGTCAGATCCTGGCAGAGCCTCTCAGAGAACAGCCACACCAGGCTTCTGTCTGCAAGCTCAACTTGGCAACAGCAATAGTGTTGGGATTTGGTGTCTGCAGATGGGATGGATCCCAAAATGAAAGAATCTCTGGACAGCCTTTCCTTCAGTCTCTGCTCCGTTTTTTTGTCCCTTTATTTTATTTAGACAAGGATAATTTTGGGTTAAAAATTTTTAGATGGGTGAATGGCCCCATATGTCCACTGGGGTCCATGTCTATCTACTGGAAGTGGTCTCTTCAGGTTCTATGCCCCTGCTGTTGGGTATTTTAGCTAATGTCATCTCCATTGGATGTTGGGAGCCAATCGCATCTTTGGCATCTGGGACTTTCTGGTGGTTCCCTAATTTCTCCACTCTGGACTTCTCTCCTGTCTTTTCCCTTACCTGGTACTGCCCCACCTCCTTTTTACCCTCCCCCTCTCCTCTCCCACCCAGGTCACTCCCTTCCTCTGCCTCCCATGATTATTTTGTTCCCTCTTTTAAGTAGGTTTGAAGCATCAACACTTTGACCTTCCTTTTGTTAAGCTTCATATGGTCTATGAATTGTATTGTGGGAATTAGCTTTTGGGCTAAAATCCACTTATCAGTGAGAACATACCATGTATGTCCTTTGGATCTGGGTTACCTCACTCAGGATGATATTTTCTAGTTCCATCTATTTGCCTAAGAATTTCATGAATTCATTGGTTTTAATAGTTGAGTAGTATTACATTGTGTAAATGAACCACATTTTCTCTATCCATTCTTCCACTGAGGGACATGTGAGTTGTTTCCAACTTCTGGCTATTATGAATAAGGCTGCTATGTACATAGTGGAGCATGTGTCCTTGTTATATGTTGGAGCATCTTCTGGGTATATGCCCAGGAGTGGTATAGCTGAGTCTTCAGGTAGAACTATTTCCAATTTTCTGAGGAACCACTAGGTTGATTTTCAAATTGTACCAGCTTGCCATCCCAACAACAATGGAGGAGTGATCCTCTTTCTCTACATCTTTGCCAGCATCTACTATCACCTGAGTTTTTGATCTTAGCCATTCTGATTGGTGTGAGTTGGAATCCCAGGGTTGTTTTGATTTGCATTTCCCTGATGACTAAGGATGCTAAACATTTCTTTAGATGCTTCTCGGCCATTCTAGTTTCCTCAGTTGAGAATTCTTTGTTTAGCTCCGTACCCCATTTTTTAATTGGAATATTTGGTTTTCTGGAGTCTAACTTCTTGAGTTCTTTATCTATTTTGGATATTAGCCCTCTATGTATGCAGGGTTGATTGTCCTAAAGAAGGGGGATGCTAGAGAGGTGACTTGTAGTGGATATGTGGGTGGGGGAGCACCCTCTTAGAGGCAAAGGGGAGGGGGAGGGGAGGCTCATGGAGGGGAGCCAGGGAAGGGGGATAGCATTTGAAAAGTAAACAAATAAAATGATTAATAAAAAAGTAAAAGAACAGTACTGATGATAGAGTTCAGATTCTATTGGGTATTCTATAATCATGGTTTGTAACTAAAACACTAAGAGCTTAAAATGTTATCATATTGAATTTGCTGTTTTTATTTTAACCTCTAGGGGAAAAACCGTTAACTTTAAAAAACTCTTTAGAGATTTAATATTGATAAATTTTTATAGTTTAAAGAAGTAACATAGCACTTACTGGCAAAAATGTAATCAGATACTAATACGTGTATACTTCTACTAAAACTCTGAAAAATTTTAATGTGAATTTTTACCATAATTGTGGCATATATTTCCACTTTATTATTCATTCTAAATGAAAATCTATGTTATGATAATAAAAGTTTGGGCTTAGAACAAGTAGCGGATCGATGGGCCTGGCCTCATTCTCTGGTTATGCCCTTTCAGCATTTCTTCATGATATGAGGATATACATGCCTTACAATAAGAATGAAAAAGAGGCCAGGAGGGCTGTCAGCAGGGCTCAGTCAGTATCAAAGTCTCTTGCATTAAAGTTTGATAACCTGAGTTCAATTCCTGGGATCTGCATGGAGGGAGAAGAGACCTGACTCATGGCAGTTGTTCTCTGTCCACACTCACACCATGGCAAACAATATGCTCAACCTCCCCCCAAAAGCTGCAATATAATTATTTTTAAAATCATGAGGATATTTAGTGTGCTCATAGGAGATTTTTGAGGAATGGAAAAGCTGTCCTCCAATATTTGCATGTTTCATGGACTTACTGAATAGATGTATATAAGGGTAAATGAATGAGTGGATTCAGAACTAAGTAGAAGGCTCCTGGAAATAGTACAAAGAGGCTGCAGCAAGCATAGGAAATGCTCACATATGGAAGCTATTACTCTCTAGTGTGGCAAGTGAAAGAATAAAGAAACAGTTTCTGAGTAATTGTGTAAAGCAGAACAAAGCAAATGCAAATGTTTAAAATACAGGTACTTTTCCCCAATTCCCCACTGTGAGAAGACGGAGCCCCCTCTCCATCACCCACCCTGGTGTATCAAGTCACTCACTGTAAGACCAGGCACATCCTCTCCCACTCAGACCAGACAAGGCAGCCTAGTTAGGGGAACAGGATCCACTGTCAAGCAACAGGTTCAGGGATAGCCCTTGCTCTGTTGTTAAGGGACCTGCATGAAGACCAAGCTGCTCTTCTGCTAAATAACAGAGGGTTAGGTCCAGCCCATGCTCATTCATTGTTTGGTGGTTCAGTCTCTGGGAAACCCCAAAGGGGTTACTTGACACTGTTGGTCTTCCTGTGGAGTCTTTGTCTTTTTTGGGTTCCTCCATCCTTCCCCCAGCTCTTACACAAGACCTATCAAGCTCCACCTAATGTTTGGGTGTGGGTTTCCTCATCTTCATTGGCTGCTGGATGGCACCTCTCAGAGAACAGATATGCTAGGCTCCTGTCTGCAAGGATAACAGAGTATTATTAATAGTGTCAGGGATTAGATCTTGCCCATGGATGGGTCTCAATATTGGTCAGTCATTGGTTGTTCATTCCCTCAGCTCTGCTTTACATTTCTCCCTGCACATCTTGTAGGCAGGATACATTTTGGGTTGGAAGTTTTGTGAGTGGGTCACTGTCCTTATTCATCCACTGGGATTCCTGCCCGACTACAGGAAGCTATCACTTTAGAATCCACATTACACATTGCTAGACATCTCAGCTACAGTTGCCCCCATAGACACCCTGGGACCTGCCCCTGTCCTAGGTCTCTGGCATGTCCTAGAGATGCCTACCTCCTCCAATTTCCTTTACCTTTCCACTGCTCTCCCTGTAGCTGATATACCCTCCCCTCTCCTGCTCCTCCCATCCAGTTTCCTCTCTCATTCCAACTCTGATTTCTATTTTACTTCCTCTTCTGAGACATATTCAATCATCTACCCTTGGCTTCCTTGTTACTTGGCTTCTTTGGGTCTGTGTATTGTAGCAGGGTTATCTTGTACTTTATGGCTAATATCCACTTATAAATGAGTACATACCATGCATGTCCTCTTGGGTCATGCATTATCTCACTCAAGATGATATTTTGTCGTTCCATCTATTTGGCTGAAAAATTCATCATGTCTTTGCTATTAATAGCTGAGTAATATTCCATTGTGTAAATGAACCTTATTTTCTCATCCATTCTTCAGTTTTGGGACATTTAGATTGTTTCAATTTTCTGACTTATGAATAAAGTGGCTATAAACATAGTTGAGCAAGTGTTCTAGTGGAATGGGAGCATCTTTTGGGTATATGACCAGAAGTGATACAGCTGGAGTACTATATTGAATAAACAAGGAGCGAGTAGTCAGCCTTGTTTTGTCCCTGATTTCAATGGAATTGCTTCTAGTTTCTCTTCATTTAATTTGATGTTGGCTGTTGGTTTGCTATGTTTTGCTTTTAGAGTTTAGGTATGTGCCTTGAATTCCAGATCTCTCCAAGACTCTTTTTAAAAATTTATTTACAATACAGATGTCATTCCCTTTTCCCATTTCCCCTCCCTCGAATCCCCTATCCCATTCCCCCTCTTCCTTTATGTTTTTATACCATTTTGATTATATGCATGTATTAAGTAAGGTCAGTTCTACGTTGAGAGTCTAGCAATACAATAGATGCAAATAGTCAAGGAACAAGCAAGACAATAAACACAAATAGTCAAAGAAAAAGCAAGGCATTAAACCCAATTATGTGAACACTCCAGTGATCACTGTTTCTAAAGGCTTATCAGGATGACCAAAGTATCTGAGCCTACTTCCCTATCCTAGTCCAAGGTCATTTTCATGTCTGAAGCCTACTTCCTTGTTCTAGCCTAAAATTTAGATTTCTGTCTGAAATTACTTCTTTGTTCTAGCCTAATAATTGGATTTCTGCCTGAGATTAGTTCTTTGTTGTAGCCTAAGATTTAGATTCCTACCTGAAATTATTTTTTTTGTTCTAGCCTAATGTCATATTCCTGCTTGAAGCCTACTTCCTTATCCTTGGCCAATGTCGTATTCCTGCCAAGCAGCCCCAAAAGTTCTACATCTCTCATCCTTTTTTATTTCATTAACAAGACTGAGCTTGTCTTAGGTAGTTCTGACAAGAATGCCTTCCTTACCTGTAATGGAATATGCATTATCAAAGGCAATGCACTTCTGTATTAGGTTGGTAAGGCTCTGTGCAGAATTTTACCCATCCTTGGCTTGCCAGACTGTTAAATTAATAACTCTGTCTATGGGTCCATTATCAGTTTCAAGTCATGTACTTTGGCTGCCAGCCTGTTGATGTAGTTAGAGACAAGCTTCAATACAATAGGCAGGAATAAGAGTATTCCCAGGACAAGAAGGGCTAGCCTCATCAAGCTATACATGCCATTCCTGAGGTTTGACCAAAATGGAAATACTGACCTCAGGCCACAGATAATTTTATCAGCATTATCTGCAGCATCAAAGCTCAACAGAGCAGCATTCTTTAAATTGATAATCTCACTATGCAAAGTTAGCATACCCACAGAGGTGTTAAGATTATGTCAAATGTCCTACAGGTGTCTTTAAACTTTTTTCTAATTATAATGACAATCATTGTGAATTTCAAAAGTAACACTATTCAATGATATTTGTCATGACACTTGGGATCGCTCCTAACTCTTGAACCCTGAACCTCCTCCGGATAATTTGAATATGTTACAGAGCATCATTCATTGTTCTAGACACCTATATAAATCCTTTTCTATACTCAATACATTAGTAACTTTTTTGCTAGATGGTTAACAAAAATAGTTGTCTTAACTCCTTGTGTCAGTGCTATTGCAGAAGCAGTGGTGCTAGCAATTAATGAAATTAAAGCTGTTATAGCAGCAAGAACCAAGCCCTCTACCCTATTGCTTCTGCTTAAAGCCTAGCTTACTTCTTCCAGCACTTTCAAGTTTTTTTCAGTGAATCAAGGTTTTCGAATACTCTAGGCAGTAAGACAAAAGCTGGCTGATAGACCCCCGAAACAGACATGCCAGGTTTCAACACACTAACACAGTTGGAAATTATGCAGTCAATGCAACTTACAATAAATACTGTAGCAGAGACAAAACCAATTTTAGCTTGACAATTAAAAGAGCTTAAAATATGCACTAACCCTTGTTTGAAATCCAGACCCTGTCCCAACTTTATCTCTTGCTATCATAACATAATAGTGAGCTACAGCTAACTTCCAAATATGTCTCTGACAATGTCCAGATCCAGACTGTTATTTCCAATATTGGATTGATTTCTAGACTAGTACATGATTGAGTTCTAATGGTTGGTCACCTTTAAGAAGAATACAAGAGACATTATAATTTCTCTTTTTGATTCTCTATCCCACAAGGTCTCAAAACTTGAGGCAAAGCAGCATGTCCCATCTGGGATATAGTCAAGCAAAGATGGGTCAGGAACATAAGTTTAATACAGCTCCCCAGTCACCCTTGTCAGGGCACTCAGGAAGCTCACAGGTCGGCATCGGCATAATTCTTTGTCTCAGCAACAGTATATCTCACCAATCTTTTTAAAGTTCCATGGGCCTCTTCCACAATACCTTGTACCTGAGAATTATATGAAATCTCTGTAATAAATTGTTGACAAAAAGTCTAGACTGCTTGACTACAATTGCCAGACCCATTATCTTTTTTTTTTATTATATATTTTATTTATTTACCTTTCAATGTTGTCCCCTTTCCCATTCCCCCCCCCAACCCCCTATCTCACCCCCTCCTCCTACTTCTATGAGGGTGTGCCCCCACCATCCACCCATTCCCACCTCCTTACTCTTGAATTCCCCAAAACTAGGGAATCCAAACTTTCAGGGACCAAGATCCTCTTCTTCCACTGATGCCTAACAAGGCTATCCTCAACTACCTATACAGGTGGAGCCATGAGTCCCTCCCTTTGTTTACTATCATATCATCTGCAAATAATGATACCTTGACTTCTTCCTTTCCAGTTTATATTTTTTGAGCTCCTTTTGTTTTCTAATTGCTGTTGCTAGAACTTGAGTACTATATAGAATAAATAGGGAGAGAGTGGGCAGCTTTGTCTTGTCCCTGATCTTAGTGGGATTGCTTCAAGTTTCTCTCCATTTAGTTTGATGTTGGCTACTGGCTTGCTGTATATTGCTTTTACTATGTTTAGGTATGGGCCTTAGATTCCTGATCTTTCCAAGTCTATTATCATGAAGGGGTGATGAATTTTGTTAAATGCTTTCTCAGAATCTAGTGATATGATCACGTGTTTTTTTCTTTGAGTTTATTTATATAGTGGATTTCATTGATGGATTTCTGTATATTGAACCATCCCTGCACTTCTGGGATAAAGCCTACTTGATCATGATGGATAATTGTTTTGATGTGTTCTTAGATTCGGTTTGTGAGAATTTTATTGAGTATTTTTACATCAATATTCATAAGGGAGATTGGCCTGAAGTTCTCTTTCTTTGTTGGGTCTTTGTGTGGCTTAGGTATGAGTGTAATTATGGCTTCATAGAGTGAATTGGGTAGCTTTTTAGACCTTTTTCTAGTGTCTCCAGAACTCGAGGCACCTCAGGATATAACACTGCTCTTTGGACAGTGCTCCCAAATACATCCTTTCTGGGGATAGCCTAACACTCTTTCAGCTCCTCCATGCTTTAATCAAATTTAATTGATTCCCTTTCATTATGAACATTCCAATAGGTGACCATCACAGCCTTAGCATTGTGGGCTCTGAATATTCAGTGAGTAGTGTTGGGTGCCGACTCCTAACCAAAAGCGGCTATCATCTTTGCAGAGATTTTTTGGCAAATAGAGACAAAAAAGGCCTGTTTTAAATGTGGCAAGCCTAGACACTTTGCAAAAAATTGCAAGGCAGAAAATGAGTTAACCCAGAGACAGCCTAGAAAACAGCCTGGCCTGTGCCCACGTTGCAAACGTGGAAGGCATTGGGCTAGTGAATGTAGGTCCAAGACAGATGCACAAGGAAACACCCTTTCCCATAATCAGGGAAATGGGAACAGGGGCCAGCCCCAGGCCCCTAACCAACACAAGCCAAAACAGGCTTATGGGGCAGTCAGTTTCATACCATCGAACAACAACCCCTTTCAGAACTTAGTGAAGCAACACCAGGAAGTGCAGGACTGGACCTCAGTTCTGCCACCCACACAGTATTAACCCCAGAAATGGGACCTCAGGCCTTACCCACTGGAGTGTTTGGACCACTCTATCCAAATGTGTTTAGCCTGATAGTGGGAAGAAGCAGTGCTACTATGCAGGGATTACAAATTTTTCCTGGAGTTATAGACAAAGATTATCAAGGTGAGACTAAGGTAATGGCCAAGGCAATACAGAATATAGCCACCATTCCTACAGGAAGGAAGATAGCTCAACTATTGTTACTTCCATTGATCCCTACTAATCACAAATGTAAGAGACCTAAGAGAGAGGATCAAGGCTTTGGTTCCTCTGATGCATACTTTGGTTCCTCTGATTCTCAAATGGCAGATGCCACACGCTGGCCGCCAAAGTGACTGATTAAACAAATAGACAACAATAACAAATCCAGGGAGGAGAAATCCCCTAGGAAGCATATTTTTTCTTTGCAGGAAACATGAAGATGCTTCACTGGAGCAGATCAACCAGCATACCTGACTTGGAAAGTTCTCAGTGCAGAAGAAGACATCACCACCCACACCTCCAGGGTAGCTCTATTGTACTCTTCGTTCCATGATTTATGATTTAGTGGGGTACATTGTTTAAACCCAAGAGAGAACCCATTACCACAGTTACTATAGTTGTTTTTGGGGTTTGAGATTGATTGGGGCAGGGACAGGGATTTCTTTACTTGTTTTGTTAAGACCAAAGCTATGATCAGTTCTGTACTTATATAGATTTAGATTTAGAAAGAATGGAATCTGCTATAATGCATTTGTGAAATTCACTATCCTCCTTAGCTAAAATAGTGCTACTGAATAGAAGAGGCTTATACTTTTTACTCCTCCAACAGAGGGAGTTGTGTGCTACCCTTAAAAAATAGTGTTGCTCTGAGGCAGAATGGTTTACACCAACCATTCAGGCATTGTTAAGTCTCTTGTCTCTCGGGTTCATGCTGTTCAACAGACTGATGGCTTTTGTATGACAACAGATAGATGCTATTCAAATGAAACCCATACAGGTCCATTATTATAGGCTGGAAGTAGGGGACTCTAAAACCTCTGTCATCAAGACTGATGAGAATTAACCCCTAACTTATGCGCTAAGCTGGATAGTCAATGATGGGTAAGAGAACACCTCAAGACCCTTGCCCCTAACTGGGAGGCCTCACCATCCTAAGTCAGGAGCTCAACCAATGGCTGTTGAGTATCCAGAGATGGGAAAGGGAGGCTAGGGTCCTTTGCTCCAACCTAAGACAGGCATGGCTTCCGTAAGTTTTCCCAGCCTTCCCTTTTGAAAACAAATTTAAAAAGGGGGACCTGTTGGGAGCCAACTCCTACCCGAAAGCAGCTATCATCTTTGCAGCCATCTCGAGCCATATACCTTGACAAGAGACTTGTTTTCAACAGCCCACAACAGCTGAGCACACACTGATAAACTTCTTGTTTTTCTCACATATCTTGTTTTGCTGTTTAGTGCCACCAGCTGCTAGGTGCACGTGGTCTCCATGCTGCTAGGCACACGTGGTCTCCACACTGCTAGCTAGGCACACATGTTATCCATGCTTCAAGGCACATGATGTAGTGCCTTCAACTGTGCTTGTCCACTAGGGTAAGGCATGTGGTAAAGGTACCTAGGATTTCCTTTCAATAAAAGAGAGACTTGATCAGACTGTCTTGTCTCCATTCTTCATGTCTCCATCCCCTCTCTCTCTCTCTTGCTAGGCCCTGACCCATAGACCGGAGCAGCAGAATGGGCCATTACAAAGTGACCCCCGAACATGGGGCAGCTCAGGTAGTTACAGAGTAGGTCTCTCTTATCTACCTTCATATCTATTCCCAGAAGCCCTATCAGTTAGAAACTAATTAGTCACACTCACTGCTGTTTGTAGCTTTTTTAAGATCTTTAGCTAAGGAATTAGATAATGAGATCAGTATTTGTGATGACTTTTAAACCAGTCTGTTAAATCAGAATATCTATACTATAGCTCACTATTCTACTCATATACTTTCTAAAGATGTTATGATTTTTCATGTAAAATTAAAAGAATTAATCATTGGGAATGCCATTTTTTAGAGATTAAAAAAATGCTGTCTAATTATGCTCATTAAAAGCCTTAAGCTGATTCGTTAGTGAGAAGTATATTTGAATTCGAATGGGCACTTAAACTATTAGCTATCAGTACTCAGGGTGAGCAAACAGTTCATTTCATACACAAGTAAAAACTGGCCTTAGACAGATATCTGTATGAGGAGCTACAGTGGGAGGAGTAAAGAGAGAAAGAGGAGGAGTAAGGAGAGGAAGAGGAGAAGGAAGAGCCTCCTGGTGAGATGGAGAATGAGAGAGGGGGACATGGAGGCAGATGTTCGCTTGTCTGTAGCAGTCAAAGGTAGTTGGTATATCTAGGTTGGTTATTGGGTTACACCTCTGATTGTATGGGCATCTTGTTATTGAGCATTACCAAACTTATAAACTTATAAAGCCATTGATTAACGTTTAAACATTAGAGTCTCATTTTTCTACTGGGCCCATGTGGATGGTGGGATGATGGTCTGGGCAATGTCCAGCCTTGTGGAGACATTGGCGGATTGGAAGATTGAAAGATTGGCAGAGCTATCTCCCACACTGACGTCTCGTGTGTGGCAGGGCTGGTATTTCTGGCTAGCCGTTTCTAGATGCAGCATGCATGTGGCCTCAGGCAGAGAAACATGGTGGCTGAGCTAGGCAGAGCCACTGCAGTTTAGATAGTCGTATTGACTGACGGCCTTTTTAAACTAATTACTTCAACAGATATCTATCTCTCAACTGGAAATCCTTGGTGTTTACAAGGAGGCTCCTTTGTTCCTGAGGAAGTAAACTGTCCATTTATATTTTTTTCAATTTGGTACTGTGTAGCAATACCACATACTTCATCTGTCTTGCCTTTGCACTAAATGAGTTTTTTTTTTCTCAAGGAGAAACTAATAGGTGAAGATGATATCTAGTTTTGATTTTTGGATTACTATGAAAAATTTTGAATCTGGTGGATGAGCATTCTAATTCAGTTATAAATGAGTAATGCTTAAACTCTCAAAATGTGAAGACACACAGATGGATTTGACATAGGAAAGAGGAAGAATATTATGGGCAGTAGAGAGATATGAATAAGCACAGACTATGGAATCAGTTGAAATCCATTTGGGTCATGCTTCTCACATATAGGTCGTTTTTTTAATTGGATATTTTATTTACATTTCAGATGTTACCCCCTTCCCCCCTCACCCAGGAACCCCCTATTCCATTCCCCCCTCCTGCTTCTACGAGGATATGCTCCTACTTACCCTAAGACTCTCAACTCCCCACCCAAGACTTCCCCCACAATGGGGCATCCAGCCTTCACTGGACCAAGGACTTCCTCACCCACCTATGTCTGACACTGTCATCCTGCCTTACATATACAGCTGGAGCCATGGACCCCTCCCTATGTGCTCACAGGCTGGTGGTTTAGGCCCTGAGAGTTCTGGTTGGTTGGTATTGTTGCACTCCTCATGGGGCCGCAAACCCTTTCAGTTCCTTCAGTCTTCTCTTTAACTCCTCCATTGGGAACCCCACGATCAGCTCAATGGTTAGCTGTGAGCTACCTCCTCTGTATATTTCAGGCTCTGGCAGACCTCTAAGGAGACAGCTATATCAGGCTCCTCTCAGCATGTACTTCCCTGGCATCCACATCAGTGTCTACCTTTGATGAATGCACAAGGCATGGATACCCAGGTGGAACAGTTTCTGGACAGCCCCTCCTTCTATTTCTGTCCCACGTTTTGTCTCCATATTTGCCCCCATGAGTATTTTGTTACTCCTAATAAGGGTCAAAGTAACTACACTTTGATCTTCCTTGTTTATGGGCTTCATGTAGTCTGTAAGTTGTGTCTTGGATATTGCAAGTTTTGGGGCTAATATTCAATTATCAGTGAGTATCTACCATGTGTGTTCTTTTCTGATTGGGTTACCTCACTCAAGATATTTTCTAATTCCATCCATCTACCTAAGAATTTCTCGAACTCATTGTTTTTTAATAGCTGAGTAATATTCCGTTGTATAAATATACCACATTTTCTGTATCCAAACCTCTGTTGAAGGACATCTGGGGTCTTTCCAGCTTCTGGCTATTATAAATAAGGCTGCTATAAACATAGGGAAGCATGGGTCCTTGTTACATGTTGGAGCATCTTCTGGGTATACGCCCAGGAGTGGTATAGCTAGGTCCTCAGGAAATGCTATGTCCACTTTTCTGAGGAACCACCAGACTGATTTCCAGAGTGGTTGCACTGTCTTGCAATCCCAGCAACAATGGAGGAGTGTTCCTCTTTCTCCACATCCTCACCAGCATCTGCTATCACCTGAGTTTTTGATCTTGGCCATTCTGACTGATGTGAGATAGAATCTCAGGGTTGTTTTGATTTGGATTTCCCTGATGACTAAGAATATTGAATATTTCTTTAGGTGCTTCTCAGTCATTCAAATTTCTTCAGTTGAGAATTCTTTGTTTTGCTCCATTTTTTAATAGAGCTATTTGGTTGTTCGGAATCTAATTTCTTGAGTTCTTTGTATGTATTGGATATTAGCCCTCTATCAGATATAGGGTTGATAAAGATCTTTTCCCAATCCGTTGGTTGTCATTTTGTCCTATTGAAGGTGTCCTTTTGTTTACAGAAGCTTTGCAATTTTATGAGGTTCCATTTGTCAATTCGTGCTCTTAGAGCATAAGCCATTGGTGTTCTGTTCAGGAACTTTTCCCCTGTGCCTAGGTATTCGAGGATCTTCCCCACCTTCTCTTCTATTAGTTTCAGTGTATCTGGTTTTATGTGAAGGGCCTTTATCTACTTGGACTTGAGCTTTGTAAAAAAAAAAAAAAAGAATGGATCGATTTGCATTCTTCTACATGCTGACTTCCAGTTGAATCAGCACCATTTATTGAAAATGCTGTCCTTTTTCCACTGGACAGTTTTAGCTCCTTTGTCAAAGATCAAGTAACTATAGGAGTGTGGGTTCATTTCTGGATCTTCAGTTCTATTCCATTGGTCTTCCTGCCTGTCTGTACCAATACCATGCAGTTTTTATCACTATTGCTCTGTAGGACAGCTTGAGGTCAGGAATGGTGATTTCCCCAGAATTTCTTTTATTGTTAACAATAGTACTTGCATTCCTATGTTTTTGTTATTCCAAATGAATTTACAAATTGTTCTTTCTATCTCTATGAAGAATTGGTTTGGAATTTTGATGGAAATTGCATTAAATATGTAGATTGGTTTTGGTAAGATGGCCATTTTTACTATATTAATCCTGCCAATTCATGAGCATGGGAGATCTTTCCATCTTCTGATAACTTTTTCGATTTCTTTCTTCAGGGACTTGAAGTTTTTGTCATACAAATCTTTTACTTGCTTGGTTAGATTCCCTCCATGGTATTTTATATTATTTGTGACTATTGTGAAGGGTGTCATTTCCCTAATTTCTTTCTCAGCATGTTTATTTTTCACATAGAGGAAGGCTACTGATTTGTTTTAGTTAATTTTATATCCAGCTACTTTGCTGAAATTGTTTATCAGGTTTAGGAGATCTCTGGTTGAAGTTTTAGGGTCACTTAAATATACTATCATTCATCTGCAAATAGGAATACCTTGACTTCTTCCTTTCCTATTTGTATCCCTTTGACTTCCTTTTGTTGTTTAATTGTTCTGGCTAAGACTTCCAGTACTATATTGAATAGGTAGGGAGAGAATGGGCAGCCTTGTCTTGTACTTGATTTTAGTGGGAATGCTTCAAGTTTCTCTCCATTTAGTTTGATGTTGGCTAATGGCTTGCTGTATATTGCTTTTACTATGTTTAGGTATGGTCCTTGAATTCCTGATCTTTCCAAGACTTTTACCATGAAGGGATGTTGAATTTTGTTAAATGCTTTCTCAGCATCTAGTGAGATGATCATGTGTTTTTTTTCCTTTGAGTTTTTTTTTTATATAGTAGATTATGTTGATGGATTTCTGAATATTGAACTATCCCTGCATTCCTGGGATAAAGCCTACTCGATCATGATGGATGATTTTTGTTCTCTTAGGGTATGTATGATATCAGTCCTGGATCTTCTGGCTTTTATAGTCTCTGGTGAGAAGTCTGGTGTAATTCTTATAGGTCTGCCTTTATATCGTACTTTATCTTTTTCCCTTACTGCTTTTAGTATTTTTTCTTTGTTTTGTGCATTTGATGTTTTGATTATTATGTGACAAGAGCAATTTCTTTCTGGTCTCGTCTATTTGAAGTTCTGTAGGCTTCTTGTGTGTTTATGGACATCTCTTTCTTTAGGTTAGGGAAGTTTTCCTCTATAATTTTTTGAAGATATTTACTGGCCCTTTAAGTTTGGAATCTTCACTCTCATCTATACCTATTATCCGTAGGTTTGGTCTTCTCATTGTGTCCTGGATTTCCTGGATGTTTTCGTTTAGGAGCTTTTTGCATTTTGTGTTTCCTTTGACAGTTGTGTCAATGTTTTCCATGGTATCTTCTGCATATGATATTCTCTCTTCTGTCTCTTGTATTCTGTTGGTGATGCTTGCATTTATGACTTCTGATCTCTTTCCAAGGTTTTCTATCTCCAGGGTAGTCTCCCTTTGAGCTTTCTTTATTGTTTCTACTTCTATTTTTAGATCCTGTATGGTTTTGTTTAATTCCTTTACCTGTTTGGTTGTGTTTTCTTACAGTTCTTTAAGGGACTTTTAAGTTACCTCTTTAAGGACTTCTACCTGTTTCCCTGTGTTCTTCTGTACTTCTTTAAATGAGTTATTTACATCCCTATTAAAGTCCTCTATCATCATCATGAAAAGTGATTTTAATTCTAAATCCTGATTTTCCGGTGTGATGGGGTATCCAGGGCTTGCTATGTTGGGGGAACTGGGTTCTGATGATGCTAAGTAACTTTAGTTTCTGTTGCTTGTGTTCTTTGCTTGCCTTTTGCCATCTTGTTAAATCTAGTGCTACCTGCACCCAATAATGTCTCTGACTGGAGCCTATCTTCCACTTACCTTGCTTGTGTCAGAACTCCTCAGAGTCCAGATGTCTCTGTGATCCTGAGGTCCTGGGTGGAAGAACTGCTGGGACTCAGGCCACCTCTGGGATCCTGAAATCCTGCTGCTCTGCTTGCTGTGGTTCTTTCTCTCTCTGAGTGCACTGGTTCCTCTAGGATGGCTCAGTGTATGCTATCTGCTGCTCTGAGTGAAGTGGTTCCTCTAGAACTGTTCAGGATATGTTGTGTTTGGGGGAGCAGACCAGCTAGTTGTCTGCCCCTGCCAAAAGCATCAAGGGAGGGGCTGAAGGGGAGTGGTATTCTGGAGGGGCGAGGTTTGGGTGGCTGATGGGTTGAGTACCTCAAGCTTCCAGTTGTAGCTCTGGGGCATAGGGTATTCAGGGAGGGTTCTTACCCACTGCTCTGATTGCAGTGGTTCCTCTAAGATGGCTCAGGGTATAGTCTTCAGAGGAGCAGACCAGCTAGGTGTCTGCCCCTGCCAAAAGGTACATTGTTTTAATATGAGGCAAATCCCTTATTATCCATTATTTCCTCACTCTAAATGGTAGAAATTGGTAGCATTTGCCTCATTTGATGGTTTTAAATTTATTGTAAAGTACTTAGAATAGAGCCATACCAAACATGTACTAGGTACTGGTAAAAGTTAATAGCTGGCTCTTGAAGCAGATGCTTTATTTAATTCATGACAATTGCAAAATTCAGTAAATATTCTCATCACACAGTATAATTGGCTCTAACTAGCCTGTTTATTATAACATAACCATGGTATGTGGCTATTGTAGGACACAGTCAGTAGGAAGCATTGAACCAGCTTTATTAACATTATTGTTATTACTTCAGTGTTAAAATAGAGAAAAGGTCACTTAAAAACACATTGATCAGATGTGCCATGTATTATGTTCATATTCCAATGGCAAGCACTGGGTCTAGGTTCCCTGGATGGATTAGAGTCCTGCCATGGGCTAAACTGTGTTACTGCCCAGATTTGTGTCAAACCCTTAACATCAGAAATTATGTTATTGGGGTTTAGCCCTTTGGGAAAAAATTACAATTTAAAAAGTTCCTAGGTGTGGGTTGTCACAGTATGATCAGTGACCTCATGAGGAGAGACAGGAGAGTTTGTTTCAACTTTTCTCTTCCTTGTGTCAGAAGTTCATTGAATTAATTAGTGCCCATATCATAGGACTTTATGTAGTCCTGAATTTTATCAACCACACTAGCTGTGGCATTTTGCTATAACAGCTGGAGGTGACTAATTTAGGACCCAATTTAGTATTTCATATTTGTTTGCAAGACACAACTCAATATACATTAACTAATATTTTCACCCCCTAACATTCAGATTGTTTATATCTTTATATGGGATGTTGGCTCCTCACAGAGTTTCACTTCTTATTTATACTCTCATTGTCAGGAACCATACATTTTATGGAGAGAAAAAACACCTCCAAAAGTTCAAAAATCAATGGAATGATAATTGAAAAGTGCAGCCTGTTAAGGTAATGCCTTCCATCTGAAGTGGTAATCTGTGAGTGCTCACCTGGTTTCCATATGCAGCCTTTTTGTACATATCTTTCCACCCAGCCTAAGCAGCACTCCAGATCTCCTCCCATCTGGGACTCCTTCAGAAGGCCTTTACAAGAAAGAGAGAGAAATTTAAAGCTTTGTTTTGCTGCGTGGCAGTGCTTGCTTGTCTTGGTTTTGTTCTTTTGGGATAGTTTCACAATGTAGCCCAGCTTGGTCTTAAATTTATTGCAGCACAGGATGGCCTCAGAGTCATAATCCTCATACCTCAGCCTCCTAAACACTGAGATTTCAGGTACGCATCACTATATGAAGTCACAATAATTTTTTTATCAGAAAAATTGCAGCCTTAGAGAATCTTCCAAATTACATTAGAAAATTCAAATGGTGTACAAAAATAAATTATTTTTATCCTGAGATTAGACAGTATATTATACATGTTAGCCCCTCCACATTCTAGAACACTAACAGATTTTCTTCAGAACCCTTAGAACTTCTTTGGAGACTCACTCTGCAGATGAAAGAATATGGTAACTCTTTTCTGGAGTTTGTATGTACACAGATGGCTATGATGTTACTAATCTTGGCTTGTCTCCCAGTTGACACTAAAAATTGCATACCATTCAGATTGGACTTTTGTGGTTTCAAAAAGAAATGTGTGCTTTAATTAGGTGCTTCAATTAGAGTCTAATTAGTAGGTCTTGGAGAATGATTTGGAAGAATTATTTAGAAAAGGACTAGTTTTCATAAGCCATATTCATTTTAGAAACCAAGTTCAGGTCTTTTTAGGGACACCCAAGGCTACAGAGCCAGAGCACAACTATTGAAAGTTTCGGTTTTCAGATGTTGGTAGCAGTATTCATAATTATAAATGGACTATCATGTCCCAAATAATCATTAAAACTTCTCATCCCCAGAACAACCCTATCAGCTAAGGAATGACTAGCCAAACTTACCAACAGGAAAGTTCATTCTAAAAGTGTCTGTTACCTTGCCAGTGATTCCAGTTACTAACCCGGATACTCTTCAAGTTTAATCTGTTTCCTGAGCTCACTTTCCTTCCTTCGGTATCAGAAAAACACTGGAAAACAAGGCATTTTTTTTCAATAACTACTTTGAAATATTTTACATTTTCATTTTTTCTACCATTTTACTTTTACAGGCAGACAGACAGACACACATACACACATACACCACACACACACACACACACACACACACACACACACACACAAATAACTCATATGAAATTGTAAATTTGGAGATGCAAAATTGGAGAAATCCTTTGAATCCAAAATGTACTTGAAGTCTAGCTTATTCCATGAAGGATTTGCTACTTGTCACGGGTAGTCCAATTCCACAGAACATAGAATAAAGAGCTAATGCAGTTTTCTAAATGAGTCTAAGTTCAAGGCTGTGTGTAAAAATAAACCTATATCCAGCAAATTGTGCCTATAGTATTTAGACAAGCAAAGTCATTGAAAAATCATTCCTCACCAGTGATAAAATATTGTTTCCATTTTAGGAGAAAATTTTGACTCTAAAATTCACATTGTTGCAATTTGCAGTTACCATAATTTATAGAATTTAAGATTGATTTTATTTAAATGCTATACTCTTATCTACTACTGAGGATGAGGGGGCAAGATGTGAATTATATTTGATATAACACCGTCATAAGTGTTTAAACTCATATTTTATATTTGGTGAAATAGTTCTTCCTATGTAGTAACTGTCATATGCCAGTCATCTAAATACGTACACATTTGAAATGTTTCAATATACATGGAAAAGATAAGTGCAGACATTTAAAGTGTTCTTTCTGTACTGCACACATAGGTTCAGCCTTGTTTGTATCATTTTCTTCCATGTCAGTTTTGCTCTAGTCACAGATGTTAACTTTTTACTGAAAATATCATGTGCTTTACTATTCGGAGCACTTCATTGTTTTCTCTAGGATTTTTCTTCCAGGTGCTAATACCTATTCCCAGGGTTTTGATGTAATCAGTTTCTTGAGCCTATGAGATATTATTACGTAAAGACTTTTTTTTTTATAAATAATTTATTTATTTTTGAACATGAAATGATTTTATAGCATGTTTTACAAGGGGAGGGGGTAAGAGGGTCCAGGTGGTGGAAAAGTACAAAATCTTCTTGGCCTGTGCCTTGAAACATGTCATGGTCTATGCGGTACACTGCCTTGAATTATGATCTACCTGCTGTTCTTCAGAAGATATGGTACACTGCTTGAGTGTACTCTACCACTATAATACATGTTACATGAACTCTGACACAGGGCATACGATTGTTAGTATAAGAAACTTAGCTTCGAATCCTCTCCACATTCCAATGGACAAAGTCGAGAAGGTATGTGCTATAGTTTCTGAAATGTTTCCCACGGGCTCATGTGGGTAACTTGATTTCCAGCTCACGGGTTTCGTTAAGTGACAGGATCTTGGAGCCTGTGAGCAAATCAATGGATTACTCCTTTAATGGATTCATAATTTGGTGCCATTAGGAGGAAGTGGTGAAATGCAGGTGGGGTCAAGTTGGAGGAAGTAGCTCACTGGCTGTGCGCCCCAGAAAGAATTAACTTGCCCTGGCAACATCTTTTCTCTGTCTCCGAAATTCCATGTTGTGATGCTGACACTACGGCAAGGTTCTGGTTCACTTCAATCAGAAAGTAATGAAATCAGCTGAGCATGGGCTGAGACTCACAAGGAGCCTAAGGAAACCTTTTCTCCCTTTAAACTGTTTCCCAGGTGTGCCTTCTGTAAAACAAGAAACATAAGCAACTCTCACTAGAGCAGATTCTTCTAGCTCACGAGGTGGACCAAATCAGTTACAAAACACACCTGTGAAATGTTTAAACTTATATACTAAAGCAATCTGATCTTTTATTTTACACGAGTCTTCCCTTATATTGTAGAAGAAAAATATCTGCAGAAAGCTAGGCACATAGTCATGCAATATACAGTCTGCAAACAGTTTTTAAGTGTCTTACTAAATTGAGTTCCATGTGAATAGGGCTAAGGAGGTAAGGTGTAGGAGCAGAAATCTTAGTGTGAGAGAACTGCATAGAATACAAAAGAAGCTGAAACAATTTTATAGTTGCATTGATTGAAATGTAACTGTTGCCTGAATGCTATTTATGTGAATAAATGATAATGTAACAATCAAACATTTTAAATTTGTATTATTATGAATTGAATTGGAGCCATTTAAAAGTACTTTGTCATTTCATAATTACTTGCTTGATGTTTTGAATGGGTGATGCAAATTAAAGAATGAGAATATATCGTTACAGACAAGCATTTTTTTCCTGACTCCAAAGCCCTTTAATTGATTTTCCTTTCCCTGTGTGGTACTGGAGATCAGAGCAAAGATCTTTCTCCTGCCACTATCTTGTCATACTTTCCCAAGCCCGAGGGACTCCTAAAAGAAAAAAAAAGATATACTAGTACAAATTAATTTTAAATTTTTCTAACAAAAGAACCTTTAAATAATTTTCAAATAATTTCTAATTTTAAGGTGAAAGTACACATATGTAAATTATTGGACAGCTCAATATGTCAAGGAAGCAAAGCACAGGGAGAAAATATTAGAATCCTTCACACTGTTTCCTTATTCTGCTTGTTTTTATTACTGAAAAAAATTTTATTTTTTTGTTTTCATTTTATCAGTACCTAACCCAATTGTAGTCAGAGAGATTTCCTGTAGGAGCAAATACAGAGATCCATAGCCAAACATTAGGCATGGCTTAGGGGACCTACAGAAGACGGAGAGGACAGAGGCAAAGGGGACACCAGGAGAACAAGGCCCACAGAATCATCTAAGCAGGACCAGCCGGTACTGGCTCACAGAGGCTGAAGTGGCTATCACAGAGCCTGCATGCATGCTGTGGATGTTTAGTTTGGAGGTTTTGTGGGACCCCTAACAAAAGGAATGGGGGTATCTCTGACTCCTTTATTCCTCATTGGAGCCTTTCCTCCTACTGGGTTTCCTCATCCAGCCTTGATATGAGAGTTTAGGGCTAGTCTTATTGAATCTTGATATGCAGAGTTCGATTGATTCATTGGGAGTCCTGCTTTTTTTTCTGAAGGCAAAACAGGATGAGCAGTGGATGTAGGGGAGAAGAGATGTGGGGAAGAGAGGATTGGGGAAGGGAAAGAAGGGAGAGGTGCAGTCAGGATGTGTAGTATGAGTGAAGAATAAAGAAAAGAAAGAAAAAAGAGAGAGTTGATGGCAAAAAAGAAAAATGAAAAACCCATGACTTAGGTCTCTATGCCAAAGCCTACTACTACTACTACTAATATATATATATATTCATGCTATTGGTGTGTGTGTGTGTGTGTGTGTGTGTGTGTGTGTGTGTGATTTTATGCTAAGGTTTGATAAATATTCTTGGGTACATAATGGTTGGACAGGAGCACATTTCACTGTTGATCCATTGTGGAATCATAGTTTTCATTTGTTCTGCATGCTTAGAAAGAAGGCTGTCTCTTTCTCTCAGGTTTTTGAGAGCATGTATCTAATAGCATCCCATAGCCTGACAGAGGGTGATGGAGGCTGAAGGTCAGAGTATGACCTTACTTGTTTTCAAAAGATGGAGGTTCATTGCTGAGGTGTTACATTTCAAGAAACTATGTCTGGAATCCCATCAGCTTTCAATCTTTTCTTGAAGTGTATTTAGAAATGAAAGGAAAGCTAGGCTCTGTGCCATTTATTGCATAACAGAATCAGAAACATGCGTGTCTTTACATTGGTGGTGGTGGAGTTCACTTAATAAGAATGAATAAAAAAATCTTCTGAGGGTATCCCAAAGAAATAAGGAAAACACTGTCTTGGCAAGAGTGTTTGAAGGTGTCCCCAAGTTAGTGGGTAAGTAAACAGACACATTTGGTGTCTGTGGCAGCCATCAAAAAGATCACATGACTCCTGGCTGACCTCCATTTTCCTCAGGCAGTGGCTGAAGCTTCATGACAGCACTCCTGCTTCAGGAGTGCATTTTAGAGCTATAGAACAGTGCTCCATTTAATTCCAACTCTTTTCAAATATATTTTAAGTTAAAATATAATTATGTCACTTCTTTCTTTCCTTTTCTTTCCTCCATCTCTGGTAGTGTTTCTCCCTCCAACCCTTTCTTTATTCTACCCACTTTGAAGTTGAAAGCTTCTTTCTCTTTATTATTGTGATGTATATGCACCAATATATAAATAAAACTTAGTAAGTTCATTTTAGTTGTTTGTATGTTTGTGGTTTGGGGGCCTGACTACGTTGTATTGGATAGCCAGTTAGGATGTTCATTCCTGAGAGAGCTGATTTCCCCTCTCTTGGTGGTCATTAGTTGCCTACACATCTTTGTGTAGAAATAGGAAACCACAAACATTCCCCTTCCATTGTAGCATGTCTATTGATATTGTCATTGTTCAAATCCTGCTTATGCAGCCATTTCAGTGAGAGACAGTCTCATGGCTAAATCCTTGACATTTTGGCTCTTATGATATTTTGACCTCCTCTCCTTTGATGTTCTCTGAGCCATGAATACAGGAGCTGTGATGTCTATATATCCGTTGAGGCTGGGCTCCTTATGATCCCATTGATCTCTGCAATGCATCCAATTGTGCTCTTCTATAATGCTTTTTGTTTGCTGCAAAGAGAAGCTTCTTTGATGAGCAATGTGATAATTAAGGTTTTTTTGTTTTGTTCTTTTATTATCTGTATATATTTAGAATGTATCTAGGAATTATACTGGCCTAGCAAAGTGGCAGTAGACTCTCCTAGAATTTATGATCTCACTAGCCATAGAAAGCTACTCAGTTTTGCGGGGCCAAGAAGATTTGTCTTCTGTTGAGAGGATCTTAAGTCCAGTTAGACTGCTGTTGGTTATTGCCAGATGTGAGTGCCATTATAGCACTCTTTCAGATATCCTGTCATTGTTGTGGTTCATAGGTGTCACAGCTGGGAAGGACTATTAAATTGATTTTCTCCATTAGCAGTTTGAATAATACTTTATGATACTATGAGAGCTAGACCACAGGAAGAAGACTTTCAGGTTAGATACATGTCAAACCATAGAAATCTTGTGACTTTAGTGAACAGCGTCTCTTATAATAGGGTCTTACATTCAACCTCTGAGGGGTAACCACAGCAACAGAAATAGCTTCTATTGTTAATGGATTTTCTTCTGCTTGGTACTGGGTTTTTGTCAGTCTATGGTTCTAGAAACTTAATTCTAACTCTTATTTCATAAAAGTAAACTACAAAAGAGAACAGGCTACACACAACAAGGATATCCAATCGCTCATAAATTTCAAAGTTAAAAATGTTGGAAAAGAATATTGTAAGCTCTTTCTTGTTTGATAAATCACTGTAACCTTGTGCTTTAGAACAAGGATTTATCAGGCCATGGACACAAAAGCCTTGGCAGAACTACTTCTCTGGAGATGTAGCTTTGAGTACTCTTATAAACATAATGATTCTCACATGGATGTACCTAAAACCCACTTTATTTTGGACATTTTTCCAGAGCAGTTTAAAAATTCAATATCTAACTATTTTTTTGTTGGTAATTACCAATGGATGTGATAGGAGAGAGATTGATATAAACACAGCGTTTGGTTTTTGAAATAACATTCTTCATACTTCTAAACCTTTTCTGGTGTTACTTCTTTGGGTTTAGGTCTCTGGATCCAACCTAAATTGCAAGACCAATAAAAAATGTCTGTGAAGTTGATATCTGTTTTCTGAATATAAATAGCCACAATCTATCTTTCCCTAACATCATTAAAATGTAATCTTAAGTTCCCTATATTGTATCCCTAGGCAGATGTTTGAAAATTTTCTTTCATGATAGAATGTCAAGAAAGTGGATATATACAATAATAGGTAATTATGCATAACATGTTAACCAATGAAGAAGGCACTGATTTTTCTTCTTCAGAATGAATAGTATAATTCACTCAACTTACTTAGGTAATACATATTAAATAAATGTCTATTTCCAGTGGAGTCCTGAAAGACCCAAGCTTAATTTAAACTTACCCACCTAACACTTCATTACATAATGTCTGGTATTGCTGACAATATATTTGGTTCAGATCTTGGTTTCCCTGGCAAATCATGAGCTTCCTGAGGATTAGAACTTGATCTTACATTATAATTGTACCTTCATAGCACCTAATACTTGATCTTGGATTGAGAACATGCTTAAGGTTTGGCTTGATACCATTTCCATCTTGGATTCTGCACAGATTATTCTACAGAATGAATTGTGTTTTCTGTATTTTGAAAGTGATAATTTTTCTACTCCAAGGGCCCATAAACTGCACTTTAAGCCTTGCCAATCCATGCTTTTATAAATAAATGTCATGGTGGCACAGGCATGCCCAGTTGAAAATGTATTGACTAGGATTCTTTCTTACCATAGTGGCAAAGCTGAATACCCAAGACTGAGAACTTATGGTTCACTAAATTAAAGTATTTACCAATTAGTACTTGCAGATTTATAAAATTGCTGACCTGTGTGCTAGATGTTACCTTCTATGAAAACTATAAGTACTTAGGTTGTTGTTGACGTTGTTTTGTTGTTTTTAACATAGTTTGACTCTTTCCAAGCTTATACTTGCTGCCAATTTCCTTTAAGAATTTATTAATTATTTCTATTTATGTGTATATGTGTGCTTGCATAAGTTTATGTACACTGCATACATGCCAGTCCTCATAGAGATCAGAGAGCATCAGATCCTCTGCAACTGGTAGTAAAGATGGTTGTGATGAGGATGCTGAGAACAAAACTCAAATCTGCAAGAGCAGCAAGAATTTTTAACTATTGATCCCAGACTTTAAGGTTTAAATTAACTTATTTCTACCTTTGTAAAAAATTAATTAGACAATATTTTTTTAATGATGAATATTTATTTAATAATTTCTGGTAAGTATATGTATGAAATATGGTAGAGGCAGTACTGGTATGTGTATGATGTTTCTTGCTACAGCTACTGTATTTCTTTTGATTGAATCTAGAACAAACCCTAAAAATGGAATTTGGTATTCTGCCAGATGAATCTTTATTAAAGCCAAAATTCAGCTTAAATGACAAGGTTGAAAGAGTCACATTATATTAGAAAAAAGAATACAGCTGCTTTAAAAGATGATTGTGTTTTCTAGTTGTTGTAATCTGAGTGTTGAGACTATCAGTCTATCTAAAGTGTATTCTTAAAGCATTATTAGGGGACTGAAATAATGATTTGCTTGCTGATATTATGGAAAAATTGTGTTGATTTTACAGACATGTTTGTACTGCAAAGATGAAGCTTTGCCCAGCCATTCTCTGTTACTTTAAGATAATATGATTGCAGTGTGGAAAATAACATGCCATTTCTTTGATTATTATTATTATTTCCATTGAGTATAGTGAGTGGCTTTCATTTAATGCCACTTCAGGACCCAAGGAAAACACCACTAAAAAGATAACATAAAAGTCATTTTATTTAAATATTTTATGCAACCTATGAATTTGGTATTTGGTGAATATAAGTATACCAATCATTCAGCATCTCATGTTTACTTATTTCAGCTACATTTTTCTTCATCTTAGTGTTCTTCCATAATGCTTGTCAGTAGATATTCAGTTCAATATATTTCACCTGCATGATTGACATGAAAATGTTTCTCTTTATTATAACAGCTAGAAAATTTAGAAAGAATAATGATAAGATCATAGAATAAAAAAGATCAACATTTCATAAGTTTTGATCCTAAGCATCTACATGGAAATCTAGGCATGGCTATGTCTGAGGCTGTAAGCCCAATGCTAGGGGTTAACTGGGACAGAATATAGCTTTTCCCAAAGATAGTGAGAGCCACATCCTTTAAGTGACCCTATCTCATGGGAATAAGGTGGAGAGGGACAGAGGGGGGACACTGAAATGACTTCCTCTGGCCTTTTCATACATGTATGGAAGTGTGTACACGTGCATATAAACATACATTCATACATATACAATGCACACAGAAATAATAACTGCAATTTCTACTTATTGATATAGAATACTTTATATATTATGCCCATGCGTCAGAATGTGTACTTACCTAGGTAGTAGTATTTGTACTCTACAGATGATTCATTGTTATTTGATTACACTCATTCAGTTAGCAAGCTACACAGCTGGGCCAGGTGTCACTGACTTTGTTATATTTGTGAATTACTTTAGTGACATCACAAGTGGAGAGAATATCATAGAGATCATCTAGATTAAGAGAAGTTTGAGAAATCCAACACTCCCATGGAAGGTACTAGAACACTCAGAGGAGACCTGGAAGCAGGTGGAAGTTGCACACTGAACTCTATTTTTGTAGCTAATTTTTCTAGAGGATATTCTACATAGTGTTTTAGTTAGGAAATTAAGAGTTGAGTAATGATGAAATAGCCATTTCTCTATTTCATCCATTAAGTACTAGAATTTGTTTATTGTAATGTGAGAAAAATTCTTGTCCTATATGAAATGAAAACTCTGAGGTTTGAAAGACTTTCATCATTCCTAGTGCACTCTTATTTCATGCTTGTTTCATAATGTGTACCCTCAGCTTCCTAATTCCTGCTACCATGACTGGTGCACCATGGTTGACTTTCATCCTTCTGGAAATGTAAGACCAAATAAACTCTTCTATGCATTACTTTATTCATGGCATTCCATTACAGCAACTGAATATGCATAAAACATGTGGAGTACTGAAGACTTGGTATTGGTAGAAGCTACCTGGGTCAAATGCCTACCCACACATGGCATAGTTACCTGCTTTCAATAGCAAGAAAACCTACAATATCCTTTTAAAACTTCAAGCAATAATAGGCCAAAGGGGAAGTAAAAGGTCAGTTGTGAATTAGGAGAAAAAAAAGAAAGATTAAGTTTTAGAATAATTAACTATATATTTCTCAAATAGCTTTAAGATAGGAATAATCAAGTCTAACAAATTTGAACTAACAAATTTAAATTTTAGTTACTTAGAAGAATTTAAAAGTACATATCATTATGGGGCCTGAATTTATTTGAATTCTTTTGGGCTTGAACTGACCCTCTCACACATAATAAGCAAGTTCTCTACCAGGAATCTATACATCCATCCCTGCGTGATAGATACTGGAGGGCATACCTATTGTACAATTGTCTTTAATAAAGGGAAGCTTGATGTGTTAATTTCTAACTTTTTAAAAGTTTCTATTCAACAGTATGCTCCTCTACGTAAGAACACAAAGATATTCAACAGACTTTTTTTTATAGTCGTGTAGTGTTTATTGTTAGCTATTTTAATAGTATGTATAACTATTTTAATAGTTCTTGATACATTTATCACACATTTCTCAAGAAGAAAGATTCTTCTTGAGGTTGTATAGTGTGTTTTTACAGTTATCTATTTTAACAATTTTCTGCATTGGATTTACTATAAAATTTTAATATAAAAATGGATTTCATATTTTAAATTGATTCAGTTAGACAAATGCACAACAACCAGGTAGAACCTTTAAGGATGAGATTATTCTCCTCACAAAGGGACCTAAGAGAGGTTGGTTATTTGCTCTATGACAGAAGTAGACACTATTATAAGGACACAGATTTTCACCTGCCTTAAAGTATGCTGCTGTCCTAAACTGTGAGCAGTATTTTCTCCCTTGTGTGTAGCACACCTATTTATGGTATTTATTTATGGTATGTTGGTTCAAGTTGGACTAGGGTATTTGTATACTATAAAGAATTTAATCCATAGGAAGTAAATGAAAAGATAACTAAGTATCTAAATTATTTAGTTAAAACACAATTATGTGTTGGGAGCTAACACCTAGCAGAAAGTGGCTATCATCTTTGCAGCCATCTCAGGCCATATACCCTGACAAGAGACTTGTTTTTCAACAGCCCACAACAGCTGAGCACACTCTGATAAACATCTTTTTTTTCTCACATTATCTTGTTTTGCTGCTTAGTGCCCCCAGCTGCAAGGCGCACGTGGTATCCATGCTGCAAGGTACATGGCAAAGTGCCTTCAGCTGTGTTCCCCTGCTTGTTCATGGTGGCAAGGCATGTGGAAAAGCATATAAATACCCAGGATTTCCTTTCAGTAAGGGGAGACTTGATCAGACTCTCTGTCTTGTCTCCATTCTTCCTGTCTCTTGCCCCTCCATCCTCTCTCTTGCTAGACCCTGACCTGCACACTGGAGCAGCAGCTCGGGCCAGAACAGAGTGGCCCCTAAATGTGGATCAGGATGGGCCATTATAATTATGCAATTAATAAATACATATCTGAAAGGATTTTCTACCCTACTTTGCCTAAATGTGCTTTGTGTGGCATCACGGATATTTTAAGAGATCCTTCAATTGCATTTCTTAGTATTCCTCCTCAAAGAGAGACAACTGAGAGAAGCTAAGGGATCCAGAAAAGCTGTGAAATCTCCACTTCATAGAAAAAATTTGCTAGACATACAGTCAAGCTCTGATTAACCACTGTCTACTGTGAATGTTGTTGAAGAACATTTTAGCCTTATTTCCTGTAAGTTATGACACCTTGAAACTTTCCACTATTTCACCTGTGATTGCACTAATGAAAGGGCTTAAGGCACCAGTAATATGTGCCCAATCTGGCTCCAGACAAAATGAGAAGTCCTGCCCAGAGCCAGGACACATCAGTCACTGATGAAGAATTAATTACATAGATTTGAGGCTGAGAATATCACTGTTAACGCTGGGGAGAGGTGTAAACACTTTACTTTTGAAAAGTCATAAAAAACAAAAATCAGACAATTAAGTCCCAGTTTAGGTTGAATCGCTTTCATAGATTCTGATTTTAAAAACAAGAAAAAAATTATTATGTAGTGTTTTATCCTCTAACAAACACCACTCACAAATCTTGAGAAAATAATGTACACAACCAGCAGTTCCACATGCCAGGGGTTTACCAGTAATTTTAGGGTCAATAAATTGTATCAGTTTGAGGCAATCGTTTATCTATTTTCCAACATCTGAGATGAGTATTGTCTTGCTTTTGGAAAAATTAATAGTTTGTGTCTTTAGCTTTACTTATTAGTCTCTGTTAAGAAGTATGTAGAACTAGGCAGTGGTGACACATGCATTTAATCCCCTTTAATCCCAGTACTCAAGATGCAGAGGCAGGCAGATCTTTAAGTTTGAAGCCAGTCTGGTTTATAGAGTGAATTCCAAGACATACACATTCCAGGCATACACAGAGAAACCCTGTCTTGAAAAAAACAAAAACAAAACAAAACAAAACAAAGGAATCATTTAGAGACTTCAATCAAATACATATTTATAGGGGCATAGTCAATAGACCTTATAATTCTCCATGGCTTTACTGGTTCTCAGTACATTGTGGAATGTTTAAGTTCTTCATGGGAGGATTCTTTGGTTGGCACTGTGCAAACAGGTGAACTTGCTAGTATTTCTTTCCTTTTTCATTTTTTTTTTGGTCTAGAACTATGAGAACAATTTCATGTGTGTGTTGGAGCTGTCAGTGTACAAATGTCCTCTTCTAATGCTGACCTGTGCCCAGCTCTACAGCTATGACTGGACCACACTACACAGAAAATTCAAACTTGTTCTTTTATTCATTTTAAATCACGATATTTGTCCCTCTTTCTCTTAGATTTAATTTTTTTAATAACTTCATTTCCTTTACTTTTCTAATCCTGAGTTAATTCAGGAATTATTTAGCATTTTTTTTTTACCTAACCTAGCTTATTTGTAAAATGTTTTTTACGACTGTAAACATGGACAAGTAACATTACAGTTAGCTCTACTCTAAAATAACACTATAGATTTCAAACTATTAAAATCTTTTTTGTGAGAAGGCACAGATTTACATCATTCAAGCTATAATGGATACAGTGATATAGTTGTCTGTGTCTAAGGACATGATATACTCCAATATCCAATACCTTCTATCTTAGGTGAATTTATTTGCTACTATGAAGTATGATAAGATGTAGTTGTATAATACCAACAAGCTTGTCTTGTCTTTTATCCCAGTGGCTAGTTAGATAATAGTCACTGGGATCTACCCTATTTGGCTATCACAGGAGTTTTATTTCAGTAAAAACATAGGGTATTAATTGTAGGCATAAAGCTATTTTCTACAGAAAATGAGATTTTCTATAACAGCTTGGTGCCACTCTAACAGAGTTAAAAGAGACAATCATTTTGGAACAGAGACAAGGGTAATATTTTCAACATTATTTTTTCTCCAGAATCTTTGTATCAGAGATTAAGTACTCCTGGGAATTATTTTCAATACACAGAAGTGCTTAGACTTGAAATGTTTCCCAACCCTCCTAATGCTGAGACCCTTAAATACAATTCCTCTGGTTGTGGTGACCCCAATGATACAAATATTTTTCTTGCTACTCCACAACTGTAATTTTTGCTACTTCATGAATTGTAATGTAAATATCTGTATTTTCCAATGGTCTCAACGGGATTGCAACCCATAGGTTGAGAGCCACTGTCTTAAAGAAGTTGAAAAGGGCTGAATTAATTTCAGTGTGCCTTATGATTTGCTCACAGAGAATTCAGTACAATGACCGATTATCTCAGTTGTATGCTGGTTAATAATTATGACCATTTTCGGAAACAGATTAAAGTGGTGATGCTATCCATCAGTTATCAGCTTTAAAATGGTGATGATTTCAGCTTCTCCACTGATGCCTTAATACTATAAAAAATCCCCTGAGATTTAATGATATCTGATGGAAGGAGAAGGAAAAACTTAAATCTACTTGGGACATAGCTGAAATGACTAGACTCAAAAATTAAGCTCTTTTACACCATTAAGGTAGCATAGCTAAGTTCATGTGCATTCTTTTCAAGGCTGTTTTCTTTTGGACCTCATCTCTTGACAGGTATATCTCAGGATTACAAAAGGACTGCGATCACAGTCACTAGTTGTTTGGTTTTTGTTTGTTTCCATTTAGTCTAGGGGTTTCTCCATTTAATTAGCGGTACTCTTCTAATCAAGACATTAAAATGCTGTATTACTATTATCAGTTACATACCTACTCCTATACTACCCACCATATCAAGGAAACTCATGTTTTTGTCAACTTAGATTTAATATTTTATATCCATGCATCTATAAATGACCTGGAAGGCTTAGAGATCATGGTTTATGTTTGGAACTGGAGTATGGTCAGTGTATTCCAAAACAGTTCAGTGCTCTGTACATAGGGCATCATGGATACATGATTTCTTTATAGTTCTTTTACTAGTGAGTTTACTCTTTTTTTCCCTCCTAGAATTATTATGTTTCAAAATACTCTCATGAAGACTGCCAGGGCATCAATTTTGTTAACTCGATAAACTAAGCTATGTCGCTGAGGGCATTCACAGGAAAATATGGCTCTGTGTTGCTTATGGACTGCTTTACTTGTTCCAAAATTAAAACAATTTAAGGCTTAGTAGATAAGATCCACTGCTGAGAGCACCTTTGGGTGCTCTCAACTTAAACACTTTTTGGAAAATTACCAAATCTAAATTTTCTTTTTATATATTCTTTTAAAGGCTAGATAGAGTGTTAGTGATATGTCAATCAATAAGGGACTGTTCTTGGCTCTGACTAGGTCAGTTTTTGGACAAGATGAGTCATTGATAAATTAGAATAAAACAACTCATATCTTTGTGTTATTGAGAGACTCTTAACATGCACTTCATAGATCCTGGGCAGTGATTTCACTCTGTATTTGAAAGTCAAATTGAGGGCCTCTTTTTGCAAGCTTATTTGACACAATAGGCTATAATGGGTCTTTTAGGGTTCTTTGGGCTCAAACTACTTAGAAAATTACTGTAATGGCTACTTTGGAGAAGAGACAGGACTTGGTATAAATGTTTGTTAAGAACCCTGGACTTTGTTGATTACATTTCCAATGATGTCAAACAGAATCTAAAAGGGAAAGCAAGGATTTTGGAAGCAAGAGATGCTACATGAAGATGACACTACTACAGTCCAGGAAAGAACCAGTGGCAGTCATTGAAGGAGAGTTAGGGAGTTTATACATACAGATTTTATTTGGCACGATAAGAGTAGCATTTTACATAAATTATAGTATATATAATACTTTCAGTATAAAGTATAGTGAAAATGTAGTGTATACAATTTTGTAACTTCCTTGACTTTATACATATCATCCACAAATAGCAAATAATTATTGGTTGTATGAATACAGTAAGTATGGTATTTTACTTGATAAGTCTCCATAGATCTTTAAAGCTAGTGATTCTGAGATATTGGTTTCTAGGACACATATGGCTAGTTAATTAACTTCTATTCCTATGATAATTTAGCCTTTTATATTTAAATAATTTGGGATACTGATGAAGAATTAACTTTCTCAGGAAAATGACTTTGCATTAGTGATAGAAATTAATTGACCTATTTGGTAAGCCAATGCTTGTGATGAACAAAATGATATCTAAAGATAAGAAAATTCAGTATCAAATTTAATATTGAGCTGTGACACTACATTAAATGATATTTTTAATAGTTAATTTACCATTTGACTAAGTTAACGAAATGCTATATAAGACAGAATTATCTGCAGATAGAGCTCTGAAAAAAAAATTGATGTCCTTTACCCTTAACTATTTCCTTGATGGAGAATCTAAACAACCAATCACTTAACTAACCAACCAACCAACCAACCAACCAACCAACCAACCAACCAAGCATGAAAAGAATGCACCGTTTTTACTATTGTAAAGGTAAAATATAGGTTGGAAGAAAGGGTAAAGTAAGAATAGGGAGACAAATCAGAAGACTCCTACAACAATCAACAGGAGATGCTGAGACCAAGAAATAGAGATTTTGGTCCTCATTACAGTACTTATAACTAAAATAATAAAATTACTATTTGAAGCGAAACAGGAGAAGATGCTATTTCTAGACTTCTGCCCTTATAATACAACTGGTGTTGGTGGTATGGGAAATGTTTACAGATTGAGCAAAATTAGGATAGTGAGTTCTGGTGAGTGTTCTTGGTGGACAATGATGATCTGTGTCAAATTACAATATCAAGTTTGGTGTAGATACTCTTAATATTATGATAATCCCCATGCTGTTTGCTGTTTTTTTCTTTACTGTTTTTGTTTTTTTTATTACTTTTGACTTTTTAATAGTCCAGTCATTACACCCCTCCCAGACCACCCTCCCACAGTCACTCATCCCATTCCTCCTCCATACTGTCTCCAAGAGGATGCATTTCCCCTATTCTCCACCAAGCCTCACCTCTCTGGGGCCTCAAGTCTCTCAAGAATTAGGCTCATCTTCTCCCACTGAGGCCAGACCAGGGAATCCTCTGCTGTAAATGGGTCAAGAACCTCATATCATCTGGTGCATGCTGCCTGGTTGGTGGATCAGTGTGAGAGATCTCTGGGGTTCAGGTTAGTTAAGAATGCTGGTCTTGCTGGGCAGTGGTAGTGCATGTCTTTAATCCCAGCACTTGGGAGGCAGAGGCAGGTGGATTTCTGACTTGAAGGTCAGTGTGGTCTACAGAATGAGTTCTAGGACAGCCAGGGCTATACAGAGAAACCCTGTCTCAGAAAACCAAAGTGGGAAAAAAAGAATTCTGATCTTGTTAAGGGTTTACCCTCCTCCTCAGCTTCTTCCATCCTTTCCCTAATTCAACAACAGGGCTCCATGACTTCAGTCCAAAGGTTGGATATAAGTATCTGCATCTGTCTCAGTAAGCTGCTTGTTGGGCCTCTCGGATGTCAGCAATGCTAGGTTCCTGTCTGTAAGCACACCATACCATCAACAATAGTCCAGGCCTTGGAGCCTCCCCTTGAGATGGATCCCATGTTGGGCTGGTCACTGGACCTCCTTTCCCTCAGTTTCTTCTCAATTTTTTGCCCCTGCAGTTCTTTTACACAGGAACAATTCTGTGTCAGAGCTTTTGACTGTGGGATGGCAACCCCATCCCTCCACCTGATGTCCTGTTTTTCTACTGGAGGTGGATTCTACAGTTCCCTCTCCCCTCCAATTCCCACCCTCCCACCCCCTACCCCCACCAAGGTTGCATTTTTCATTCATTCTGCTGGCCCTCAGGGCTTCTCTACTGTCTCCTGACCCCGATGCTTGATCATGTTGTCCTTCCCCCTCCACTCTCCTCTCTCCTATCCAGGGCCCTCCCTCTATCTGCCTCCTCTGATTGGTTTCTTCTCCCTCTCATGTGGAATTGAAGCATTCTCACTTTGTTAAATTTCTTAAGTACTGTGGATTGTATCCTAGGGATTCTATACTTTTTTTTTCTTCTAAAATCCACTTATTAGTGAGTACATACCATGCATGTCCTTTTGGGTCTGAGTTACCTCACTCAGGATGATGTTTACTAGTTCCATCCATTTGCCTGCAAACTCAGGATGTCCTAGTTCTTAATAGCTGAATAATAAATAATCCATTGTGTAAATGAACCACATTTTCTGTATCCATTTTTTCTGTTGTGGAACATTTGGGTTGTCTTCAGCTTCTGGCTATCACAGATAAGACCATTTTCAACATAGTGGAGCATGTGCCTCAATGGTATGGTGAGGCATCTTTTGGGTATATTCCCAAAGGTGGCATAGCTGGGTCTTCAGGTAGATCTATTTTCAATTTTCTGAGGAACCTCCAGATTGATTTCCAGAGTGGTTGTACCAGTTTGCAATCCCACCATCAATGGAGGAGTGTTCTTCTTTCTCTACATCCTCACCAACATGTGCTGTCACCTGAGGTTTTCTTTGTAGCCATTCTGATTAGTGTAAGGTGGAATCTCAGGGTGGTTTTGATTTGCATTTCCCTGATGACTACAGATTTTAAACATTTCTTTAAGTGTTTCTCAGTCATTCAAGATTTATCTGTTGTGAATTCTCATAGCTCTATTATTTCATTTTTTGATTGGGTTGTTTAGTTTCTTGGCGGTTAGCTTCTTGAGTTCTCTATATATATATCTTGGATATTAGTCCTCTGTTGGATGTGGGGTTAGTCAAGATTTTTTCTAATCTGTAGGTTGCCGATGTCCTTTGCTTTACAGAACTTTTTCAGTTTCATGAGGTCCCATTTATCAATTCTTAATCTTAGAGCCTGAGCCATTAGAATTCTGTTTAGGAAATTCCCCCATGTCAATGAGTTCAAGGCTCATTGACTTTCTCTTCTTTTAGATTCAGTGTATCTGGTTTTATATTGAGGTCCATGATCCACTTGGACTTGATCTTTGTGCAAGGTGACAAATGTGGATCTATTTTTATTTTTCTATATATTGGCTGACAGTTAGACCAGCAACATTTATTGAAGATGCTTTCTTTTTTCCATTGTATATTTTTGATTCTTCATCAAGGATCAAGTATCCATAAGTGTGTGGTACTCTTTCTGGATCTTCAATTCTATTTCTTTGATCTAGTTGTCTATCTCTGTACTAATGCCATGCAGTTTTTTTTTTTTCACTACAGCTCTGTAATACAGCATCAAATCAGGAATAGTGATTCCCCTAGAAGTTCTTTTATTATTGAGAATTGCTTTTGATATCCTGGTTTTCTTGCTTTTCCATACAAAATTGAGAATTGCCTTTTCCATGTTGTTGGGAGCCAACTCCTAGCCAAAAGCGGCTATCATCTTTACAGCCATCTCGAGCCATATACCCTGACAAGAGACTTGTTTTCAACAGCCCACAACAGCTGAGCACACTCTGATAAACATCTTGTTTTTCTTACATATCTTGTCTTGCTGTTTAGTGCCGCCAGCTGCAAGGCGCACGTGGTCTCCTCACTGCTAGCTAGGCGCACGTGATATCCATGCTGCAAGGCACATGACATAGTGCCTTCAGCTGTGCTTGTCCACGAGGGCAAGGCACGTGGTAAAGGGTATAAATACCCAGGATTTCCCTCCAATAAAGAGACTTGATGAGACTTGATCAGACTCCCTGTCTTGTCTCCATTCTTCGCGTCTCCGCCCCCACTCTCTCTCTTGCTAGGCCCTGACCCGAGGATCGGAGCAGCAGAATGGGCCTTTACAAAGTGACCCTCGAACGTGAGGCAGCTCGGGCGGCTACAAAGTGGTGCCTCAACGTTGGAGCTCCAGTAAGCGGGATACAGTGAAGGACACAGCGGGAATTGGAAGCATGCATCCTCACTCCTGCGCTGGAGACCCTGCTGACTGACCCGAACAGGTTGCTACACATGTCTTTGAAGAATTGTGTTAGAACCTTGATTGGGATTGTGTTAAATTTGTAGATTTCTTTTGGTAGGATGGGCGGCTATTTTTACTATATTAATCCTACCAATGCATGAACATGAGATATCTCTCCATTTTTTGAGGTCTTCTTTGATTTCTTTCTTGAGAGACTTGAAGTTATTGTTATACAGATCTTTTACTTCATTGATTAGAGTTACCCCAAGGTATTTTATATTATTTGTGCCTATTGTGAAGGGTGTTGTTTCCCTATTTTCTTTCTCAGCCCATTTATCATTAGTATAAAGTAAGTCTACTGATTTGAGTTAATTTTATACTTAGTTACTTTGCTGAAGTTGTTTATCAGCTGTAGAAGTTCTCTGGTAGAATTTTGGTCTCACACACACACACACACATATATGTATGTATATATGTATATATATATGTATATATGTGTATATATAAAAAAATGTCATCTGCAAATAGTGACAACTTGACTTCTTTTCCAATTAGTATCTCCTTGATCTCCTTTTGTTGTCTTATTGCTCTAGCTGGAACTTCGAGTACAATATTGAATAAATAGGGAGAATGGGCAGCCTAGTGGAATTCAGTGGAACTGCTTCAAGTATCTCTCCATTTAATTTGATATTGGCTGTTCGTTTGTTGTATATTGCTTTTATTGTATTTTAGACATGGGCTTTGAATTCCTGATTTTTCCAATATTTTTAGCATGAAGGTGTGTTGCATTTTGTTAAATATTTTCTCAGCATCTAATTCAATGATCATTTGATTTTTTTCTTTGAATTTATTTATATAACGGATTATGTTAGTGGATTTTTGTATACTGAACCAACTTTGCATCTCTAGGTTGAAGCCTGCTTGTTTGTGGTGAATGATGGTTCTGATGTCTTTTTGGATTTGGTTTGCTAGAATTTTATTGAGAATTTTTGCATCGATATTCATAAGTGAAGTTGGTCTGACGTTCTCTTTCTTTGTTGGGTCTTTGTGTGGTTTAGGTATAAGCATAATTGTGGCTTCATAGAATGGATTGGGTAGTGTTCCTTCTGTTTCTATTTTGTGGAATAGCTTGAAGAGTATTGGTATTAGGTGTTCTTTGAAGGTCTGATAGAATTCTGCATTAAACCCATCTGGTCCTGGGCTTTTTTTGGTTGGGAGACTTTTAATTACTGCTGCTATTTCTTTAGTGGTTATGAGACTGTTTAAATGGTTTATCTGCTCCAGATTTAATTTTGGCACCTGGTATCTGTCTAGAAAATTGTCCATTTCATCCAGATGTTTTTGAATTTTGAATCTGATGATTATTTGAATTTCTTTGGTTTCCGTTGTTACGTCTCCCTTTTCATTTCTGCCATGGGCAATATCTCAATTGAGACTGTCTTCTCAAGTGTCTATAGGTTGTTTTGAGTTGAGAGTGATACACAGTAAGAACCATTTTTTTTTCCTGTAAGCTTGATATCCTTTACTTAAAAAAAGCCATTTTGAAAATTTAGCCAAAGCAACTGAAATGCAAGCTAATACAGAATTATTTGAACCAGAGGTAAGAAGCCTTCTTCTAGAATTATAGTCATTTACATATACTTCTGTGTGGAGTCAGAAAATCCTTTTTAAACTCAGCCTAGTAAAAGTATAAAATTATATCTTTGCCATTGGGTGTTAAAATTAGAGTCACTCAGTGTTTGCAGTTGTGTGTATGGATTCTAATGATACAAATTTATAGCTTTGTGTATGTGAACTTTAGCTATTGGGTAGAATTACTGAAGATTCCAAAGCATAGTCTGAGTGAGTAAATAAATAACAGCTTGAAATTAATGTTCCTTAAACAAGAAATAGATTCATATAGGATCACAAATGGTAATAAAAATAAGAAAAATTAAATCAACAGAACTGGACAAACACAAAAAGAGAGACAGACAGAGAGAGACAGACAGACAGAGAGAGACAGACAGACAGACAGAGAGAGACAGACAGACAGAC
>NW_021605555.1:2285397-2430669 GCF_004785775.1 Grammomys surdaster | reverse complement strand
AGAGACAGACAGACAGAGAGAGACAGACAGACAGAGAGAGACAGACAGACAGAGAGAGACAGACAGACAGACAGACAGAGAGAGACAGACAGACAGACAGACAGAGAGAGACAGACAGACAGACAGACAGAGAGAGAGAGAGACAGAGAGAGAGAGAGAGAGAGGCGATTCCTTAATACAATTCTGTGGTTTTTTGTTTTACACAGTTGAAGCAAATCATAGTTTCAGTTAAAAGTCCACTGAATGCCTCTTATAATGTATAAAAGGAATATAAATATACACAACTGTCTTTTCCATCAAATAAGCTATTTGGCAAATATTTTTTTAAGGCATTCATCATCCTTAGCCATCAATGAAGTTCAGATTAAAACTACCTCCAGGCTTTCTTGTCTTTTAAGATGGCAGACAAAAAGGCAGAGAAGCCTGATACAAAGAAGAAACCTGTGGCCAAGAAGGTTGGTGGTGATGCTGCTGCCTCCAGTGCTGGTGCAGCCAAAAAGGGTAACCCTAAGGTTAAAAATCCCAGGAAGAAAAAGCCTCATTGCAGCTGAAACCCTGTCCTGGTTAGAGGAATTGACAGGTACTCTGGTTCTGCTCTGTATTCCAGAAAGGCCTTGTACGAAAAGAAATATTCAGTTGCCAAGACTAAGGTTGAAAATAATAAAAAGGAGAAGGTCCTTGCTACTGTCACAAAAACAGTTTGTGGGGACAAGAATGGTGGCACCTCGGTGGTGAAGCTTTGAAAAAATGCCTAGGTATTATCCTACCGAAGATGTGCCTCAGAAGCTGCTGAGCACTCCAGCATCACTCCAGGGACTGTCCTGATCATTCTCACTGAGCACCACAGGGGCAAGAGAGTGGTTTTCTTGAAGCAGTTGGGCAGTGACTTGCTACCTGTAACTGGACCTCTTGCCCTCTCTCTGTGAAGAACACACCAGAAGTTCGTTATCATCACCTCTGCAAAAGTTAATATCGAGCTTTACTACAGAGAAATAGTGATAAAAATTGCATGGTATTGGTATAGAGACAGACACATTGATCAGTGGAATAGAACTGAACACCCAGAAATAAAACCACATACTTACGGACACTCGATCTTTGACAAAGAAGCCATAAATATACAAAGGAAAAGAGAAAGCATCTTTGATAAATAGTGCTGGTCTAACTGCCTATCTGTAGGTAGAAAAATGAAAATAGACCCATATTTGTCACCTTGCACAAAGCTCAAGTTCAAAGGGATCAAGGACCTCAACATAAAACCAGATACACTGAATCTAACAGAAGGGAAAGTGGAAAAAAGCCTTCAACTCATTGGCACGGGGAAATTTCCTAAACAGAACTCTAATGGCTTAGATTCTAAGATCACGAATTGATAAGTGGGACCTCATGAAACTGATTAACTTCTGTAAGGCAAAAGACACAGTCAATAGGACAAATTGGCACCTTACATATTGGAAAATAATTTTCACTAACTGCACAACTGATAGAGGGATACTATCTAAAATATATAAAGAACTCAAGAAGCTAACCACCAAAAAATCCCCAAACAACCCAATCAAAAATAAGGTATAAAATTAAACTGAGAATTCACACAGAGGAATCTAGAATTACTGAGAAGCACCTAAAGAAATGTCTAAGTTCTAGTAATCACAGAAATGCAAATCAAAACGACCCTGAGATTCCCCCTTACACTAATCAGAATTGCTAAGATCAAAACCTCAGGTGACAACACATGTTGGCAAGGATGTGGAGAAAGTGGAGCACTCCTCCATTACTGGTGGGATTGCAAACTGGTACAACCTGTCTGGAAATCAAACTGGAGGTTCCTCAGAAAACTGGAAACAGATCTACCTGAAGACCTAGCAGTACCACTTTTGGGAATATATCCAAAAGATGCCCTACCATGCCACAGGGGAGCATGTTCCACTGTATTCCTAGTGGCCTTGTTTGTGATAGTGAGAAACTGGAAACAACCCAAATGTCCCACAATAGAAGAATGGATACAGAAAATACGATTCATTTACACAATTGGAATACTACTCAGCCATTAAGAACGAGGACATCCTGAGTTTTGCAGGCAAATGAATGGAACTAAGAAAACATCATCCTGAGTGAGGTAACTCAGACCCAAAAGGACGTGGATGGTATGTACTCACTAATAAGTGGATATTAGCCAAAAAAAAAAATGTACAGAATACCTAAGATACAGTCCACAGAACTCAAAAAGGTCAACAAGCTAAAGGACCCAAGTGAGGTCACCTCAGTCCCATTTGGGAGAGAGAAGACAGCAATTATAAGGAGGGAGGGAGGGACCTGGGAGAGAAAATGGACAGGATGGGGGGAAGAGAGGAACATGATCTGGTATTGGGTTGGGGGAAAGAACTGAAGCCCTGAGGGCCAGCAGAAAGAATGGAAACAGGCAACCTCAGGAGGTAGAAGGCTGGGTGGACCCTCCAGAATGTACCAGAGACCTGGGAAGTGAGAGACTCTCAAGACTCAAAGTGAGGGACTTTAGATGAAATACTCTACAGTGAGGAGAGGGAATTTGTAGAGCCCACCTCCAGCAGAAAGATAGGGCATCAAGTGAGAAAATGGGGGGTCAGGATGTAATGTATGAGACAAGAATAAATAAAAAGGTAGAGGGAGAATGTTGAAGGAACAAAGATTAAGAATGGAAGTAGGGAATAGTGTAGAGGAGATGTTGGGAAAACAATAAATCAAAAACTAGGTATGGTGTAGGAAAGCCCTATGGAAACCTACATTATATAAGTCTTCTGAGAAAAAATGTTTGAATAGAAACACCCTGCATAGGTTGAGAATACTTCTCCCAGAAGCCTAATTTTTTAAAATGAAGATCTAAGTACCAAATGTGTGATGCTTCCCTACCAGTCATTGGTCAAGGAGGCCCCAGAGAACCTCCTGTACATTGTAGGCTAACAGCCTTGATTGTCTATCATAAGTAAATTGTATGATCCTATTGGTGAAGGTACCATATACTTACCTTGCAGGACACTGTGCAGTTAAGTATATCTGAGCTGGCAGTTGTCCTACTGGTCTGATCTCATGGTGCTGCAATCATGCTGTGTAAACTGTTAGTGGAAAAAAAGTCTTCAATAGCTCTACCTAACTGTAGATTTCATGAGTTACAATGATGGTCTGTCTGTCTGACAAGATATGCCCATTGGTGCAGCTGTGGCATGGCTATTATAAGGAAAACTAACTACTTTCTTGTTGAACTTGAGGTCCACTATACCTGGTACTATCAACCTGGTCAGAAGTCTATGGCTGAAGAATGATCCTAAAGGGAGAATTTACTATTGTTATTTTGCTAAGTGGGCATATTATCAAACTGCCTTCCAAACACTCATGTTTACACCTTTTGATCAATGGTTCTCTGATTCCCTCATTGATAACCTTATTTCATCAGGCTAGGATTGATGTAGAGGCTCACAACTGATCAATTTGCAGAGATTCAATGGCTATGAAGTGCTTGTTCCTGAGTTGGACATTGATATTGCCCCCTCTAAAAGCTTAGGGAACACTTCAGAAGAAAGAGAAAATAAAAGTGCTATGGGTACAATGAGATAGCTGCGGGTTGCCACTGACATGTGGGTGCCACTCATTACACTTTTATGTGTATCTTGCCATGCTGCTAATCATTGTCTCATTGGTGGTGTTCCTGGAAAAGACTTTCTACTTTCCTCCCCTGGCAACTTGCACAGTGCTTCCTGGAACCGTAGAAGCTACACCACAAAAAAGAGGTTTTCAAGTCACCTCAGAAGGTTAGATTTGCACATATTGTCCATAAATAAATATATATGTAACAATAATAATAAAAGAAAAATAATTTATCAACTTGAGAGTGAGTGAGACATGGGAGAAGTTTCAGGTAACTGGGAAATGCTGTTGGGAAGCAGAAGAGGGAGGAGTGATACAATCCTATTTCAATTTAAAATATATTTTAGAAATTAAAATAAAAGAATGCAATAATTAGAGGTTGGAGAGCAATGCTACAAAATACTGTCATGGATGTGCCAAGATCATCTCACTCACAAGCTAGCTGCAGTTGAGTTTGTCTGCATAAGACCTGTACATGATTGGGGCAATCATTCTTTCACCACACTTGCGGGAGGAGTGCATGAAGCCCCACATTACTGAAGAACTATCAGGGAGTAATAGGAAGAGTGCTGGAGTAATGCTTTTGTGCATGACATAAAGAATATTTTTGCATTATTCAAATGTTGATTTCTATACTACCAATATAGAATCCATATTCAAAGATAGGTATAGGTTTAACTTTATTTAAAGATTATACAGAATTCACTGTCAAAATGTCATACTACTCCATTAATATGTACTTTTTATGTTTTTATATGACTTTAATATAAATTTTAAATTACCTAAACTATAAAATAGTTGTTTTTATCAAATATTATAATTTATACCTCTAAATTATCTATTTGATAAAGTATGATTTTTTTTTGTTGTTGTTTTTCAAGACAGGGTTTCTCTGTGTAGGCCTGGCTGTCCTGGAACTTACTCTGTAGACCAGGCTGGCTTTGAACTCAGAAATCCACCTGCCTCTGCCTCCCAAATGCTGGGATTAAAGGCGTGTGCCACCACTGCGTGAAGTATGACTTAAATGGATATTTGCAGTTACTATGAAAGTCAGCAATATTTGAATTAACAAAGTTGACCTAAAAATAAGGCAAGATAATTATGGATATGTGAATTGAAGTGAAAAGAAATCCTTTAAAATTTATCATTATTTATATTGCATTGTGTCTCTAAGTTCTCATTTCCCAATATTAGTGTAACATTATCTGAAGTGTGAAACTCAGATTTATCAATGGTATGGTTTTCTATAATACAGATAATGTGAGGTTCCTGCAAGTGGACTCATTTCCCCAAAGGCCTAATCTAACATCAACTATTAGTATATGAACATAGTGTTGTTTATAATATATAACTTTATAAATAATATGAAAAGAATAAATTCCTTGTAACATGGTGTTTCTATTTAATGGAAATTTCATGTTGTGCTGATAAAGAGGCTGCAACTCTACAGTAACTTAAAATTCCCATTTATATTATAGGTTCAAATTTTTTATTATGACATTCTTTTCGTATAATATATCTTAATCATGTTAATTTTGTCACTACTAGCTGCAGTTTAGTGCTGTCAGTGTAGTTCTTCAATCTTATCCCTTCTATGTCCCAGCAGCTGGACCAGAGGAAGGGCTGAGAGACAAGGTCTCAAGCTTTGTCTCATTTTCTACATTGCCTGGACATTTGATCAGTGCTTGTCTGACTCTAGGCTGCCATCACTGATCAGAAACAATCTTTGCAACGTTCCCCTCATCCTTTCTTCTAAAAAACATTGTTATAATCTTATTTTTGAAAATTTATCTGAGTCATATAAAAGCTTTGAGATAATAAAACAAATAATAATTTCCTCATTGTTTTATGAGTAGAAAATAAGACATTTTCACTGTTCTCTCCTTTCACTTTCCATGTTTGTCTACTCTTTGGTGTTGACACTGAAATCACATAATATAGTATAGTTATTTCTTCTAATGTTTTCATCTCTAATTACAAGTAGGCAGTGATAATTTGAACTAATAAGAAGATGGCAAATAGTTTCTGTGAAATAGGCATCTCATTGAAAAATTTGGACAGAAAAATAAGTGTCATAAGCCAAAAGACACCAACCTGAATTCATGATGCACTAAAACCAGACACAGAGAGAAGCAAGACTTTGCCAAGGGAGGTTTATTGGTTTTTCTACTGTGGCCCTCAATTTTGTGTCCCATCTATAACGTGTTCTAATTGTATCAATGGGGTGAACTCTTGATAGCACTCATTTCCTAAGATATTCTTAATACAATTGGAGAAACTTGCATATTAGTCTGTTCAGGAAAATAGCAAAGGTCTAACAACCTACATATCTAATCTACCTTCTTTAAGTTCCATCACCTTGACAGACTATACAAAAAAAATGATGTGAGTGCTTAATTCCCTGTAAAATAGTCAGGTTTTTTTTTACTTCATAATCCTCACTTTCTTCTCCAAAAGAAATCATCTATAAACTAGAATCTCTGTGGAGACAAGGTGACTATGGTGCTGGCCTTGCATGGTTTGTGTGTTTGTTTATTTTGTTTTTTGTATTTTGTAATAGGGCAACTACATATTGAGCTACACAATCAACATCCCGCAATGAGACAGGCTTCATTATGTGTAAAATGCCCAGTGAGACCTCAATGTATTCTTTCTGGATTATAAAAAAATTGTAACCTTTCTTCCTCTTTTAACTCCTTGGCAGCCATCCTACAAATTAACAAGATAATTGACTCTACTGTGGGCCCAGAAATATGCAGGGCAAACATTTCTAATGGAATTATCTAGTTATTCTTAGCTGTGCCTGCTGAAAACAAATGATTGATTTTCTGATATACCAAAGAACTGTGGTAAAGAAAGAAATTCAATACCAAACCAAAGAAAACACAACCTGCAAACAAAGAGCTGTGGGACACAAACCCTGACTACCCTGGTCTCTGTGTCTAATGGAGATTCTTGGGAGTTTTTCACAGAAATCCTGCTTCTGGTGGCATTTCTTTATCCTAGACTTCCTCATTATAGATTTTCTGCACTGTGGGAAACAATTTTAATATAAGTAGTAAAGCATTTATAAGGAAATCATGACTCATTGGGTAATTGCCTAATCCACACATTTATTAAACGTGAGAAATTCCTTCAGCCTAATATTTTCAGTAGATTGGATTATACTGTTTTTGTTTAAAAGACTGATCACTACAGGTAGTTTTATTACCCAAGAAATAGTATGTTGTTTACTGAAGTACTTAGGAGCATTTACCATCGTATGGGCTTTAAACCAAATAAAGTAATTTGCACAGGTAAAAAGGTCAAATCTTCCTTTAGTTGCTTGTCTTCTTCTGTGTTCAGAATGGGGAAACAGCTTATGGGAATGAAAGGAAATCAGATGATATTGTTCTGTGTTCTGCACACTCTTCGCACAATTCTTTTTTTTTTTCTAAGCTGTCAGTATCACATTTTTTGTGTTACTTATGGATCAGAAATTACCATTTTAAAGGTGAACTAATCTTTGACTAGCTTAAAAGTTGGAACATAGCACATAGGAAGAGACAGCACTAGGACTTCTTGGAAGACTTACTTCATACCAATATAAAGACTATCTTTAGAGTGTTCATAGTACTTTCCAGATGAGAGCTATGCTCACTTGGGGAAAATGAATACGAAGCATTCCCTCAAAGGCAAACTTAAGGCATATCTTTAGTTTTGGTATGAAAGTTTATATTTATCAATAGCACCAAATATGCCCTTTCCTCTAGGCCAATAATAGCAAAACTCAAAGTCCAAAAAGCACCAATATAAATATATCTTTATTTATATTATTGTATATTGAATATGTGATAAAGTTTTAATGAATCTTTTAAAAGTAGCTCAAAGATTCTAAATGTGAATAAACTGACTAGGCCATGACTGTGAGCTCTCTCTGAATACCAAGATCCTAATGTTGTGTTTAAGAACAGCAAGTACAGTCTTCAATACTCAAGAAGAAGCATTCTTTCTGACAACTGATAGTGCTGAATTTGCAGTTTTTCTGGTGACATCACAGGACACAGGAGGAGACAGTTTTGCTTTGGGTGGATCTTCTGAATGAAAGGTCATTGTTTCACTCAGGAAGAAGAATTGCTGTATCCTCTGCAATACATTCTGTTTATCATCATGGACACAACCTTAGGTGTCAAAGTCATGAAGAAGCTTCAAAAAGTGGAGTGCTTTTAACAGTTTATTTACTTTCATTTTAGGTGTATGAGGTTCTTGATTGAGTTTGTTTGTTGTTTGTTTGTTTGTTTTGGCCTGGATGTCCATAAGTGTACCACATGCCACATGTTTGCCTGATGTCCACAGAGGCCAGAAGACATGTCCACTGGAATGAGAGTTACAGATGTTTGTGAGCTGCCATGAGGGTTCTGGTAATACATCCTGGATGCTCTGCAAGAGCAGCCAGCACTCCACTCTTAATAACCAAACCATCTTTGCAGCCCCAAGAGGAGTGCTTTCAAACTGTCCTGTAAGAATTCCACCAAGAAAATCAATTTGGTTTTTATCTTAAACAACTGAAATACAGGACATATAAGAAGTAACAATTTGTGAAAAAGATTTTTCTTCTCTTCCATTTGTGTCAATCATATTTTTCAGCAAATAAGGTATATTACTACAAATTACTTCATTCTTAAAACAATCTCATAAAGATGTTCATTGTGATGATTTACAGTTGGAGAATATTATGAGCATACTATGCCTACAACATAAATGAATACACTAGTATCTTCCCACAATGTTAGAGTTTATAGAATAAAAACACATTCACAAGCCATATTTGTTTTCCAGGCAGCAATTTGTCAGGTAGTCTTGCTTTGCTTGATAGCTGGCTAAGACAGATGCAAATTCTTTGATACAAATCTTAACTCTCTGATCACATATTATATGCCAAATAGTAAATATACATACACACGTAGGTTACAGAATGGCTACAAAGGGTTAGGAAAACTATAGCAGGGTTCAAGGAATTTCAAATAGATCTAATTGGCATCAGCTAGAATCTCAAGAGAGATGCAAAAATCTCTGGGATAACAGTAGTTAGATAACTAACCTTGCTGGAGGTATGCTAAAATGGCAGATGTAGTTTCAGTGTGATAGGTTGGAACCTTGACCCAGGGTTAGGCCTAGCTGCAGAAGTTAAGTACAGGTTCATAGAGGCTGTTAAGGTAAAGAGCAATACTTGGTCTCAATAAACAAACAGGCAAACTGATAGACAATAATTTGAGTAGGCTGTGGGAACTGAACCCAAGTAAGGTCCCTGGGTACTTGGAGTTCTCTGCTTATAAATCCTGTTCCCTTGACATACATTGTGTAGTCAGAAGCAAGATGTGGAGCAGTTGCCTTGTTATGTGGTGTTGGTGAGGGCATTGCCTCCCCTTTTCGTCTGTTGCATCTATAAGTTTTTGTGTCTAATTTTTATGATATGACTTTAATATACTTCTAGGATTCTACAGTTCCAATTGACTTTGATCAATTTATAATGTTGTAACTTTTCTAATTTTACAAGTCAGTCTATACCTCTGGGTGGTGCTAGATAGATGTTGTATGCAGTATTCAACAAAGTGTAAAATCATCCTAGTTATGCATTTGTGCTCAAAATATAGTCAAATGTTGCTTACAGAATGAAGAGTCTCAGGGCATCGAAAGACCTGAAAAAACTACTGTTTCTCTGGTAGGGGTAACTTAGGAAAGGATACAGCCTGATGCCAGCAGGGAAATAGAGGCTCAGAGACAAAACATGAGTCGCCAATATCATACAACAGTTCAGTCACTGAATAGGTTCTAACTGCCCTACTTAACATGGACCACTAGAGCTCTAAAATGAGCAAGAATTCCCCACCTAAAGCAGTAGAAACCCACAACTTACCTGAATCAACGTATAGGAAAGGCATTGACAAATGAAGGGAGAGTAAGTGATCTTGGGTAAAGACGTTTGGAGGGTTAGATAAAAGAAAGTTTGGACAGTTCTCCTTACCATAGGAGAAGCTGCTGCCTGTGTCCTAGGCTATTTGCTGCCCAACCCTACCTGCCCTTAAAGTTTGGAGGTGATATGGCACAGAGTCAATGACACAGACACACAGACTCCAGGAGCGGGTGAGAAACACTGCAGCAAGCTCATCTGATCACGGCTCCAAGCTCCTTTAATACCTTCCACCGCACCCTATTGATCCTGTGGAAGCATCTCTTTTAAACAGCAGTTCCCGATTCGTGGGCGTTGTTTGGACCGGCAATCCTTGGTCTCTCAGGCAGTCCTCAGTTAGGTGCTCCTGTAGGAGATGCGTTTGCCCCTGGCATTTATATAGAGGTGGCGCTATCATTCCTACTACAAGAAGGGTTTACCCAGAGATAAATAGTGGGGCTCCTCATTGCCAGGATCAGAGTAGCTATCCTGAGTCACAAAAGCTTTGGAACATAGGGATACATTTAAACTTAAATTTTGGATATGATGCTTAAGCTTAGAATCTAGACTTTAATTCAGGGTTCACCAAAAACTGGTTGTATTTAACAGAAGCCTCTCTGTTTTTGTTGTTGTCCCTAACTCCTGGCTTTATATTAAAAATAATCACTGAATTTAGTTAAAGCTTTTGAGCTAAAAGATGAATTTGTTATTCTTAAAGGGTTACATGCTAATGAACTAATGGTACGAAAATTTTATTTACATTTATTTTATTGGACAGCAGGATGTATCTACTTCCAGCAGATCAGAAATCAGAGCAAAAATATTAAGTAAGTTTAGTTGAAAGACCTAATTACCAAAGTGTACATTTTTGGGGACTCTATATGTGACTTTATAATCATATTATATAGTCATATATAAATGAATATCATGTTAGGCAAGACTCTGCAATGAGTCTAGCAGCTGAATAGAAGCCAGTCTCAACTACATTACCTCCTATGTGCTTTTTTTACCCCTAGTTTAAGGAAAACCAAGAGTGTAAGAGGGAGGGGGCAGGATACAAATAATTGAAGTGATGCCTTTTGTTCTCTAGATTAACTCTGCCACCTTGCTCCTGTTGGGTAAGTGTTGACTGGTCCTCTTTACATTCCCATGGCCATCAGGGCTCTATTTTTCTTTCCCTCTCCTTACATCAAATTATTCTGTTGCCTGGATCTCATCCACACCATGATTATTTAAACCTTCATTTTTTTTACAATGATGCACAAACAACACATAGCACAAAAATATGCCTGGTCTAATTCTTTTACAGTATAATAAGTATCTGTGGGGTGGTGGAGATGAGGGGAGGGTTGTTTTAAGTGAAATTCAAACCAGACTACATATGAATTGAACATTAAAGGGATTAATATATTCCAAAGTCCCAACAACAGAGAAAACACAGACCTCATTTTACTTAAGTAGAGAGCTCTCAGATCCCATGGTGGAGGTGTATGAAGTGATAGGTTATTAAGTCTCCAAGCTGGGTCTATCATTGGTTTCTCTGGAGACTGAGACTAATAATTGCTATGCAGAAAGTGTGCATGTATTATGATGTGCAATGATCAACAGGGTAGTGGCACAGTAGCCACTTTTCCCCTGAAATGTATTCAGAGCAAACAATGTCTTAGGGCTTTATTCAGCACACAGATTAACAATTGAGTGCAATTTCCTATGTGATAAGGCCATAGATTCTATACCCTGTCCATCTTTTTGGTTTCAATTGAACAGGATGTGTGCATCTTACTAGTGAGGGAAAACTAAAAATGTCCTGCAAGATAAACTGGGGATTGAAAAATCAAGCAAAAAAGGAAAAATAAAACAAAACTAAACAAAAGAAAAGGAAAAAGAAACACCAAAACCAAAACCAATGCCCCTCCCTAGACTGTTTAAGCATATACCGAGAGACAGAGACAGCTCACTGCTTAGCTGTCACTGTGTCTTGTGAAAATTGACAGACGTTAGATCAGACATCAAGAAGATATGTATTGACAGTTTTGAATAACAGCTTCTCCTGACTCAAGTCTGGTTTAGTGATTTTCAACTTTTTCACTTTGTGAATTGTACCTGTTTTCTTGCTGCCTCCACTTTCTGGAAGGTTTCAGGTCTGTTCCCACTGGAAATGCTGGATCATAATACTATAATAACCAATGCTGTTCCTGGATCCTTCCAAGGATGCCACCCACACAAATTCTTCTAAGTCATGGCTATTTCTCACAATTTCCTGCCTCTCAAAAAAGCAGACCAGATGGCTTGGCTCAGAGCACACACTGCTCACAGTGGCTTTAGTTTTGAAGCTGTCAGAAGGATTTAGTTCAATATATTTTTGAATTTAATGTAAATATCAATTTTGAATGGAATAATGGACAAGTACAAATCCGTGGTATATATTGAAAGTGCTATTTCTGAGGAACATTTCACAAAAAACATTATAAACATTGCTACTTACATATGAGCTCTGTTCATCTTTGGGGGCTAGACGAGGATGGGAGACAAAACCTAGGGTCAAGTGTTTCAATGTTAACCCACCACAGCCCAAAGACATCACTTTCTTGCTTATAAGACTGTGTCAGGAAGGTTTCTGTCACTCCACCAATGTCATAATAATGAAACTTAGATATCTTTAATTTTCTTTAATTAATTTCAGATAAAATTGTAAATCTTATATTTTGGTAATCTAATGAGCTTTTTTCATTCTAGAATTTGATAGCTGTGCAATTCATGCCTTCTATGATAGTAAAAACACTGTTTTTATATTCAGTTATGGGTACATAGATAAATGAGGTGTCTGTCTTGATGGTCTACTTGGGGAGATATTTATGAAAATTATTAGGAGAATTTCAATGGGATAAATTCTATTTCCAAGATCAGTACAAAGATGGTACAATCTGAATAGAAGCCAGAAGATAAGTGATTCTACCAGTGGGGTTCAAGTCACGCTTGCAGTGGAGGGGAGATGTTTGTCCTGGGACTCCAGGATTTAGAAATATACAGCAGGTAAGCGCAAACTTGAACACAAGAGATGAGGCATGGATTAATGGAAAGAACACTTACTACTCTTGCAGAGGACACAGATACAGTGCACCGCATCCACATTGTAGCTCACAACCACTTGTAATTCCAGTTCATGGAGATCCTATATTCTTGTCTGGCTCCTTGGGTACTGGTCAAGCATCTTGTGCCCATATAGACATAAAGACAAACACCCATATCCATAAAATAAAAATAAAAGCATTTAAAAGATGCTGTTAAAAGCGATGAGCACAATAGTGTGGCAATGTGAGAGGGCATTGTGCTATGAGCAAAGGTTGAATAGAATAAAGTAAGTTGCAAGACTCAGAATTGAGGGCAAGTGAGCAAAAATGGAGATGAAAGATGATCACATGGATTGAGGTGGTAAAATTCTCTTTAAATGTTATATTTATTAATGTAAGGCACCTATCTGGACCTTTGAAGGTTTAAGTCTATTAAATCCTCCAGTTATTTTTTTTAATTGGATATTTTATTTACATTTCAGGTGTTATCCCCTTACTCCATTCCACACACCCCCTGCAGCGCAGGAACCCACTATCTCATCTGCCCTCTTCCTGCTTCTGTGAGGGTATGCCCCCATATACCCCCAACTCCCACCTCCCGCCCTCAAATTCCCCCCCAACCCCCCAGCATCCAGCCTTCATGGGACCAAGGATCTCCTCTCCCACCTATGACTGAAAGGGCCATCCTCCCTTACATAAACAGCTGGAGCCATGGGTCCCTCCCTCAGTGCTCCCAGGTTTGTGGTTTAGACCCTGGGAGCTCTGGTTGGTTGGTATTGTTGCTCTCCTCATGGGGCCGCAAACCCTTTCACCTGCTTCAGTCTTCTCTCTAACTTCTCTATTGGGAACCGCTTGATCAGTTCAATGGTTAGCTGTGAGCATCCACCTCAGAATATGTCAAGCTCTGGCAGACCTCTAAGGAGACAGCTATATGAGGATCTTGCCAGCATGCATTTCCTGACATCCACATCAGCATCTACTTTAGGTAACTGCACATGAGATGGATACCCAGGTGGAATGGTCTCCAGATGGCCCCTCCTTCAGTTTCTGTCCCACACTTTGTCTTCATATTTCCTCCCTTGAGTATTTTGTTACTTCTTCAAAGAAGGACCAAAGCGCCTCCACTTGGTCTTCCTTCTTCATGAGCTTCATGTGATCTGTGAGTTGAATCTTGGGTATTTCAAGGTTCTGGGCTAATATCCAATAATCAGTGAGTGAATACCATGTGTATTCTTTTGTGATTGGGTTACCTGACTCAGGATGATATTTTCTAGTTCCATACATTTACCTAAGAATTTTCTGAATTCATTGTTTTTAATAGTTGAGTAATATTCCATTGTGTAAATGTACCACGTTTTTTGCATCCATTCCTCTGTTGAAGGACATCTGGATTACTTTGAGCTTCTGGCTATTATAAACAAGGCTCCTATGAACATAGTGGAGCATATGTCCTTGTTACATGTTAGAGCATATTCTGAGTATATGCCCAGGAGTGGTATAACTGGGTCCACAGGTAATGCTATGTCTAATTTTCTGAGGAATCACCAGACTGATTTCCAGAGTGGTTGCACCATCTTACAATCCCACCAACAATGGAGGAGTGTTCCTCTTTCTCCACATCCTCACCAGCATCTATTATCACCTGAGTTTTTGATCTTAGCCATTCTGACTGGTGTGAAGTGGAATCTCAGGGTTGTTTTGATTTGCATTTCCCTGATGACTAAGAATGCTGAACATTTCTTTAGGTGCTTCTTGGCCATTCGAGTTTCCTCAGTTGAGAATTCTTTGTTAAGCTTTATACCCCATTTTTAAATAGGATTATTTGGTTGTCTGGAGTCTAATTTCTTGAGTTCTTTGTATATATTGGATATTAGCCCTCTATCAGATGTGGGATTGGTAAAGATCTTTTCCCAATCTGTTGATTGCCGTTTTGTCCTATTGACAGTGTCCTTTGCCTTACAGAAACTTTGCAATTTTATGAAGTCCCATTTGTCAATTCTTGATCTTGGAGCATAAGCCATTGGTGTTCTGTTCAGGAACTTTTCCCCTGTGCCTAGGTATCCGAGGGTCTTCTCCACCTTCTCTTCTGTTAGTTTCAGTATATCTGGTTTTATGTGGAGGGCCTTTGTCCACTTGGACTTGAGTTTTGTACAAGGAGATAAGAATGGATCGATTTGCATTCTTCTACCTGTTATCCTCCAGTTGAACAAGCACCATTTGTTGAAAATTTTGTCCTTTTTCCACCTGGACAGTTTTAACTCCTTTGTCAAAGATCAGATGATCATAGGTGTGTGGGTTCATTTCTGGATCTTCAATTCTATTCCATTGATCTTCGTGCCTGTCTCTGTACCAATACCATGCAGTTTTTATCACTATTGCTCTGTAGTACAGCTTGAGGTCAGGGATGGTGATTCCTCCAAGAGTTCTTTTATTGTTGAGAATAGTTTTTACAATCCTGGGTTTTTTGTTGTTCCAAATAAATTTGATAATTTCTTTTTCTAACTCTGTGAAGAATTGAGTTGGGATTTTAATGAGGATTGCATTGAATCTGTAGATTGCTTTGGCAAGATGATCATTATTACTATAGTAGTTCAGCCAATCCATGAGGATGGGAGATCTTTCCATCTTCTGAGATCTTCTTTGATTTCTTTCTTCAGAGACTTGAAGATCTTGTCATACAGATCTTTCACTTGCTTGGTTAGATTCACACCAAGGTACTTTATATTATTTGTGACTATTGTGAAGGGTGTCTTTTCCCTACTTTCTTTCTCAGCCTGTTTATCCTTTGAGTAGAGGAAGGCTACTTATTTGTTTGAGTTGATTTTATAACCAGCCACTTTGCTGAAGTTGTTTATCAGGTTTAGGAGTTCTCTGGTGGAAGTTTTAGGGTCATTTAAGTATATTATCATATCATCTGCAAATAGTGAAATTTTGACTTCTTCCTTTCCTATTTGTATCCCTTTGACTTCCTTTTGTTGTCTAATTGCTCTGGCTAGGACTTCCAGTACTATATTGAATAGGTAGGGTGAGAGTGGGTAGCCTTGTCTAGTCTCCTGATCTTAGTGGAACTGATTTAAGTTTTTCTCCATTTAACTTGATGTTAGCTATTGGTTTACTGTATATTGCTTTTACTATGTTTAGGTATGGACCTTGAATTCTTGATCTTTCCAAGACTTTTACCATGAAGGGATGTTGAATTTTGTCAAATGCTTTCTCAGTATCTAGTGAGATGATCATGTTGTTTTTTTTCTTTGAGTTTGTTTATATAGTGGAATACATTGATGGATTTCCGAATATTGAACCATCCCTGCATTCCTGGGATAAAGCCTACTTGATCATGATGGATGATTGTTTTGATGTGTTCTTGGATTCGGTTTGCTAGAATTTTATTTAGCATTTTTGCATCGATATTCATAAGGGAGATTGGTCTGAAGTTCTCTTTCTTTGTTTCATCTTTGTGAGATTTAGGTATGAGTGTAATTGTGGCTTCATAGAATGAATTGGGTAGTGTTCCTTCTGTTTCTATTTTGTGGAATAGTTTTAAGAGAATTGGTATTAGGTCTTCCTTGAAAGTATGATAGAATTCTGGACTAAAACCATCTGGTCCTGGGCTTTTTTTCGTGGGGAGACTTTTAATGACTGCTGCTATTTCCTTGGGGGTTATGGGACTGTTTAGATGGTTTATTTGCTCCTGATTTAATTTTGGTACCTGGCATCTGTCTAGAAAATTGTCCATTTTATCCAGATTTTCCAGTTTTGTTGAGTATAGGTCTTTGTAGAAGTATCTGATGATTTTTAAAATTTCCTCAGTTTCTGTTGTTATGTCTCCCTTTTCTGTTCTGATTTTATTAATTTGGATACTGTCACTGTGTCCTCTGGTTAGTCTGGCTAAGGGTTTATCTACCTTGTTGATTTTCTCAAAGAACCAGCTCCTGGTTCTGTTGACATTTTGTATAGTTCTTTCTGTTTCTACTTGGTTGATTTCAGCCCTGAGTTTGATTATTTCCTGCTGACTACTCCTCTTGGGTATATTTGCTTCTTTTTGTTCTAGAGCTTTCAGGTGTGCTGTCAATTTGTTAATGTATTCTCTCTCCAGTTTCTTTTTGTAGGCACTTAGAGCTGTGGGTTTTCCTCTTAGCACTGCTTTCATGGATTTACACAAGTTTTGGTATGATGTGTCCTCATTTTCATTAAATTCTAAAAAGGCTTTAATTTCTTTCTTTATTTCTTCCTTGACTAAGTCATCATTGAATAGAGCATTGTTCCGTTTTCACATGTATTTGGGCTTTCCATTGTTTTTCTTATTATTGAAGACCAGCCCTAGTCCATGGTGATCTGATAGGATGCAAGGAATTATTTCATTCTTTTTTGTATCTGTTGAGGCCTGTTTTGTGACCAATTCTATGGTCTATTTTGGAGAAGGTACCATGAGGTGCTGAGAAAAAACACCTTTTCTTTTAGGATGAAATGTTCTATAGATATCTGTTAAATCCATTTGGTTCATAACTTCTGTTGATTTCAATGTGTCTTTGTTTCCATGATCTGTCCATTGCTGAGAGTGGGGTGTTGAAATCCCCCACTATTACTGTGTGAGGTACAATGTGTATTTTGAGATTTAGTAATGTTTCTTTTATGCATGTGGGTGCTCTTGCATTTGGAGCATAGATGTTCAGAATTGAGGGTTCATCTTGGTAGATTTTTCCTTTGATGTGTATGAAGTGTCCTTCCTTATTTTTTTGATTACTTTTGGTTGAAAGTCGATTTTATTTGATATTAGAAAGCTATTCCATCTTGTTTTTTGTGATCATTTGCTTGGAAAATTGTTTTCCATCCTTTTACTCTGAGGTAGTGTCTGTCTTTGTTACTGCGTTGCGTTTCCTGCATGCAGCAAAATTCTGGGTCCTGTTTGTGTATCCAGACTGATTGATGGTCTATGTCTTTTTATTGGAGAATTAAGTCCATTGATGTTAAAAGATATTAAGAAAAAAATGATTGTTGCTTCCTGTTGTATTTGTTATTAGAGATGGAATTATGTTTGTGTAGTTATCTTCTTTTGGAGTTGTTCTAGGTTATAGTTTCCTCCTGTTGGCGTCTTCCATCAGTTATCCTTTGAAGTGCTGGGTTTGTGGTAAGATATTGCGCAAATTTGGTTTTGTCATGGAATATCTTGGTTTCTCCATCTATAGTGATTGAGAGCTTTGCTGGGTATAGTAATCTGGGCTGGCAATTGTGTTCTCTTAGGGTCTGTATGTCAGTCCAGGCTCCTCTGGCTTTTATAGTCTCTGGTGAGAAGTCTGGTGTAATTCTTATAGGTCTGCCTTTATATGTTACCTGACCTTTTTCTCTTACTGCTTTTAGTATTTTTTCTTTGTTTTGTGCATTTGATGTTTTGGAGGAATTTCGTTTCTGGTCTAGTCTGTTTGGAGTTCTGTAGGCTTCTTGTATGTTTATGGGCATCTCTTTCTTTAAGTTAGGGAAGTATTCCTCTATAATTTTGTTGAAGATATTTACTGGGCCTTTAAGTTGGGAATCTTCACTCTCATCTATACCTATTACCCTTAGGTTTGGTCTTCTTATTGTGTCTAGGATTTCCTGGATGTTTTTTGTCAAGAACTTTTTGCATTTTGCATTTTCTTTGACAGTTGTGGCAATGCCTTCCATTGTATCTTCTGCACATGAGATTGTCTTTTCTATCTCTTGGATTCTGTTGGTGATGCTTGTGTCTACAACTCCTGATTTCTTTCCTAGGTTTTCTATCTCTAGGGTAGTCTCCCTTTGAGATTTCTTTATTGTTTCTATTTCCAGTTTTAGATCCTTTATGGTTTTGTTTAATTCCTTCACCTGTTTTGTTGTGTTTCCTTGCAGTTCTTTAAGGGGCATTTGAGTTTCCTCTTTAAGGGCTTCAACCTGTTTACCTGTGTTCTCCTGTACTTCTTTAAGGGAGTTACTTATGTCCTTCTTAAAAATCTTCTATCAACATCATGAGAAATGATTTTTAATTCTGAATTCTGCTTTTCCTGTGTGATAGGGGTCCAGGGCTTGCTATGGTGGGAGAACTGAGTTCTGATGATGTCAAGTAACTTTGGTTTCTATTGCTTATGTTCTTGCACTTGCCTTTTGCCATCTGGCTAACTCCAGTATCGGCTATACTCACTGTGTCTGACTGGAGTCTGTCTTTCCATTTATCTTGCTTGTGTCAGAACTCCTCAGAGTCCAGATGTCTCTGTGATCCTGTGATTCTAAGCTCCTAGGGGTGGAAGAACTCTTGGGACTCAGGCTGCCTCTGGGATCCTGAAATCCTGCTGTGCTGAGTGCAGTAGCTCCTCTAGGATGGCTTAGGATTTGGTGTCTCCACAGGAGCAGACCAGCTAGGTGTCTGTGCCAGCCAAAAGGACCAGATAAGGGGCAAAAGGGAAGTGGTATTCCAGAGGGGCAGGGTTTGGGTTGTTGATGGGTCCTGAGTGCCCCTGGTTCCCAGTTGTAACTCTGGGGCATAGAGTAGTGGGAGAGGGTTCTTACCAGCTGCTCTGTGTGCAGTGGCCCCTCTAGGATGGCTCAGGATAAAGTGTCTCCACAGGAGCAGACCAGCTAGGTATCTGCCCCTGCCAAATGGACCAGGCAAGGGGTGGAAGGGAAGTGGTATTCCTGTCCAGCTATTTTAAATGCTAGTTACAATTTAAAATATGTGAGCTTTCTATATAGAATGTATCTTTTGATTCTGTAGAATATGTCATGATCGACCAGAGTTGCTATGTTTCTGTTCATTTCATTGTCTCAGTTGAATTAGATGGAATATAATCCACGTAAGAATTTTTTTCTTTAATTTATTGGTGACCAAAAAAATTTGAGACTTCTGTTCTCTCCTTTTAAAATGTGGGGTCCACACTCCACACAAATGTTAAAACTTTCCATCATATTCAACTATTAAGATAGTCTCATTTTAACAATGAAGATTAATTTTAAAGATTACAAACCCCGTTCCATTAAAGTTTCAATCCTTATTCCAACTTATAGAAACTTCTTTCAGCATTCCCAATAAACCTACCATATGGATTAGGCATCTGTAGTGAAGAAAAATGTGATTTTCTGAAACCCTCTACTTTTATTTATTTGTGTTTTCAGGGTTTTGAAATTGGGAAAAGGAATTAGGAAAAAAAAGTGGGTTCTTTTTGTACATGGTATTCCTAGACTATTTTCCCTTCAAGTTGGTATTAAACCTCTAGTTCTTTTCTGGACCAAACATGAATTCTTTAGAGCCATGCCTAGGTCATTGTTTGTGCATATGTACCTGTGAAGAATCTTGTAACTAGGTGATATGATCTATGTGAGACATTTTTGGAAGTTATAGACCTCCATTGCTGGAAACCCTTACTCAGTAGATTTGCTTCTTTAGTGAGATGCCTTCAGATTGGCTCAAGCTTTATGCACTTCATCTTCAGACAACTTCCATGACTTAGTTTTCATGGAAGCAGGACTAAGTATATTGCCTTATTTCCACTCTGCCTTTAGTGAAACGTGAATATGGGAAATGTCTTGTATTGACATGATAAAAGCATAAACTTCTCTCTTGGTTTGAACTAGAAATTCTGGGGGAAACATGATTTCTCCTATGCTGGTTTGGACAATGACCAAAGTTAGTGTAATGAACTGTCTACCAAGGGTTTGTAGCCCCAATCTGTTTGTATGACCTACTTTAAGCCTACATTATTTCTACCCAGAGTTGTTCCTTTCATTTCATGAGAGATGAAAACAAGATGCAGCTACTTCATAACTCACAAGAGAGAAAGGAATGGCATTTCTTTTCTTTTTTTAAATGTGAGTATTGAAGTACGGGTGAAAGGACCACTTTGACCTATTCTGAGAAATCTGAAAAGACAGAGGCATCTGGTGTTTTCCTGATGTCTCCCATTAGAATGCAGCAACATCTTCTATTGTCCTTACTTTCTGAGCTAAAGGTTAAAATTGTGGGAAAATAGGGAAAAGTCTCATTTTATATTCTCTGTCAAATCCTTTTGAATATTTTACTGTACTGTTTTTTCTTAATTTTAAAAATGTTTGCTTTGACAATTCTTGTCTGTCTTCTTGGGATAATGGGAACTAATGAAAGGCAGGGTTTGTAAAATGTGTAATGATGTCCTGCTGGAAGCCAAAAATGACAAGCGTACTTCAAGGTGAAGCTCAAATGAAAAGGCCATGTGGGGATTTTGGATTGTGCTACACCCACAACTACTTTCTCCCTTTAGAGAGTTGTGCCCAGAGCTTTTCCACTGAAGAGCTAAATGTCATCAGAAGAGGATCTTATTTGGAAAAATGTTTCTTTATGCCAGACAAATCATTTCCATGCTGTATTTATAAATCTCCTTTGCTATAAGAAAAGATGAACCTATCTACTCTCATTCTAGGATCTAGATGGAATCTAAATATCAAAGGCCTAGTTATTGTAATATCTCATAAGCAATTAAGTTCTAGTTATTATTTTTCACAGTCTAATAACAGCTAAGGAATTAACAACTGACTAATTCTGGGGGAAGTTAGAGAACAATATGGAGGTATGCTGTCTTTAACAAGCCATTGTGATGTGGAAGTTCTATTTTATTGTGATGACATATATGATCGATCTACTTATAACAACTGCCCTTAATAGCTGTTTTCTTGTGTGTGTGTGTGTGTGTGTGTGTGTGTGTGTGTGTGTGGCCTTATAACAGAAATACCAGCAGATATTGAAGATAATGAAAAGAAATCCAATTGATTTACCAATCCAGAAGAGTGTTGAAGATTTACTTATTTTTATGTGTATATGTGAGGCCCTACATGTATGTGTGCCTGATGCCTACAGAGGACTGAAGAGAGTGTTGGATCCTTTAGAACTGTGGTTGCAGGTGGTTGTGAACCACCTGTGTAAAACTTGGAGCCAATGTCAGGCGCTCTCACTCCAGAGACTTTATTGTTCAGAGCCATGATAGTGCACTTTTTTTCCCTGACTGCTTCCACAATACAATTGAATTTACATTGTTGCATGTTGCATGCTCAGTGTGGTGCCAGATATGCGTACAAACAAGTTTGATTGCTCTATACCACAGCAAAGGATGGAAACATTAGAAGAGTTACATTTATTTATTGGCCTTGGCTTTATTGAGGCTCTGGATCCAATTATACCTTTTCTTGGTTACAATTGAAAATCTCTTTACTTAACACTCGGATAAAAGAATTTTTTTAGTATAAGTTTTATAATTCTAAAGTAACGTGTATCTTATGTGTTATAATTCTAAAGAAGCAAGTAAAATATGATATTTTAGCTACAAAATACAAACCTATTTATCTTCTCTTCCTTTTCATCTTTCTCTTCCTTGTCTCCTATGGCAGTTGGATATGTTTAAAGAAGTGGTGAGTTGTTAATCAAACAGAGTTGGAGACTTATTGAAATCACAGCTTCTTTGAACTCAGTGTTCTTATCTCCACGCTGGAAATGATAGTGGTAGGATGATTCACCTCGAAAGGCTGAGAACACATGTAAATTTTATAGAAATTGTGTTATACCAATATTCTTTCTGTTTTCATTTTATGGAGAAGAATACAGGGAATCACAAAAGTTTAGTCACTTCAAGGTCTTACTTCTCATAAAAGGAAAAGATGGAAAAGGCTATTACTTGAACTCATGTCTCTCTCTCCCCAAAGCTTTGTTTCAAACTCTTTCAAAGCCTGAGTGCTCACTTTTGGGCTGCTTTGTCTAGCCTCAGTGAGAGAGGAAGCACCTAGCCTTGCAGATACTTGAAGTATCAGGGTGGGTTGATACCCAGGGGGCTCCCACTCACTCAGAAGAGAAGGGAATGGGAGAATAGGGGAAGGATTGTGGAAGGGAGTGACTGGAAGGGGGCAGTGTATGGGATGTAGATTCAATAAGTAAAACAATAAAATAACATTTAAAAATAGAATAAATTAGTTTTAAAGATAGTCTTTTAGTTAGTGATTATTTGTTGAAAATGATGAAATCCTAACTCAATCTGGCTAAAACAAATAGGCAGCATTTTCAGGCAACAGCAGAAGAGGTGTGTGGGTGGATACCTGCAGGTGTTTGGTGAAGGGTGGAAAAACACAAACCTCAGTGATAACATTGGCACTCACTCTCTTTCTCCTGCTGACAGTTGCTAATAAAACACTTTCTTAGGATTTCCAATGTGATGATTAGGTAGCTGGTATCACTGAGATAAATCTTGGTAATTATCAATGGAGAATAATGTCTTCCATGAAGTTTCTGCTTGGTAGGTCTGAGACTGATTGTTTAGTGTTAGGCACTGCTCAATCGCTGGAGTCAAGTTGCCTAGAGTTGTCTAAAAGCTTTTTATTTGCATTCATAAAGAGGAAGGTGTCACACCAAATGCCAGGCAACAAAAATCACATGTTCTATGGATAACTGCACATGATTGAGTTCCAATTTCAAATTTTCTTTCTAAACTTTGCAAATAAAAAGTTTTTCACTTTTATGCATAGGAGTGTTTTAGTATGAACAAATAGTAGGGAATAATTCTTGTTTTGTAACTCAAATATTAAAACATTCCATTTACTTTAAATAGTGCATCTGTTAATTTATATAACCACAAATGTTCCTGAGAAATGTCTTTCTATCTTGGCCTCAGTGTAATGCACACACGTACACATGGTACAGTTATTCCAAACATCCAAAACAGAAGGCATTATGGAGCATTATGGAGGCTGATGTTGTTTGTTTCCTGTGATAGTGCCACATGCTTAATGGGCAGAGAGTGGGAGAAATTGGCAAGGTAATCAAATAGTCTCATTGTGTGATACCTGAGAAAGTTAATAAAATTCTATGTAATTTATTGAGGTAAGTATATTTAGAGTGACAGAAAATGTATCCAATAGCAAATGAATGTGGTATGCTTGATGAGTGAGATGAAAAAAATCAATATTTAAATTAAGTAAATGCAAATGTTCTATCTTCATATTAATAGTTTTGTGAAAGAAGCAGCTGTTACATTATTTTTCACTTAGAAGAACCAACACAGGATTATAATTTAATTTCTTGGACTCAAAGTTGCTTGGCTGTAGCACCACTACATGATTTAAACCCTGAGAAGTCTGGCTTTACTACTAATTCAAATTTTATATTGTGCCATCTTTTAAACTGAGATTCATCCCAACTAAAGGTTATTTTCAGGGAATTTAAGCTTTTTTTTTTTTTCCAAATAGATTTTCTCAGTGAATTTCACTTACTGCCTGGGCTCTAAGCATTAGGTCTGAAATGAGCTAACTATGCTAGACCATGATGTTAGCATGTGTCAGTCTCTACTTTTATCAGCATTTTGTGCTTTCACATGTATTTCTCTTGCAAGCACTAAACTAGTGCTATAATGAATTTCAAGATGATGATTTTTCAATTTTTAAGAATTGATACCCACAAAGTCTTAGGAAATGTCACAAGGTAGACAGTCTGGATGCACACACACACACACACACACACACACACACACATACACCAGTTATGTTGTTTGCCATTATATCTACTTTTATTTTGATCAAGTAATTAGATAGTCAACTACATACAAGAATCAGGGAAAAACCTAGAAATACTCCTGTTTAATCCTCAATTTCATGAACAGTAGTGTTAACTATGGAAGTAAAGGAATTTTATTTATTTTAAAAGTAAAGTTTTACCAAACCTTTATTAATATCACACCTCTTATACAAGTAGACCCTTATACAAGTAGACCAGCATCATTTTCCTTAAGATACTACACAGATGTTAAAATTTATTTAGTCACTTGAAAAATATGTACTGAATATTTGTACTGTGGCATTCAACTGTAAAAAGGACAGATAAGATTTCTGAATCCAGGCTGGAGAGATGACTCAGTGGTTAAGAGCACTGACTGCTCTTCTAGGCATCCTGAGTTCAATTCCCAGCAACCACATGGTGGCTCACAACCGTCTGTAATGGGATGCAGTGCCCTCTTCTGGTGTGTCTGAAGTATGTGACAGTGTACTCACATAAAATAAATATATATTTTTTTAAATCTCTGAATCCTTGCAACTTAAGTTTTAATGTTGAGAAGTAGAAGTAAGTCAATAAATAAGAAAACAATAAATATTCCAAAGTTTTAAGTATGAAAAATAACTATGCTTTACATATATGTGTTGTATTTTAAAGCAGAACTTGTGAAATTAATGACTTCTTGAGTATTTGGAATGTAAATGGGGTAGGTAGTTGTTTGTTCAACACTTCTCTCCAAGAAATGCTCTGCTTGTTACCATTTACTTTCAAAACTCAGGACTTTTCTATTTAATCTAGCTTATGAAATAAAGGGTATAATTTGACTAAAATACTAGAAAGAAACAAAACGGCAGACAAAGGGGGACATAGAAACTGTGAGTACTGATGTATTTAATAGTAATAGTTTCCTTCCAAAAGTAAATGTAGATAGTAGGAACAAAAAGAGTACATGGAATGAATAGAAAATTATTATTCTGTGGAAGAAATGGAATATGTTGGCTCTCACCATCATAATAAATCTCACATGGCATTATTGTATCAAGAAGCTATGACTGGATATGTTATAGGTCTTAAGGGAGGACTTAGTACTATTATTCTGCTGCATGGACATAATATTAAGTCAATTACTAATAGCTTTTTGTTTTAATATAGATAAATCTTTCAGCCGAACACATCAAAGGTGCTTCTATTTGAACTAGATAGATTAACAGAGATCTACAAATGGTTAAAGTGCAGAGAATAAGAGAGTGTGGAATTTCCAGCCTTAAATGGGGTTTCTATATCATCCACCCTCTGCCCACTCATGGGTCACTGGAGAAGAGTGGGCTGAAAGAGTATAAGAACTAGATGCGGTGGGTAACTACAAGGAAAGTGTGTCTTCTGATCAAAAAGCACAGTTTGATCATGGGGAGGGGCAGTGGCATCTTGCCCCACCATTAGCTGAGGAGCTATTGACAAGTATCAGCTGTTAGAAGAGAGTCAGGTGTGACCATGCTGCATCTAAGATCTAAATACGTCTAAAGAGTAGACAACAAAAATTGGTCTTGATACATTTTTTAAAACTAGGACACAAAGTTTGGTGGATAGATGTGGATTGCCTTGGTGCTGTTTTGTATACTGATGCTAATTCTACCCCGGATGGACCATGTACTCAGGTGATTCCATGTAAACCTGCTCCCTACTTTTACTGGCCAAAAAAGGCTAGAGCCTGTGATTGGGCAGTGGAAGAAAAAGGCAGGGCTGGAAGTTTTAAAGAAGGGAGAGAGGAAGGAGGAAGCATAGACAATGAGACTGTGGGCGGGGACAGCAGAGAAAGGAAAATGTAGGCAGAGGAGGTGGAACCACGTGGCCTGGAGGAGCTGCAAGTAGCAAGGGATCTCATGGCTGGGGAATAGAATAGTGTAGTGGTATATCTGCCCAATCTAGGCATGCAGCTTATAAATATTATAACTGAGTTGTGTGTTCTTTGCACGGTCATATTGATTGGGGTTGGATACTTACAGATACAAATCTGGCTGGTATTAAATATTAAGGTCGTTTGATGTTTTCCCAGGCGACTAAGGTGAGCAGGAGAGAAAGAACACAGCTGAGGCAGAATTTGGCCAGGCTTTGGAACAGGACTCGGCTTCAGGGAAGAGATAACCACAGTGAAGCATAGACTCGCAGAAGAAAAGCTATCTCGGAGCTCTGGAGAGGCAAAGCCAGTGTTTGTGGGAGAGGCACTGGCTAGCAGCAGGTGGCTGCTGGTACCAGATCACAGCCGGACCAAGGGTGGGTTTTTTTTTTTTTAAACTACACACAACAGATGGGGAAGGGGGAAGGATCTGAGAAGAGTTGAAAGAAGGGTGAAGATGATCGTGTTTGTGCTGGTTAGTGTTTTGCTAACTTGGCACAAGCTAAGGTCATGTGGAAAGATGGGACTTCAACTCAAAACATGCCTTCATTAGACTGGCATGTAGGCAAGTGTGTTGGAGGCATATTCTTGATTAGTAGTTACGTGGGTGGGCACAGCTCACTTTGTGTGGTACCTTTCTGGGCAGGTAGTACTGAGTTTTATAACAAAGGCTAAACAAGCTATAGAAAACAAGCCAGTAGTATTTCTGCATGGTTCTGCTTCAGTTCTGACATCTGCTTTATTCTTTGAGTTCCTGCCTTGACTTACCTAAGTGAGGGACTGTAACCTGTAACATGAAATAAACTCTTTCTTCCCCAAGTTGTCTTTGGTCATGTTGTTTATTTCTGTAATAGAAATGTAAATAAGACAATGTTGTATGAAATTATTAAATAAAAAAGAAAAAACAAACAAGAAATACCAAGTGTTTACTACAAGTAGCTCTTTCAGCTACGTGACATCTCCTTGCACGATGGGAGAGCTAACTAAGCCTTCACATACCTTGTTTTTTTAAGCCATTTTTGCAGATGTCCATCTTTGCAGTTTAAGTTTCCTTCATGAAACTTATTAGAGCTGAACTCCTTTGCTAAAATCTGGGTATCATTTTCTGTCCTACAAGGTCACCCATGCTTTCATACACTTCAAGAAATTATATAGAAAGATAGCTATTATACTTAATGTTTTCCATCAACATATACTAGTTTAAGTAATGCCAACAGCTCAACACATTAATATAATTTGTAATTATTAAAGCAAGGTAAGGGACACAGCTGTAAGTTTAGACATATATCAGTTACTTGAGTCAGGAGGATTTGAAATTCAAATACGAAGGTTACCTTATACATTGGGAAGAAGACATTTTCTTTGAGGCTAGAAAACAGTTGGTAAGAATATGTGTTTGTGGGCATGTTCAGTAGTAGGTATGACTTGGCATAGGTTTTACCAAATGGCCCTAACAGGATATAAAAGTCTTTTGTCAGGATGTGGAACAAACATCAACTATAGAGCTTAAGAAGGATTAAACAATTCTTTGAAAAACAACCAAATTTATTGGGTCAAAATACTGATATTCCTGAAAATGAAGACTGTAAATTTGCAATGGCACAAACGTCAACTGTTCCATAATTTTCTCCTCAATGGCTGTTTTGTTGAATATAAGAGGAACATCTTTTAAAAGTACTTACCTAGTATTAAAGCTTTCCAAATAATAAAAATGTGAATTAGAGGCTAATAGTGTAGTTGCTCAAATGTTTTAATTCTAGTATCCATACAAGAAAAGAAATGATAGGAAAGCAAAATATTCTATGAACAGATGCTCCACTACATATAATTTCTCTGTAAATGTGAGGATCATATGCTTAAGACAAATTGACCATTATACTTGAAAAAGTTGTATGTAGATATAGGATATGAAATAATCCCATGTGTAGTTCTGTGAATGGATATATATAGAGAAATGGATGTCTAGAATACAACATTTTTGGAGAGGAATTATTGTAAGAATTTTAAATAAATGTAGAAAATAGAATACCAAGAAGATAGAACCATAATAATGGAAAGAAGCTTTCCATATGTCATGGCTAGAGTTGAAAGTAGGATCCATTAAAAAAACCTTAAAATAGAGTAAATGAAGAGAGAGATGATAAGGTTGAGGTGGGCTAACACTGAACACGGCTATTATAAATATGTCTCAGTTTAGATCAGGCAGGGACCCTGAGATCCCATCCCTACCAGATAAGCTATTTGAAGTTGCTTGCTGCTAAGGGAGGCAGAGTGTCTTTCCTTTGGAGATATTACCATTGGTGGTTGCTCATGTCTGAAGTGGAAATTGAAGGGATCTTTGGAAAGTCAGTTGTGTTGAAAAACACGTGAAGGAGTGTTTTCCTGAAGTGGACACAGGTGAAAGACTAAGGCAGACTCTTGAAAGAACATTTCACCGAAGCAGACACAGGAAGAAAGATGTTCTACTAAAGCAAGTATTCTAAAGGACACATGATGAAGGATTCTTCATAGCAACACACATGTATTGGTCTGTCTCAACACTGTGTAGTTGAGCTGCATTTATTGAGACTCCATAGACAGAAACGCACCAAAAAATTTTTGGTGGTGTACTGAAGTTTTTTGCCACTACCATGGACTTGGGCTGATTGGCAGAGTGATGTCAGCTGAGACAGACAAATGTGCTGAGGCAAGACACATGCTGTGGCAAGACCCGTGAAGGACATGTGATGTTTGGAGGGTATGAATAGGACTCATAGACAGTGACAGAGGCTAAGCTAGGCTTGCTTATAAAACTAGCTGTGCAGTGCTTGTTGGTTTTTTGTTTTTGTTGATCTTTACTTCACGGAGAGAGGCACAGCTGAGAACTTCTCCTGGCATTCCTCCTGCTGGTTGGAGCCAAGGCTGAGGCCTGGCTGTCTCTGCTAGGTAGTGCCACCTCTGCTGATTCATGTCTTCTATGCCTACTCTACTGAACTGGACTGCTGGTATATTTGTGAAGTGTTTGCAAGTGGATTAAGCTGCCACTGCTAACCTGTGAACTGAGCTACTGATTTCCAGACATGTTGCTCCAAAGAATGTTTCTAAACAGGTCCACTTCCCCTATATCCTTTCTTTTCCACTACCTCTGGTAGTTGCTGGGCTAAAAGGGAGGTTAAAGTGTTTAAGAACCATCATTAAAAGTAAGTCTTGAAAAGATTAAAGTTATACATGCCCCAGTGGGTGAACACATAACTGTGTACATATAGGAAGCATTAATTCAACTTAGGGGGTTATTAATGACGAAATAAAAATAAAGAGAGTATATGAAGCTGGGAGGGAGGCATGAAAAATAGTTGAAAGAAGATAGTGCTGTTGGGTGGGTATGATCACTACATATTGTATAAATGTATTCGATGTTGAAGGAATACAAATTATTATTTTAAAAAGAAGGATGCATTTTTATTTACTTCTACAGTAAATATTATGGTGCTAGTAAAAAGTAATTTTGAGACCAGAATTTTTGATTTTACAAGGAAGTCTTAAGTTTCTCTCAGGAGTTACGTTTGTTACTCATACCTGGGTGGCTTCTCTGAACCATGTGCTCTAGCCTTTTTGTTTTTGTTTTGTTTGGTTTGGTTTGGTTTGGTTGATTGGGTTTTTTTGTTTTGTTTTTGTTTTGTTTTTTTTTGTTTTTGTTATTGTTTTTTAATTTTTATTTAGATGGAAGAGTCTGGACATTCACGATATCTGAACTAAAATTTTCTTGTGAGTTTTAGGCTTAAGATCTCTAAAAGTGAAGATAATCTGTTGGTTTTCACTGGAAATAATTTGGATGTCTTCTATTTCTTGTTGTTCCTCAACCCTGTTTATCCTTTGACAGAGTTGGGTTAGCTCCTTGAGTTTTGAAGTCATTCTTACTACATTCGTTTATGTTGGAAAAGACAAAATATTTCTTTTAAATGCTTTGGGCAGATTGTTAATGAATTTCAGATATCACTTATAGAGAAGTTGCTTGCTGTCTTTTGCTTACATATTTTGCTTTTCTGATTTTCTGGTTATTTTTATGTTGTTGTTGTTTTGTATGCACGTGTATATTATTTTCTTTTTGTTTGTTTGTTTGTTTGCTTGCTTGCTTATTTTCTAAGAAGAAGCAAAGATGTGGGGCTGGGATGATGAGAGGCAAAGATGATCTTGGAAGAGTTGAGGAGGGAAAGCCATCATCAGAATATATTGCATGAATAAAATATTTTCCATTTAAAAAGTGGCTTGCTTCCATTCTATTTGGAAACTCTAGAATGGTTAATATCTGTGATGGATGTCTCCTGTGCCTGCTTAAGGAATCCTGATGGGCTGTATACAGGCTCCCAGTAAACCGGTGAAGTAGAATAAAGAGCCAGAGCCCAGGGCAATGGCTGCTTCCTCTGTCTTCATAGAAATATCCCTGGTGATTGACACCTTCCCCCACAGAGAAGTTGCTGGCAAGCAAATTAGATTCAGTGGGACATCACGTGTAATCTCCTGTTTGGTCCTTGATTATGTTACCACATCTGTAGTATTATCCAATTGAAACTTTACATTGATCCCGGTGGCAGTTTTCCGAGTTCCTCTCTACCCACCAAAATGTTTTGGGTTCCTGAATGAAAGACACAGACACACAGCCTTTATATTTTGATATGCCTTAATCAGCTTAATGGTGATCCACTTTCTTACCTTCATGTGGCTAATCCATCTCCCTCTAATATTCCTAAGTTATTACTTACTAAAAATCTGTATTCCATCTTTACTGCTCTTGACCCAGTCAGGTAGCCCTCTTGGGGCCACCGTTCCCCGGCTTCTACATGACAGCTATGCTCTCTGTCCCAAACAGATGATGGCATTTTTCCTCTCTTTCTTCGAGTATGGCGAATTCTCTTTCTGGATCTCCTTCTCCTCTTAGTCCCAAGTCTAGAATCCAAAATTTTCTGCCTCTGTATGCCCTGTCCAGCCATTGGCTGCTGGCAACTTTATTTACCTGTCGGAACCAACTGGGGGCAGAGTCTCTCAGTGTCTTGCATGTGAGTATGCAGATTCTCGAACAAACCATTTTGGGGACCCAAATTAACATAATATAAGCAGCATTAGTTCAAATCTGCTACACGCACCCTTATTGGCTGAAGAGTTGTATATAAGTTTTGTACTGAACAATAAAAGTTAGAATTGTACACCAGTGCTGGTCTCTGGTGTCTGAAATCTCTGTGGGCCCCATATCTGCTTTCCCTCCATTTCTTGGTCTCAGTTGGGATAGATATAGAAGTGATTTCATCTGTGCTTATTAATGTATTCAATAGCGGATGTCTACAATAGATTATGTCTACAGAAAAACACTCATGTTAGATCCTTCAAGGTGATATGCCAGTCTAATGTTCTTTAACTCTGACCTGAAATAAATCACTTAATCACCATGCATTTCGGCTTGTCTTCTATAAGTGTGAGGCTACATTGATTAGCAAACAGAAGACTGAAGGGGGATGAAGAGAACTGCTTGCAGGTTAGCCTTCCATCGATACCAGTGACTGGATGAGTCAGTCATGCGCATAAAAATTTCCTTCTTCACCCCGCTCTCTCTCTCACACACACATACTCCATCACTACCCACTCCCAGTATTATAAGGATATTATGAGGATTCATGCAAGTTTCAATGTGATGTGTATAAAGCATTTGAAAATATCTACTTGGTGGCCAACATATTTCCAAGGAATAAAATAATCAGCAAAATGTGTCACTGTGGTAATTGGATCCACAGTCTTCCATCCTGTAATTTTCCATTTTCCCTGTGCTTTAACTTACAGATTTTATTTTAAAGACATAGCAGGAATATCATCTATAGTAAAAAATAAAATCTAGTGCAACTGGATGGTGTTTTATTGTGTTTGCATCCTGTTGTCATAGAAGCTTGTATGGGAGGAATACTGTCTAAGATATAGTTTATATACTTGTCTAGTGTATAGTAAGATCAGAAAACTATGGAGTTATTTGGTCCCTTGTCTCTATAAACTTATTCTCTAGACATTAACACATGGTTCTGCATATATTGATAGAGATCTTATAGAATGTTTAAGAAATCTTAAAGACAGTTTTTGTCTTTTAGCAAACTAGAAAACTTTCAGACTATAGAAACTGCTACTTTTCAGAGCAATTTTAGGTCTATAGCAATAATGAATAGAAAGTTTAGAGATTTTAATAGATTCCTATATTCACAGTCTCTTCAACCAGAGTGCTCACATTTTATGGTCAGTAGATCAGTTCTGGCACAATGTTACCCAAGTCCCATAGTGTATATTGGTGTATATTTTTATTGTTACAATGTTCTAAGACCTTTGACATGTACATTGTGGATCCACCATTATGGATGGAATCATGCGTTCTTTTACTATCATAAATACAGTTTGCATCTCTCTTTTTTAATTTTTTCATATATTTTAATGCTATATAATTAGAAATGCCTTTATAGGATCTATATTCCTTTACTTTTTCAAAATGAAATTATATGTATGTTCCTTTCCATATTTTCTCCCTTTATTTAATCATACATATTCACATTTTCTTCATTTGTTTTTGGAGCTCAATAGCTTGTTTCCTTATATTGCTAATTAATATTTCATTTTTCTGATATGGCAGAGTTTATTTACAAGGTCATTGAAGAAAATTACTCATGGTTTCGTTTTGTTGTTGTTGTTTGTCTTTGTTTTTGTTCTATTGAGACAGGGTTTCTCTGTATAGCCTTGGCTATCCTGGAACTCACTCTGTAGACCAGGCTGGCCTCGAACTCAGAAATCCACCTGCCTCTGCCTCCCAAGTGCTGGGATTAAAGGCGTGTGCCACCACTGCCCAGCATACTTGTGGTTTCTTATGTGTTTTGGCCATCATGATAAAGATGAAAAATGTGATAAACATATATGTGCAGGTTTATTAGTATACATAGGTTTACAGCTGATTTAGGTAGATACCAAGGCGGACACATGCTTACTTGCATGAGATGTGTATTAATTACTATTCGGTTGCTGTAATTAAAACACAATGATCAAACATAACTCACTTCAGGAAGTGAAGGAGTTTTATTTAGGTTTAAAGTTCAAAAGGGGTGAGTCCATGATGGCAGGCTGAAGGAATTGCTCCTCCCTGGTAGCTGGCATGGTGGCAGGAACAGGAAGCTAAAACTCACACGTTAAACTTCAAGTATGAAGCTAGAAGAAACAAGGAGGAACTTTTTGCTAGCAAAGCCTGTCCCCAGTAACATACTTTCTCTAGCAAGGCTGCAATTCCTCAAACAGCATCGTGAACCGAGGCCAAATGTTTAAATGCTTGAGTATAGGAGACATTTCTCACTTGAATCCCCACAGTAAGAGCATGATTAGCTTTGTAGTAAACAAACAAACTAGCCTCTAAATTGGTTATATAATTTTTCATTTCTTCTACCAAATAATGTAAATTCATGTTGTTCTGCATAGTTGCCAGAATTAGATATTAATCTTTAGGTTTTAGCCATTCTACCCCATATGCAGTGGTATGTTTAACTCACTGTTGTTTTTATTATATTTGGAGTGTTAGTTTATGCCTTGTTGGTTCATATATGATATAATATATTATAATAGAACACAGGCTGCCGGGTTAGTTTTACATATATTTTTATTTTTTTTAAATCCTCTTCTATCACTGTGCCACACCGTTGGTATAAGATATACTTTCAAATTAAATTTTTTACCCTCTAATAGTGTCATTCCAGCGTGTGGAACATGGATGTATTTTTTCAGTGAGGAGCAGGTCAGAGCTTCTTTCTAAAAGCAACATAAACACTTTATATACATAAAATTTACTCTGCCCACCCAGAACTTGGGCCATTTCAATAAAGGAGCAGCGGCTATGATATAAACCTTGTTTAACAGTGAGCAGTTTGTTTCAGGGGAAAAATAATATGGTTTGAGAAAAGATCACTTCAACCACTATGTGGTGGAATGTGCAAAGCATTTCAAAGTCAGATTTGTAGATTGTTGGGTGGGAGAGAGGCAGTAAATGGAAAAAGATACCTGCACAATCCCAAATGGCAGATAATACTGGTAGAGCAAGCCTGCCGGTCTCTTTGCTCTCATTGAAAGCTCAAACTATTGCTAATGTTTCCAGTGATTTTCTGTGAGTGTCTTTTATGCAGGGAGCTCAGCAATTCCCTGTGTAAGATGTACACTCTGCTCTTTGGGTTACTAGAATAGGATTGCAAATGGATGTAATTTTAGTGGGGTCATTTACATTTCTGGGAGATTTTTCTATTTAGCATTATCAGTGATCAGACACAGGAACTTAATAAGTCACATAGTTTTATGTAAAGTAATGGAGCCAGAGGTTTAAAAAAAAATCAGCAAACAGAAGTGTAAACAAAAAGGATAAAAGTAAACAGAAATGAAATGAATGGGATTGACTGTTGTATAGTGTTATTTTTAAGGGTGTAGAAGTGTGGGTGGAATAGGATGGCAGTGAAGTCAGATTAGGGCTCCTAACTCCTCGAAGAAGATACTATTTGGAGGCTTGGGAAATACAGGAGTTCAATATGCTTCTCACAACATACATTTTCTGTCTCTTACTCCTTCCTTCTAAATCCTCAGATATTGTATTTTGTAAGTGTAACTTTTATTCTTTTGATGCAATTGTCATTCTGAGGCTACTGCCTTTATCTACTAAACTAAGCCTAGTCCTAGAAGCTTCTAGTCTCTGTGCAATCTAATCTAGGTAGACCTAGGACATTTTCAGTCTCTGCGACTTATTGCTGAATAAGCTCACTCTATCTGATCCTTCCCGAACACTGGCGGGCTGTTCAACTCAACTGTTCTGGCTCAAAACTCCTCTCCATGCTCATACTAACATTGGCAATATGCTCTAATCATCTGGCTCCTTCTCATTTGTTGGTTTGTCTTCTCATATGTCTAGCTTGTTCTCTGACTGCAACCTGTTTCTGTATAATGTTTCCAGTAAACCTAACTCCTCTATCATCTATCTATCTATCTATCTATCTATCTATCTATCTATCTATCTATCATCTATCCATCCATCCTTCTATCTCTGCGCTGCTTCCCCCACCCCTTGGGCGTATCCTAGTCTGTCAAATCTTTCTCTGACTTGCCTGCCACTCAGTTAGACATCACTTTAAAACATGGGTGTTTCCTTCTACAGACAACTTTAACTTCATTGTTTGGGAGTAAAGGTATATACTAAGAGTGTTTCTGTATTTCAGCCAGAGAGGTATTAAAGGTGTGTGCTAATGGCTGAGCCACATCTCAACTAGGGTGGTTTGAATCACCAATGCTGTGAAATGGAGCTGAAGCTTTTTTAACCTCAGAGAAACTCAGTACTCCAAATTATCTATATTTTCCACCAGTAGGGATGACAATATCTACTGACCATCAGAACCAGGGCAATTTTGAGTTCGTAGTGATGTGAGATGTATAAAATCTTACAAGAAACTTAATAAATGTCAACAGAAGAGTCTTAGGCAAACCAGAACTTTTAGTAACCATTAATATTGTGATATAGGATAAGAAATTATCTTTATTTTAGGTAGAAATAGAATAATGATCAGCAGGGACCACAAGTCTGGTTGTAATGAGGTATTGCTATTTAACAAGTTTGCACTTTGTAAAAGTTATAGACAGAGATGATGATATCTGCAGTACAATATCACTACATTGTACTAATCAAAATAGTTAAAATGCTAAATTCTGTGTTACATGCTTTTTACTACAAAAGGGTTTTTAAAACACATGCAAAAGAATAGTCTAGAATAGCTGCTTGCCTAATTGGGTTATGGCCTGAAAAAAGTCAGTGTGTTCACCGTATCTCTAAGGGTGGCTAGAGTTGATGTTCAGGAATTCCACAGTTAGCCTATGCCAAATGAAATCTGGAGAATTCTGAAGTGTGCTGAGCAGGACTCCTTCATAGCATATAGACCTAGGCAAGAAGGCTTGATGGGAATGAGGGTAGTGTTTTAATAGGTGAAACATGTAGATGGAGAGAACTGGGTGCCTACTGTCTAGTGATTTCACAGTATTAAATCTTCCAAAACTTAGATTTGAGTGTCTAGGATGTAAGAAGGCACCCTGATCTTGAGCGGATAAAGAAGAATCACCTCCTTTGATTCAGAACATATAGCTTATATTTATTAAAAATAAGTTGAAAACAGTTCACATGCAACATTCTGAGACTTAAAAATAATATAAATGTAATCTCCTTTCTGGTAGTCAGACACCAACAAAAATGACTGTGATTGTCAATGGGATTCTTTCGCATAAATCTCTGATCAGATACCTTTTGTTTTATGGTTTAAAATATATTCCAAATATTTGTCTTTATGAAATGTTATTATATTTTCTCTTTTTTAGAGACATACCTTACTGTGTAGCTCTTAGGTCTTGGAACTCACTGTATAGAGTAGGCTGGTCCTGAATTCACAGACATATTCATTTACCTGTCTCTGCATCTCAATTGCTATGATTAAAGACATGTATTACTACTATTTTCTTTATGAATAATTTTGACAATCTTTTGATTGCTCATCATTCCTACTGATTAATGGAGATAAAATTTCATCTTCTTAATGAACACATTTTCAAAGCATATAGTAGTGATTAAATATGATTATTTGACATAATATATACTTTCTGAATTTTGTATACATTCTTCCTAGAAAAAAATCCAACAATAGTGAGCTATAAGTGGATCTCTGAGGAAGCAGAGGATGCAGTGCTGCATATTAACTTTTAGGTCAACAGGTAGATAGGAAATCCTACTATTCTCCCGTATTTAGGATTCCTTCCCAACTCTCCAACTCTAATGCGAAATTGATTTCTTGTAAATTTATCCTTACTAACTTCCTCAGTGGAAATATGTTTCAATGGAGTTTAATTTATAATGAATTATTATATAAAGATATTATATTATTATGTTACTTCTCATTAAAGAGGCTTCTCTTTAAAGCAGGCAGAGATCACCACTACAAACCACAGTGGATACATCTAAAACACGACTCCTGCACCTAAGACCAGAAAGTCAGCTGTGACACTGTGTCTCCTAGAAATAACAGGGAAACTAAAACTCATGATACTGCAAAAATATGGCAGCCTAAACAAGACCCAGATTCTAATATACTTGTGATTATTAAAATTTAATATTATATTGATTTTCATGTTTTTATAGAGAACTAAATTGATTTTTGCCAAACCATGCTTTTTTTAAACATATATGCCATTCTTCCAGAAACACAAAGAACATTGGGAACAAGATGCTTGATATTTTCTTTGCTTTGGGATGTAAAAATATTCTCCTAAGCTGCTGCATATATATATGTATATGTGTGTGTGTGTGTGTGTGTGTGTGTATACATATACACATTCACATGCATACACACATACACACATACACTTACATACACATATATGTGTGTATTTGTTGTTAAAAAATAATTAAGCAGTCCATTTTCAGATACCTACCATGAATTTCCACTTATCTTTCATCATCCTGACAGTTTAGTAAGTTCTCTTTTTGTGCCCTCATTTCCCATAAAAAAAAAACCTAGCGGTTGTTCTCAACTTTCCTAATGCTACAATCCTTTAATTCAGTTTCTCATGTTGTGGTGACTCCCAAGCATAATATTATTTCATTGCTACTTCATAACTTTAATTTTGCTACTGTTAGGAATTATAATAAAAATATCTGATATTCAGGATATCTGATATGCAATCTTTAAAGGAGTCACGACTCACAGGTTAAGCACCATTTTGAATACCAGGAATATATTTTGTTGATTTAATATTTTACCTTATACAATTTGACACTGAGGAAGTTTTGGAACCCAGACTCAGCCAGTTGTTAATTTATGCCATTAGATTCTGTTTACTTTATAATGGGCCTGCAAAGCAGTTCCGGTCAATGAGAGAAGTGAGCTAGGACTCCTTGACAGAAGTACAAATTCTTGCAAAGTGTTTCTGAACAAAGTAATCTCTCTATGTCTGGCAACAATGCTGAATGATTATAGAGTTGTGACAGTTTTATCAATCACCTGAAGGATAAAGACAAAACAAAGAAAATGGCAATAGTCTTAAGTATTATAGAGAAATTGCACAAAGGTCTGAATTATGGGTAAATCTTAGATACCAGCTGAATCTGGAGTCAAAAGAGCAAGTATATTTGCTCCAAATTTCAGTTATCCTGGGTCAGATCTTCATTTACTGAGAAAGTTACAAATATACAGCAATGCTCTACCAAGGGAAGAACTTCTAGGTGGAAGGTTTCCCATCAAGTAGTTTTCCCATAAGCTTCAAGATGAGAAGAAAAACTTAGAGTAATATCCAAATATCCTAATGTGCTACACTCCCTTTGTAAAGAACTAAACAGGTATGTAACTGTGTTATCATTTCAGAATGAAGAACCTGTTTTTAACCTTGGAGCCGTTCTCATTGGGAGATGCCCTTGTGAGAAGAACACACACTCACTTCGTCCTTGTTGCCATCAGATTGGTTGAGCAAACATGTATGTTAATTTTATGCAACGTCACACAAATAGTTTTGTTACTGTTCTCTTGAACCCATATGCTAGACTTGCTTGTCTGTCCTGTCATCTCACTTTCTCTGGGGATAGTCTTGACTTCCTAATTGTGTTGCCTGTTACAAAGGAGTGTGCTAACCCTTTCATGCAGCTGCATTATTTGATAAAGGAAAGATTCATCTACATAGTTATAATTAGGTGTGAATCTTGTTTTCTGCTTCCTAATCCACATGTTGTCTCTCAGATTGTACAATATTCAGAAAAAAATCATAATTATTTAAGGGCTATATCTTATAACTAAGTTGTTCTGATTAAATTATGCAGCCTGGGAAATGGTAGATTTGTATGTAAACCAAATTTTACCTCTTCGGTGGTACTTTAGAGGTTCAATCACTGTATTAGAGATTTTGATTAACTCAGTCTTGAATTGGTTGTATGAAATGAAAATGGCTTTTAACTCTATTTCCAACACCTCCCATTCCAGAAAAAGAAATGTTAGAAACCCCTAGTTTTTTTATAAAGATGGTAAATACTAAATATATATTAGATTAGGACACAGCATGACAATTCTTATCAATACATGATTCACATGCAAACTAGACAAAGCTTCTGCTACTCTTTTTAGAAAACATATCATTTAGTTTCATCATCTTTATTTCATTCCTTGTGTGTTATTTCTGTTCACCTATAGACATTTCAGTCCTGGAAAGCTGTATTTCCACTCATTGCTCAAGTTGTTTGCAAGCTGTGTAGATAGGCAAGCTTATCTTCTTCACTGTTCTTTTCTTCTTTCTCAGATGTGATTTTGCCTGTTTTTGTTTTCAATCTAATGGAATTAAAGATTAACATATCAAGCTGATAAAGAGCCTTCAAAGATAGCTGGTTCTGTTCTCTACCTCACAATTGAATTTTTCTTCCAATAACCAGTGGAAATAATTTAGTATTTGACCTTAATTCTTAGTGGCTACTCGATATTAAGCATTCACAGCTTGTTGAAATGTAATTTTTACATCTATAAAATGTGAGCAGTATCATTTAATGTAGAGATGATCTCTTATAAACTGTATAGAAACATCACCTGTCAATAAAAAAGCCTATGGGCAATGAGCTGAGGCAGGAAATAGGTGGGAGTTCTGCAGAGAAAGGAATTCTGGAAAAATAGTCAGGCAGGTGTGGGTGAATCGACCAGACAGTCACAAAAACCTGAGGAGCGGTAACTAGCAGTGTGACACTCTTGAAACAGAATAAATTTGATAATTATGTTATGAGCTAATGAGGGAACAAGTCAAAACTTATGGCCTAAGCATTTATTCGTGTATAATTATGTCTCAGAGTCAGTATTTCTAGGAACAAAGAGACCTGGTGGAAAATCCCACAGCTACAATTGACTTCATAGATTTAATGTGTTGCATTATTTACTTGAAATTTCTTCTGCATTTGTTGGAAACTATACTTTGAAAAGATGGTTTCTAGTTATTATGTAAGGTAAAAGGTACTCAAAACATTATGCTAACATCTTTTCTCTAGCTTCATATTGTCTTTGCAATACATACCATTTTAAAAATAATTGTTTCTTTTTCTTTTATATATAAAGCAAATAATAATTTACATGGAGAATGTAGAAACACAGACGAGGATAATGATGTAAATATAAAGTATTGCTAATTAAAATATAAAGAAAACCACATAGATGAAGTATCTCTTCAATCTTAGGAAAAAAAAACCAACAACAAAGTATTGTAGTCACCAATAGTCACAAATTTGGCAATTTTCATATTGATGAGTATATCCAGTATAGTGCGATTACCAGAAATTTTAAACTGACTTGAGGCTAATTACAAGAAAGGACTATGCTTCTTCTATTCTTTTCCACCATTAGCGCCTAGCATTCAGATAGAATTAGATGAAGCTCCACTCTTACTCAACTCCTTCCCCATGTCAAGATTTCCAAGTGGCTTCCTAATACCTACCCTCCACTTGACAGCAGAGCATGGGCAGTGTTCCTTCTGTATGGCAATGGGAAATTTGAAGGCTACAGTCCACTGGCCATATGCTTCAACTCTACTCTTCCACCTGTTCTCATCTGGGCTTACATCTCATTCTTCCATTTTATACATAAGCAATTCTTTCATACTCTACTTGAGAGACAGGAACATGTCAGTCTCTGTGGGTTCAAGGCCAGGCTGGTCTACATAGTGAGTTCCAGGACATCTAGGGATACATAGTAAAACAAAAATGATAACCTGATTTAACATTATGAGATAAAGAACCTCCAAAGATGCCTTCATTTCATCTTTGCTATCTACTGCTGGGCATGAGTTCTACACTATCTCACAAGTGAAGGGATTAAAGGTGTAAGCCACATGCCCCGTCTTATCTTGATACAAAGAAAAACTGAGCAACCCAAGCATGACTGGCAAATGGAGCATGAGAGAATTGCTTAAGAATGATTTACATGCCCAGTAAGACTCCCTTGTATAAAACTATTTTTTACTTTGTCAATGGTTATCAACTGGAGACAGATTCTGACTAAGGTATGGGGGATGGGTGATCTTATGTTTAAGTTATGGCAGAAAACCAAGGGCCATGGCAATACCCTGCATTTTGGGGGTGAGTTTCTTGGAGTCCTCTGAACAGCATTTCTGCTCTTGTTAGAAAATCTATGGCTCTTGATGAAATGGTTGTGCTTCTGCAAATTAGTATATAATCCTTTCAAAAAGCCCTTAACACATTCTAATAAATATTACTTTCCTCTATAAAAACCATTCCAGTTCATATTGTCATCCTCACCAATAATATTAGTGTTTGGTTTCAGACCCCACCACAAGGGTCTGAGGAGCATATTTTACATATCAAAGCAGTCTTCCTGGCCTTCAGGTTCTCTCAGCATCCCTCAGATCCTACCTGGCATACCCTGTCCCCTAACCCTGAACTTTCTAGCCCAGGGGGGAAATGCCCTACCCCGAGAGGCTATTCTCTATATAATTCAGACATTTTGGTCTCCTCCACACACCTCTCTCTCTCTCTCTCTCTCTCTCTCTCTCTCTCTCTCTCTCTCTCCTCTTTTCCTCTTCCCTATTTCCTCTCTCTCCCTTCCCATGGCGACTTTCCTGGCCTCCTTCCCTGGGGTCAGAGACTCGCCAAGGAGCAGTTTCCCAATAAGCCTGCCTTTAGTGTAATCTAATCTGGTTTAAATTGGCTCATTTCACTGTTAGAGAAATAACTTATCAGATGGTGCTGAAACCTAAAATGAGTTGAGTCCTCGGTTTGAGGTCCCATTCTTTCCTGGTGGGGACTACTCTTGACCACCCCATCTTTCTCCGCCTAAAACTGCAACGTCGAACACTGTCAATAACTACCTCCCAGCAGCCTTGTTCCCAGCACCAGATGTTCCTTCTGGGTCCAGGACACTTTGGGCTTTCTCTGCTGAGTTGTAGCCTGACCAGAGTTACCTCATTCAAAGACCAAATCTTTGTTTTGAGGGAATCTTTGATATAAAGATATTTGATCTGAAGTTACCGCTCCATATAAATGATTTGATTCCAAGACTATGGAATAGGATGCCATTTTCATAGTCTAGGGATCCCCAGCAAATGCTGGGAATGCAATTACTGCTGGGTCTGAAAATGATCCCCAGACACCTTTTGAACTCTTGGATGTCTGCCTCAAAATTCATCCAAATTGGTCTGAACCCCCTATGTCCAAATTTTTGGGAACTACACTCTCACCCGTCCTCACCTCCACTGCAATTCAACTTCAGTGGCTCCCCCACCTCCAACTAACCCTTAGAGGCACTGAGAGAGGTTGGGGTTAGGCGGGACTTGGATCTGTGCAATAAGTTATTTCTCCGCTGGTGAAATGAGAATATTCAAGCCAGGTTAGATTATTAATAAAAGATTTATTGGGAAGCTGCTCTTGGGTGCATTCACTAGCCCCAGGGAAGGAGGCCAGGGAAGTCACCATGAGACGGGAGAGAGGAGATAGGGGAGAGAAAGTGTGCAGAGAGGACGACAAGGGTGGGGGTGGGGTGGGGGGGTTAGGGAGAAAGACAGAGAGGAGAGAGTAAGGGAGACAAAGATGTCTGGATTATACAGGAAGGAGCTTCTGGGGGAATGGCAGGCAGTCGCTGGGCTAGAAAGTTTAGGGTTAGGGATAGGGTATGTCAGGTAGGGACTGAGGGATGCTGGGAGAACCTGGAGGCTGGGAAGTCTGCATTGATTTGTAAAGTATGAACTCTGTCTCTTGTCCCAGAATCCAAAACCAAACTATTGGAGAAAAACAAAGCAATTGAGGAGGAGAGTAGGGCAAGGGGGAAGAAGATATTCAGCAGAAAGTCAGTCTAAAAAGCAAGAAGAGAGATAGACTGGCCCATACCCGAGGTAAAATCATGTGAAGCCTAGCACAAGCATCTGTGCCATAGACTTTTTTCATCCTTGCCTAATTATGTAAATGAACAGCACCTTCTGATGTCTCCCTGAAAGGGTGATTGAGTACTATATAAACATTTAAGAAATGTTTCACATATTATGAAACAATTTAGTAGCAATAATTCAGCCCAGAACACTGCAGTGGTAGCATGGTAGAGGAAATTTGGTGTTTTGTTGGAGGAGGATCTTTGTGCCAATTTCTTTGCCTGAGATCTAGTTATAGTCCTGACATGGGAATTGTGGATTGTCACGAATATTGAAGACTCTCACGTATCGATGTGATATAAAGAATGTTCCCCATTATATCTGATTGCTTAATAAAAGCTGAACAGCAGTGACTGGACAGGACACAGGAAGCCTGGACTTGAGATGTCAGCCAGGGATCTCAGGGAGAAGAGATAGAGAAGGAATTTGCCACAAGATAGGTGAGAATCCAGAAGAAAGGTCATAAGGTAGAGGAAGGAGAAGGTTTTCATGAATTTGGGCATGAGGCAGAATCGACAAGGAAGCTTTCCATAAGGACTGAGGGCTATAGCAGAGCGAGCCAAGGAGAGACTAAATGCAAGTAATGGGGTGTGTGGCTGGGGAGTAGCTAGATAGCATAGAGGGTTGGGAATATCAGTTAATGTGCTTAAAGCTTGTTGAATAAATCAATGAGTCTCCAACTCACTTCTATGGGAATTATGCAGGTTCTAAAAGAACTGCCACTTTTAAATTTCAGCCTATAATATCTTCTCTGTTGCAGGAATTTCCTGCCACATTGTATTTGTACTTGAAGAAGTTATGAAGAGTCGGCACCCCAATTCCCTGCGCTTGGGGCTGAGGTAGTTATTAATTAGGCTGTCTTTCTAGGGAAAAGTAATGGTTTTTATTGGAACAGGGAGGAATAGCTAATTGATTACATAGACATAATCTATTGGCGGAAATCTATATAATTGTAACTAAGCTGAAGTCATATTTTCTTATTTCATTGCAGAATTTATTTTGATATAAATTCAAGGGTTTCTTTGATATAAAATTCTTCTATTGATTCAAAAATTTGTAGGTACAAGGCTTAGACCCAGACTTTCTTTAGCTGTTTTTTTTTTTAAAGATTATGGCTATGTAATAAATCTCCAGATTTAGCCACTTATTGTTGATCCTAAAACTATTGCTTAACAACAAACAATGAACTCATTGTTTGGTTCTGTAGTAACTGTAAGGCAAGGTGAGAGAGGATTTAGGATTGAAACTCACAAAGATTTTTCGATGTGTCACATAGCACTGAGGAGGGACTTGATTTTTGTTTTGTTTTAATTAATCAACTGTCAATTAGAAAAATTTCAATGCTGCAAATAAAATATATGGCTTTATGGAAGATAGACAAGCTCTCTACCACTAAGCTGCATTCAGAGCCTTTTTCTGCCTCCTTAGGAGGGTCTCATATGTATTATAGTTTTGCTTCTGCCATAGTATGGGGATTATAGGTTGTACCACTTTCCTAAATGACACTTGGATGCCATTTAATCTTTTTTAGTCTGGTTTTTACCTAGCTGACAGTATCTATGCTATGATTTTCCTGTAAACACTATTTGATCCAGCAAATCATGCCTTTTCTGTGTGAATAACAACTGCCCACCAACCCTCTAATTATGAGTTCTTTGGAAATATGCTATTTTTGAAACAGTATTTCCAAAGCTCTTTCTTTTTATGTAAGCAGAAGAGGAATGTGAGCAGATAACACTCCAGGTCAAATTCTTATGGTTATCTTGTTCATTAGTGTTCACTTAGAAAACACTCTTTTCCCCTTGCCTAAATCTGTGAAAATGATATTAGTGGGCCCCCTATTGTCTGCCTAAAATCAGCTCCTGCACTGAGTAAATTATATACCTTGATTCTATTTCTTCATTTAATTTCCATACTGTGAAAACAATAGAAACAACAAAATGCTGCCAATGTCTAGGGCAATCTTTAAAAGGACCAAAAAGATAATAAGTACTTTGTTAATTTGAATATAAACTTGCCTTTTCATTTACTTTAGAGGAAAAATATTGAGAGAAAACATAGAATGTGGTTTTGTGCCATCAGAAATTAGCATGAAGAGCTTGATGAGAAACAGCAATCAATGACAGACATCAATAAAGGAAAGCTTACATGAGCCCTGTGTTTTTCATATTAGGTCTTTACACGTTAACTTAAACAAATGATCAAGAAATGGCATTTATAATCACAAACATCGTCTCATTAGTAGGTTGTAAACTATTTTGACCTTTTGAAACCATCTCAAGCTTTTACAGTTTAACAGGATAGTGTTATTAATGAGGTTTTATAACCAATAATGCCATCCTATTAAATGTTACAGTTATTTTATAAAATATAATTTTATGTTAAAATTGAAAAGCAGAACTAAGAATAACATTAAACAATTTACTAGCTCCTGCCATTTTGCCACACAGTTCCACCAGCACTTGAATGGCAAAGGAAGGAGGATTACTGCAAGTTCAAGGATGACTTTTACCCTGGTCATGTCTACATAGCAAGACTTTATATTGAAGAGAGGCAGGCAGTGTGAAAGGCTCAGTGAGTAAGGGTTCATGCTAGCAGTCCTGAATACCACAGTTTAATCCCTGGAATCCACATGATGGGGTTCAAGAATTGAGCCCCACAAGTTATTCTATGGCCTTCCCATGCACGAAGTAAATAAATGTAATTTAAAAATATTGTTGCAACTCAGGTGTTTTATATATAGAAAAAATTTTGAGAAAAGCAATTTTTAAAAACTCATTTGCCTGAAGTTACTGAAGTTTCATTTAGGTTTTTCCCAGTTTCTTCTCTTCTCTCTCTCACTACCAGGAATCAAAAGCATAATTTCTTCCATCAGGGTTTACTGATGCTCTTCATATTGCTAAAACCAAAGCCTTCCAGGTAAAACACATGGGGCCCATGCCTTAACCCCACAATGGGACTTATCTACTTTGTAATGTGGATATTCTGGACTAGGTTGGAGAAGATGCTTGTGTATTGTTCATGTTTAGCAACATCTTTGGCTTCCACTCACAAGATGCCAGTATCATTTCTGGGTTATAGGTACTGAAAATACATAAGGATATTATGACATTTGTTTCAGATGATGTGTATAAAACAAATTTGATAGACAAATATGACAAAAAGAAAACACTTAGAAAGGACAGAAAATCAGACTATACTAAAAGACAGTTGTCAACCACGGATGTGATTTAATCACATGAGAACTGAAAATATGGACACCAGAGCCATATGGGATAAATTGACCTATTTATTATACATTATCTAAAGATTGAAGCTCATGGCTTAAATTGTGTAAAGTAGGTTGTTTTGTGAATTTGGCATGTGCTTTCAGAAGCACGTGCACATGTGCTTCCTCTTATAGGATGCCTTAATATACTGTAAGTGGACTTAAATGGTTTTATTTCAACTCATACCTTCCCATGAGGGATTTCATACTGAATCTTTTCTCTGCCTTTGATAGCTGATATAACTACTTCTTGGAGGACATGGAAATTTGCCTCCTAGCATAAAATACAAGTGTAATGTAGTATGGAAATCAGAACACAAATGAGCAGGCAGAAAGTGGATTCTTATAAGAGGGCCTTAAAGGCATGGAGGAAAAAGACTGTTTCAATGTTTTAGAAAAACTGCACTGGAGATAGTATGGTGTTGGCTTTGAAATATGCTTAAAGTTAATTATTAGGATTTTCTGTTTTATTTTATTAGAGAAAAGAAACCAAGGATGACTTCTCAATTTTGTTTAATCATCAGAATATTAATGAAGTATTTGAAGTACAGAATTAAGTTGTCAGTAATGAGCATGAGAAGTCTGCATTCCACAATGATAAGTCTTGAGCAGGGAAATAGGATGGGATTTGATATCGGAACTTGGGAATAACCTGTACATGAGTTTCTAATGTTCTGAGAATGTGTAAATGTATGGTAACAAGGGGAGAGAAAACACCCCTCCAGAGCAAGATTTTACCAATCATTTTAGTTCCCAATATTGCACACTAATTTTTACCCTTAATTTTCCTAAAATTTTAATTGGACAATGAGAGCAGCTCCCTGTCAATACTGTCGCTGTTACCTCTCCCATGATTCAGTTTCCATAGGTTTGACTGAGTCCTTGCACAGGTAATCAACATCCAACTGAGTCTAGGAGTCACCACTGGTTAGCAGCATAGCAACGCATGTCCATCAGAAAAGTTTAAAACACTGTGCTGTTTCTTTTTTATTTTTACTGTTTGCTTAACTATTTTCAACTGTACTAAGCCTGATAGATATACAAAGTTAAGTAGCAGAACTGAACTAGCAACAACAAAAGCTAAACAAGGACAATTAGAGACTGCCAAAATGGACAAAAAAAACAAACAAAAACAAAATAAAAAAAAAACCCACAAGGCCTCAGGCCTACATGACAAGCTACAGGAGATGAACAATTGCTGAGAGTGGGAGACATTGCCTTCTTCAGACAAAAGTGCAACAACTGATTATCCAACACTAAATGGTCAACCCTGAAAACATACATACAAACAACAGTATACATCAGAGCAGGTTGGATAGAGGAATATGTATGTATATACATATTCACAGAACAGCCATGATTAATGAAAAAAAAAACCTCATGCATTTGAAAGGGACTAAGGAGGGATGTATATGGGCAAGTGTGGAGGGAAGAAAGGGAATTGAGAAATGATGTAAATGTCATATACTCTCAAAAAATGTAAAAAGTAATAATCCCCTACTCACATAGGTGGTTTTTGAAAACTGGAAATGGTGACTCTTTATGGGAGTTGGGCAAGCTTCCATTTTGTAGCTAAAGGAAACTTTCTTCCCAGTGGATGGTAATTTGTATTATCACAGTTGAATATCTGTGAATACATTTGTGCTTTTGTATATAGAAACGTGTAGAGGCTGCATTATTTCCCACTAACACATTTTATGATGTTTTTCTCAAGTAAAGATTCTGTTAATATGATGACTGAGGTTGATAATGTACATCTTTGTGAGTTAGGTTAGCCACATGACTTCCCAGTTGGGCTGTAAATGAATCAGCACTCAGTTCTGGGTTCCTCTGGGCAGCATTTGGAAGATTAACTTGTCCAGTTTGGTCCACTTACAGTGCTTGTCTATCATTTGAAGTTCTATAGACTTTCTTCAGGCACCAGAAATTTTTGGTGGAAGGCTTTCTCATAATTCACTTTGCCCCAAAAGAACAAGGAATTTAGTCTCGAGCCAAGATAAATCCAAGGTTTAGTCTTGAATTAATTTGTTAACACAGAAAATATGATTATTCTTTAGAGACCATTCAGGAGCTAATCTAGGTAATAAATGTGTACTTGCCCCCCGGTGACTGTTACATATTAATTTATTCTTCATTAATGTCTTAGTAATAGGTCTGCAAAGAATTAAGTACAAAAGTTGTGTTTTTGCCTCTTCAAATTATTCCTTAATGATAGACCCATTTTCTTGCCAAAGAAAAAAACAAAATATGATTCTATAATATCAACCTTTCATTAAACAAGTAAGAACACTGGCAAGCCAGCAAAGAACGGGACATGTCTAACATAATGTGGAATCTATTCAAGTTTGAAGCCTGTGTCTTCTGAATATCCTGAAATTGGTGCTACAGGAAAAGTATTGGAGAAGTTGTAAGTATCTTGAATTCTTTCTGTGTAGAATTACACCTTGAAACTATTCTTCTTTGATACACATGCTGATTTTAGAAAGCTCGTGCATGAATGTGTGTGTGTGTGTGTGTGTGTGTGTGTGTAGAAATTCATGTGCCATGGTGCAAATGTGGCAATCGGAGGAAAACCTTTCATCCATCTGTTTATTTCTTCTACCTTGTTTTAACACAGGATCTTTCTTGTTTTTCCTGTTGTACTCTATGCTGTGAACTCCCTTTGCCCTGAGAGTTTCTGGCTGTTTCTTCTATCTATGCCTCATATCCTGCCATAGGAATGCTGGGATAGCAGATGTATAACACTATCTGTCTTTTCATGTGAGTTCCAGAGACCAAACTTAGGTTGTCAGGCTTGTGTTGTTTTACCCACATAGATATCTCTCTGGCCTCCTGATCTATTTATGTATTATCCTAACTGGGATACAGAATGCCTACTATTTAGCTAAACATTCTGTTAGTGTCTCTGAAGTTATTTCTGATTGATATCAATACTTGAATTAGGATACTAAGTAAAACAGATTATACATGATGTAATTTTTTCTTATTCAATCTGATAGGAGCTTGAGCAGAACAAAAGTTAGGGTAAGGGAGAATTTGCACCTTTTGCCTGACTGTTTTTGAGTTGAAACAGTCCTTTAGGACTTATACTAGAACTTCAATACTGGCTGTTCAGCTTGCAGACAAAAGATCGTGGGATACCTTTGAAGTGGAAACTTCTGGTCTCTTCGGAAAGTCAGTTATGTCAAATGATGTTTTTCTGGGCCATATAGGTGAAAGGATGTTTTGCTGAAGCAGACATAGGTGAAAGAATGTTTTGATATAGCAAACAGGTGAAAGGACCTGTGATTAAGGAGTATAAATATGGCCCCACACACAGTGGGAGAGAAGCACTGAGCATTGGTTTGGTTTGCTCTGCCTCACTATTCTTTGTTAATTTTACACATGTGTTGGTTTGCCTTACACAGCATAGCATTGTTGAGCTCAACTTCTGGTGGTAACACCAGCTACCATTGAGAGAAATTCACCCAAGAACTGCTGGTGAGTTTCCTGTGGCAGCTTGCTGCTTCTGTGGCCTTGGCTCAAGCTGGTTGGCAAGCCTTGTAGTTTCTTCAGGCTTTAAGTACAGCTACTGGTTCCTGCCTGATGTCTGCCTGCTGAGAAAACTAAATTGTAGCTGCTGGTTCGTGTGCAGTATCTGCCTGCCTAGAGGACTGGCCTGCAACTGCTGTGTTGCATTTGGTGTTTGCTATGGGACAGAACTGCTGCCAAAGAAGATCAAGCTCGTCCCTGAAGAACTATTGCTAAACAGGTTCACTTCCTCCATATCCTAATAACTTTTTTCTTCTGCCTCTGCTGGGTGGTGGGCTAGAGGAGAGGTTGAACCATTATTAAAAGTAGGTTGCTAAACATTTATGCCTACATGGCTTTCCATAATTGTGAACCAGTTCATTATAATACATCTTTTGTACAAATACCTCTGTGATGCATGCATTCATACACACACACATACAGAGAGAGAGAGAGAGAGAGAGAGAGAGAGAGAGAGAGAGAGAGAGAGAGAGAAAGAGAGAAAGAGAGACACCTATTCAATTTATTTGCTAAACCATGACTGACGACTGACACATCTATGCATTCCAGGTGCAGATAAAGACAAAGTAGGCAAGATCCCCAAATGGGCATTCTGGAAAACATACGGGACTCATTCTCTTTGTGGGGTACAGCTACTTCATCATTACTGACCCTCACAGCAACAATCTAGGTGCAGTCACTTCTGGTATTGTACTAGAGAATTAAATTAGAAATATCTCAAATTAAATTAAAAGTTGTAGATCACAAACTAGAATAGGTATCTCTACCACCCCACTCTAAACATCAAACAAACAAAGAGACTGACGAACCAACCAACCACATCCCCTCACTCCAAAAACATATACTAGTCACTTAAAATTGGAAGACATAAAGAGTTTTGGAGGGGAGGTTGTATATTCTTCAATAATGGAGAAGCCATGAGTCAATGTCTAGGGAGCAGATGATGGGGCTGTAACTTGCCTTAGCTTTTAAGATAAAAAATTTATTTTTTCCATACACCTGCCCCTATTGAGTCAATGTTGGTCAAAGATTACTGACAGAGCAGAATACAAATTAGCATTTAACAAACGCCAACAGTTTAGTTGCTTGATTAAATTTCGAGCAATACATAGCTGCACTATGTTAACAAATCCATAAAATGATTAAATAGATAAACAAGTCACCAGAGAATTATTAACATCCTTTTAAAAGATTAGTTACATAGAACAGATAGCCACAGGTACACCGAATTGCTCTTCTTTTGTGAGAACTCACTTTATTTTGAAAAGATTTATGTTTTCAAATTCTCATGTAAGAAGTTGAAAGGAAATAATGTAACAGATATTTGAGCCCACCATGTTCTCAGGATTTGTTCATGTGTGCTTAGCAATCATGGGGCAGTAGAAGCCAATTAGCATTTTTCTGCGGTAATTTTCTAGGCAGCACAAAACACCAGAAACTCTTAGAGTTAGGTGGGTGGAGCTTTTTACAATCACTTTTTCTTTTCACCCCATCTGAGTCTGAAGTCTTTTCTTCAGGTGGACTGAGTATCGCATGCTAGCTTTACGTGTGAATATCTTTCAGTTGCCACTAGAAATATTGCATGGGATCACAGCAAACATTGCTGTTTATTCAATAGTCATTTATAAAAGGGAAAAATCCAAAAAATAAAAACAAGCTGGATGGCAACAATGAAAACAATATTCAATATTAGAATCCCTTTCTTATACTTTTCCCTCTTCTATTTGCTTTTTTACTTGAGTATTAGAGCTTAAATCCATAGATATTTATTTATTGGTGATGTATGGTTGTTTTTTTTATTCGTTTGCTTCAGATATGCTCATTCTTTTTAATATGTTTTTAATTGAAATAGAATTACATCACTTTTCCCCTCCCTCTAGTTACTCCCATGTGCTTTTCTGTGAACAGAGCTCATGTCTTTTCTCACATTCAAGTTAATAGCTTCTTTTAAAATTATATTTGTTACCTATATTTGCTGCCATAATCTATAAATATATAATAGATATCTATTTATATATTATATCTACATATCTATATATGTGTATATAAATACAATCTGTTGAGTCTTTTGTTTGCATTTCAGGACTATCCACTTTGCATTGGACAAACAATTGGGGGCTTATTCCTGGGAGATCCTAATCCTCCTCCTAGCAGACATTCATGGCCTGTAGTTTCTGAGGAGGGTGTGGAAATTTTCTTCTTTCCACTTTAACATGTCCATGGATATATTAACATGTCCAGTGGATATGCCATTGTTCTGGTCTTGGTCTTCTTTGTGCAGCCATTTCTGGGAGAGACTGTCTAAACAGACTTCTTGGTTTTATGGTGCTTATAGTATTTCTGCTCATTCTTTTGTGATCTTTCCTGAGCCATAAATGCAGAAGTTGTGTATAGGTATATTTTGGATCTGAGCTCTCCATGATTTGTTGATTTGTGCATTGTGTCTAAGTGTTTTCTAGCATGGTCTCCATTTGCTGTAAAGAATGGTCTCATTGATGGTGGGTGGATGTTACACTTATCCAGAGTTTTGTACATGCTGTTTGAGCACTCTCTTCCTCAGCTACATCTCTACCCAACTTTCTTACACTTCCTTTCAGTAACTTTTAAGTGAATACTATTGCTTTCACTCTTCCTCTTCTCTTCTTATAAATGAATACCCAAAATAATTGACTATCTACTAGAGTTTTTTATCAGCAATGTTCATTTCAGTAGTGGAAAATATTATATATCTATGTATCATCTATCTATCTATCTATCTATCTATCTATCTATCTATCTATCTATCTAGAATTAGTTGTTAACAGATTCCATCAGTCAAGTTGCACTGTGATTATTTAGCCTTACATGTCTGATTTTCTTAACTGTAATATCCATACATATCAATATATTTTAGTCCTCCAAGCATCAGCACATTAACATCTTGGGTTGTATATTTCCTTGCTGTGAGGAAGCTGAACAGGGTAAAATGTTTTACAACAATCCTATCACTTTTCCTATATAATAACAGAAACGTCATTAGACATATCCATATATCACCAGGGGGCTAACCAGCATAGTAAAGCTATGGCTTTGATGGTAGCATAATAAAGCTAATTCTTAACAATGATTGAAGTTGTCTTCTTATTCTCTTCCTCCTTTTCACACACTTAGTTTCCATGGTTCTATTAACTTACAGGAAGGCTCGAGGTAATAAACAAAATGATATAATAAGTTTTCTTTTAGAACTTTAATCTAAAATCATTGTGCATTAAAAAAATATTTATTTATTGCACTGCACACATTTGTGTGGTGTGTGTACATGTGCGTGTATGTGTGTGTGTACTTGTGCATGCCATGGTGTATATGTGGAGGTCAGATGACAACTTGCAGTAATAAATTTTCTCTTTTTACCATGTGGATCTCAAGAATAGAATTGGTGTTATGAGGCTCTATAGAAAGTTTCTTTACTCAATAAATAATCTTCGTAGTCCATGATGAATGCTCTTGAGACATAGAAGAGAGGGACATAAGTCTGGACAGAGAATACTTTCTTTCAGCAGAAAGAACTGAGCAGAGACAAGAAGAGAACATAGACATGTGTGGCATTTTAAGGTATAGAGGCTCATGTCTTGCTGCTTAGCACATACCTGGTAAGATAGGCAGCTTTTCCTTGGAATGTCACATGACTCTGTTTCTTCAAAACAGCCTGCTCAAAAGGTTAAAGATATGTTTATAACATGATCATTTACACAGTTGTGGGGGAACAGACAAACAAACACAACAAACAACAACAAACAACAAACAGCAAAACCAAAAAGGAAAGATGCAGTACTCCTAGAGGGCAATGAAGAGCAAGCAAGAAGTCATAACAAGTGAAGGAAATGTGACTACCAGGACAATTAAGAGATTGTCTTCAGACAAAGGTTGTCCTGCTTTCGGAAGAATGTATTTTCTTGCTTAGAATGAAGGATGTTAGCTGGGGAATAAATTCTCTAGTACTCAGCTCTCTACATCATTTCATATTTTGTCTGTGACTCTCATTGTCTGAACTTACCTGGAAAGCAAAATTGAAGAGAGCTGAAGTGATGAACATATAGAAGCTGGCAATGACTTTTTAAAAAAATAACAAACTTGTATGACAGCTAATAACTTTATTGGTTACCCCTATTATAGCCATGCTAATCTTACAATAACAGAACAGATGTTATCTGACATGTTATAGCTTTTGGGATTCACATCTGGATAAGACTGTTGGTGGCTTCTTTCACAGTAGCCTTCATAATTCCTCCTGGCATTATGAAGATTACCTGGTAGGGAGAAAGCTTCCAGATCAGCTCTCATTTGTTTGGCTAATATCTTTTGACTGAACTGTATGTTGTCTTCTGCAATAGAAACATACAATTAAGATCTGATGGGCAAACAGGAGCAATGGCAATACATGTATTATTTTTCAGGACCTCTGGGGTGTTCCTGGCCAATAACTCATGGGGCAAATATCCTATGCTGGGATTTTCATTTAATTATTTAAGACTCCTGGAAAGAACATTATTTTTGCAGACTGTACTTCCATTCATGAATATGTATTTTAATAAGATTTCAAAATAGTAGGTTTTCATGTTTCCTTAATTTTACTTTACTCCTCCGTCTTATCCCAATGTTCCCATCTAGTCCCTGCTTAGATCTTTCTTTTTTTTTTTTATTGGATATTTTATTTATTTACATTTCAATGTTATCCCTTTCCTGGTTTCCATTCCGGAAATCCCCTATCCCGTTCTCCATCCCCCTGCTTCTATGAGGGTGCTCCCCCACTCACTCCCCCATTCTCCTCTCCCCACCCTGACATTCCCCTACACTGGGGCATTGAGTCTTCCCAGGACCAAGGGCCTCTCCTCCCATTAATGCCAGACAATGCCATCCTCTGCTACATATGTGGCTGGAGCCATGGGTCCTCCATGTGTACTCTTCGGTTGGTGGTTTAGTCCCTGGGAGTTCTGGGGAGTCTGGTTGGTTGATATTGTTGTTCTTCCTATGGGTTACAAACCCCTTCAGCTCTTTCAGTTCTTTCTCTAACTCCTCCATTGGGTCCTACACTCAGTAGTGCTTATTACTTTCGCCCACTGCTGCCCTCTAGTGGTCACTTTGTATCTGTCTGGCTTTTAATCAACACACAATGTTAAGCACATTATAAATTTGTAGCTGTGATCCTCATATAGGAATGGCCATATACTGTTTGTTTTCCCAAGTTTGAGTTATTGTATTCAGTATAGATTTACATTTTTCATTCATTTTCCTGCAAATTTCACAATTTCGTTCTTTTTTGCTGAATAAAATTAAATTGTGTAACCTGTGCATATGTGCCATGTTTTCATTAACCATTTTTCCGTTGATATGCATCTCGGGTTATTCCATTCCCTGACTATTGTGAGTAGAGACACAATAAACATGGAGGTACATGTATCTCTGTTACAAAATATGGGATCCTTTGAGTATACATCTGGGAGCCCTATAGCTGAGACATTTGAGAATGCTACCTTTGCTTTGTGAGGAACCTCCACATTGATTTTCATACTGGCTGCACCAGTTTACACCCCCACCAGGAGAAGATAAAGGCTTCCCTTTCCTAAATCTTCACTTGAATTTGTAATTATCTGTTTTCTTGATAATATCCATTCTGCTTATAATTAGATTGTGGGATTCTCAGCTTTTAAAGGTGTGTCTACAACATGCCCTCTCCCAAGGCTCAGGAATCATTGTCCCAAAGGTAGCAGAAACAGCATAAGAGCCAGAGGTCATAGGTAACTACAAGGAAACAGAAACAATGTTTTCTGGATATAGCAGGACCGTTGCATATATGAGCTCATAGTGGTAATGACAGCACCCATAAAACTTGTGCCAGGTTAGGATAGGCAAAATCCCACCCTGTGAGAAGGAGAACCATTTGTTGTGGTTTTTAAGTGTTTTTTTTTTTTAAGTATTGCCAGTGGATGGCCATACACCAGAGTGTATAAGGGCAACACAAAGTCTACCTGAAGGACTTTTTTAAAAAAATGACACAAAGGTGAGTGAGTAAGAAGAAAAATGGAGGAGTTGGGGAGGATGAATATGATCAGAATCCATTTTATGAGATTCTAATTCTCTTAAATCAAGAGATGTCTTAGAATTTTAAATGTTCTGTTATATTTGATATTATAATACTGTTGGGAGCCAACTCTTAGCCGAAAGCGGCTATCATCTTTACAGCCATCTCGAGCCATATACCCTGACAAGAGACTTGTTTTCAACAGCCCACAACAGCTGAGCGCACTCTGATAAACATCTTGTTACACTGTTTAGTGCCCCCAGCTGCAAGGCGCACATGGTATCCATGGCTACAAGGCACGTGATATAGTGCCTTCAGTTGAGCTTGTCCATGAGGGCAAGGCACAGGATAAAGGATATAAACACCCAGGACCTTCCTTTCAATAAAAGAAACTTGACCAGACTCTGTCTTGTATCCATCTTTTGTGTCTCTTGCCCCTCCGTCCCCACTCTCTCTCTTGCTAGACCCTGACCTGTGGACCAGAGCAGCAGAACAGGCCATTACAAAGTAGCAGAATGGGCCATTATAAAGGAACAGGCCATTACATAATACAATTAAATTATTACTTCCTTTCCTTTCTTCCTCCAAATCTTCTCATATATATTTGCCTTGATTTCTTCCTTTTCTTCATTTACTGTTGTTTCATATATATATGTAATTATATATGTTTTATGTCTTTAAGGCTGACAATTTGGTTCAGTGTTCTCTTTTCTGGGGAAGATTCTTCCTCCCACTCTTAGATCTCTTTAGTTGCCTATAATTCTTTGTGTTGGGTTGAAATTTTGTGGTGTTTACTCTTTCTAATTGGCATGTCTATAGTTGTCATCTTTGTTTGGTTTGTATTTATACAGTTATGGTAGTGAAATTTTATGGGTGTAGATTCTGATGTTCCTAGAAGATAAGTGTCTCATAGCAAATTCCCCTACCCTCTAGCTTTACATTCTTTCTGACCTCTCCTCACTGCTTCCATGATGTCCCCTGGACTTTATGTGTGGAGGGTTGGTTCTTTTTTTTTTTTTTTTTGATCCATCCATTTGGACTAGGATCCACAATTGTATTTTGACTGGTTGTAATTTTTATAATGATTTTCTGTTAGACAGAGATGTTTCCTTAGCAAAGAAGTGAGGAGCTCACTTTTCTGTGGGTGTTAAGGACAAATGTTTAGAATGCACTTAAGTATTTTTCTAGTTCAGTAAACTGGTGGTTTAAGGTTCTTTCCCAAGATCCATGACCTCAACAGCCATGGATAATCAGTACCAGGCTTGATTTCTCCCTTGTTGAAACAGACTTATGTTCAATTAGAGAGCAGTTTGTTACCACCAAGATATGTGGGCCACCACCGCACCCTTAAGGTTATAATGCCATGCTTGTCTTTGTTGTAGATCATAGACATCATAGCTGGGTAGGACTGTTGGTTGCCTCCCTCCTTTGGAAGTCTTATATGCCCCGATGACTAAATGAGTTGAATACTTTAAAAAAAAAAAGATTTATTTATTTATTTTATGTATATGAGTACACAATTGCTCTCTTCAGACACACCAGAAGAAGGCATCAGACATGATTGCAGATGGTGGTGAGCCATCATATGGTTGTTGGGAATTGAACTCAGTACTTCTGGAAGGGCAGTCAGTGCTCTTAATCACTGATTCATCTCTCTAGCCTTGAACACTTTTAAAAGTACTTATTTCTTTGGGATCTTCCTGTTCAGTTCAGTATACCATGCCTTTAATTGGGTTGTCTATTTTCTAGATACCTAGTTAAAAAAAAAAAAACCTTTGTATTCTTTTTTTTTTTTAATTTATTTATTTATTATATGTAAGTACACTGTAGCTGTCTTTAGACACCCATATGAGGGCACCAGATCTCATTGTAGATGGTTGTGAGCCACCATGTGGTTGCTGGGATTTGAACTCATGACCTATAGAAGAGCAGTCAGTGCTCTTAACCGCTGAGCCATCTCACCAGCCCCCAAACCTTTGTATTCTAACACCAATTTTCTGTCACATATATAGTTGGCAAAGATTTTCACTCACCCCTGACTTTTTTTCTACCTTTGAATTGTTTGACACTTTTGCCAATTTATATAGTTAATTTTAGTAATTTTTACCTCCTATTCTCCTCCCCCATCTACCTCTCTCATCCCTCTCCCTCTCCTGTTAGAATCTGCTGTGCTTTATAAAAATAAAGAGAGAAGGAATATGTTTGATGGATATGTAGTCAGGTATGGGGGAAGGGAATGCCTCTGCAGGCCCATGCTGAGGCATCCCTTCTCCCTGAAGGACCAGCCATAAGACAGTATAATATAGAATAGAGTTTATTCAGGACATGGGAGGGGAGTTGAGGGAGTAGAGACAGAGAAAGGCAGAGAGAGAGAGAGAGAGAGAGAGAGAGAGAGAGGGGGAGAGGGAGGGAGAAGTAGAGGCAGGCCATGAGCACATGGAGAGAGGTGGGGGGAGGGAATACACCGATAGAGAGGAAGCAGGAGAAAGGGGACAGAGCAGGAGCAAGAAAGAGAGGAGGGAGCAAGCAGCCCCCTTTTAAATAGTGAGTCAGATATACCTGGCTGTTGCCAGGTAACTGTGGGGCAGAGCCTAGACAAAATGCCAACAGAAGCCTTGTTCTGAAGAGCCTTTCTACAATGCTCAGGTCTTCTTTTAATTAAAGTCAGTTGCCTGGGATGGATGAGTTTTCCAGTGGATCAAGGCCAGCTTATCTGTAGTGACCCCAGTGAAAAAGTGGCATATGTACCCCAGCAAACATGGATTGTTTACAGTCCCTCCAAGATGGGGAGGGGTGAGACTTTATAGTTGGCTATTTCACCCACAATGAAATGCTAAACGGCCTAATTTTATGCAAATATCTGTGATTTCAGTGAGTGCATGAGTACAAAGTCTGTGTCATGTACAGAATATATCTTTGTGCTGCACATTTTATCTTCAACTGTCATATTCTTTCTTCTCCCATGAATGTACTTTAATGACACCATGTATCATGTTTCTTTCCTAAACATTGGTGTTTTCATCACCTGACCTTATGGAGGTTGTATGAAGATGTGTTGGTATGCAATTTACTCTGCTGAGAACTCTAATTGGGAGCGGCAGTTGTTAGAAGGACTGTGTGGATTTGGAGACTCAGATAGTGTATGTGCCTAAATATCTCTCAGCAAGGCAACCAATTCTAAATAACTCCAGACATTCTGGGGCTAAATGTCAGGTCTCAGAGGGGATATAAGCAGACAAGAAAACTAATGTTTTGCAATCGACGAGAAGGGTAGCTTTGAGGTAACATATAAATAATGCTGACGTATTTCTAAAGAATTTATATTTTTAAGCTACAGGGACTGTTTTGTGAACTCTGATGATTTTCTCTCATCACCATGATGCAGAAATAAGATAGAGGTGATCAAACTGTGTCAGAGAAACTATTTTATAGCAAAAGGTAGTGAAATATGATCTAGAGATTTCTGAGTGATCTTTGGTTTCTCTTGACCTTCTTTAAGCACCTACGTATGCAGATGGTGGGTTGAGTTCACAGTACAACTCATAGCCTGTCATCTAGGTACTGAAGTTCTTGTAGAAGTTATGGGCAAAAATGAGTAAAAACCCATGACAGGACTCTCTAATATATGCTAACACAGGAATACACTTGAGATACTGTTGAACTGTAAGATCCAAAACCAGGATCCCACAGAAACGCACACAGGACAGGACTCGCTGCAATCAACATGAGGTTTAATACCAGTGCACTAGGACTCTCTCACATGCAGGCAAGAGAGCTCCGAGTTGGAGCTAAGAATAGTTTTTATACAGTTTAGGGGGTAGAATAGAGAAACAGTGACTAGGCACGATATGATTGGCAGAACAGTGTCACTTTTAAACTGATTGGTCTTTTGGGGAATGAGGTGGCAAGGACACCCCTTGTCTGCCTTATCTGTCTCCAAGCTCTGGGCCTTCCTCACCAGCAGGTGGGTCCCCCACCCCACCCCCTTGGTCTGAGGAATGTTAATCAGCCTCTCCCTTCCTCCTCTGACTGATAATCCAGCAAGTGTCCTCTGACTAAGGAATGTGTCCCTCCCAGGATGTGTCCTGGGACAGTGGGATTCTTTTAATCTTAAATTCAAACGGAGACCTGAAAGTCTTACAATACTGTCCTATCATGTGGGAAAAAAGAAACAAAAAATCAAACAAGAAAATCTACACCTATATATTATATGTCAAAGGAAATATGTATCTAGAAAGTGATAAGGAAGTGGAAAGTTTTGCAGGCAAAGATGGCAGAAAGTGTGGTGTACTTTAGAAACAAGCATTTCCTCTGAAGCCTGACACTACAGGGGATGTGGAGGTGATGTGAGGAACAAAGAGAGATGTGGATATGCCTGTGGGACAGATGAGGTGTATTAAAAACTTGGAGTTTGTCTCTCTACCTATGGCTCAAGCAGGGGCCACTATAGTTTTGAGCATAGGAATGACATAATAAAGTTTTTGGATGTAACTTGTAGTACTTAGAAGAGGAAGATGTTAATTTGCTGAGGGAGACCTGCTGAGCTGGTACAGACAACACAAGAGGGAGTGGTACCTGTAACTGTACTTAAAATAAGGTAGTGGTTTCAAGAAGAAGTTGAATTATTCCAGAAGCTAACACCCAAGTATTTTTCTCACTTGTATGGAATTTCATCATCTGACTGAATTCCATCTGTAGAATCATCTCAACTCTAGCCCCTCCTGAAGTTCCCCAGACATATGGTGGCCTAGTTAGAAAAAAAAATTGAAAAGGCAAATTCTTTTACTTTAGTATTATAGAAATTGAGACATCAAAAAGTGGGTGAACAAACATTGGAAATTTGACATGGGAAATCATATAGTAAGTTGATGGATAAGGAGAAAAAATAATTCATTTAATCAACAAAGAGAAGAAATGAAATGGAGTGCTATAGAGATAATTGTGAGAAAGGGTAGCATTTGAGACAGAGAATTGTTCGACTTGATCATTTCTTCACTGGCTCTTAGATTACTACAACAGAACATCTGCATTATTGTCACCGCCTTTCAGTATTTGAACTACTGAGATTGAGCTGTTACTACAATTTGCTTTCATTTTAGCTGTAACTCCAATGTCCTTTGTCTCCTCATTCAGTACCACATGACTTACAATTCACATTGAGAAAATTAATTGCATAATTAGATGATTTCTCTTATTATATAGTCCATTCACTTGGAAGGACATAGCAAGTCTTTCTGAGACCATGGAACCTTTTAGTATGACAGACATTATTAGTACATCAGGGCGAGATAACATGTCAGCTCTTTAGAAATTTGTATTTCCACTAACAAAGTTATGAGATTAATCAAAGCAGACCACCCATCTTGGTTGAGGCCTTGTGGAAGGGCGAGTCTGTGTTTCTATCATACTGTTACTGATCACACTGTCTTATTGAATTCTATGCTGATTGTGGAGTAGACCATGAGAAATAACTGTTCCATTTGACAGTAAGCTTAAAAGCATGAGAGTGCTCAGATTTAATGTTCAAACTCCAGTCTTTTTGGAACAAATAGGCTCCTACAATTTGAAGAGTCTGGAGCTACTAAATGGAACTGAAAGCATCTTAGGGCTCCTTGTTGACACCACATGCTCATAAACCCTTCAGACTCTGCAAAGAGGTCGTAAAGCAAATTGCTCCTTCACAAGTAAACTGATTAAAGAGAGACAGAGCTTAGACATCTTGGAGCCTAATGAGGTTGTTTCAGGGAAATGATGCCCTTATTCTAGAACAAATAATAAATTTTTGTTATGTGTGAGAAATAGAATTGCTCATAGGAATAAAATCAAGGAACAGTGTTGGCTTCATGCTCTATTTTCAGTAACAAGACTTAGGATCAAGAGTCTCAGGATTCTAATATGTTAACTGAGTGATCTTGGACAATTAAACTAACTGCTCTGCCTGCCTTTTTTTCCCCTTCTTGTAAATAAGAAGGTCTATTCATGTAGCAGATAGTTGTTGAACAATTGTCTGAAAAAAGCATTTGTTTCACTTTTCCTGGGACATGTGAACAAAAGTCTATCACTCCAGATAGGGTACTGATGTCAAATCAAAGAAATGATTCCATCCCAAAGTAGCTTGAGGAACAAATGAGTTATTTATGTTAGGATGGCTAACTAGAGTTACTCTTGCCAAAAGAAGCTGTCTTTCTTATAGATGAACTGTATTTATTAATTATGTAGTTTTTCTGTTATTATTTGATAGGTATTATTATCATGCTTCTCATTTGTATATTTATTTTTCCTTCTAAACTCCATTATCTTCAAATGTGAAGATCCTAAATTGTTTAAGTCTTCCTGTCTTCATCATTACTTTACGTACTACAGAGGGCTGATTTTCATCCACCTGCTAACCCATTATCTTAGTTCACTGTTGAGAATAGACTCCATGACCAAGGCAACACTTATAAGTACAACATTTAATTGAAGTTGGCTTAGAAGTTCAGAAGTTCAGTTTATTATCATTAAGGCAGGAGCCTGGCAATGTCTAGGTAGGCATGGTGCAGAAAGAGCTGGATGTTCTACATCTTCATTTAAAGGCTGCTAGGAGGAGACTGGCTTCCAGGCAGCTAGGGGGAGGGTCTTAAAGTCCATACTCACAACGACACACTTCTTTTTTTTTTAATAATTTATTTATGTTTTTCAAATCGTAATTCATTAACACAGGGGTTATAAACACAGAAAGGCAGGACTTGGGGAGGGGGATGACACTGGAGCATGGGTGTTCAGGGGGAATACAGATATCTTTCAGAACAGGGTATTGACTGGATGAAGGTTCAGGGGACAGATCACTATGACTCTGCCTATTGAACGGTTTTCACACGCAGCTTGGACAGATAACACCAGACAGATGGTTCTACGAGGGGGAGTTTATTAAGAGAGAGGGAGAGCAGGAGGAGAGAGAGAAGTAGAGGAGTAAAGGCCTGCCATGACCACCTAGAGAGGAAGGGAAGGGGGAGGGGAGAGGACAACCTGCAGGCACTGGGTCGAGGAGAACAAGAGAGAGAGGAGGGGCCAAGCAGCCCCCTTTACAGTGGGCAGGCCTACCTGGCTGTTGCCAGGTAACTGTGGGGAGAAGCATACCTGGCTGTTGCCAAGTGACTGTGGAGGTGGAGTTTAACAGATTACTAATATTCACACGTTTTGGTTTAATTAAAAAGAAAAAGTAGAAAGAGGTGGCAGTGAAGCAGGAATAGGGTTGTCATGAAATCTGGCTACTTCCTGCTGGCATTGGGGGTGAGGTGTCTTTAGGGGGAACTTAGAAGACTTGACAAGACGTAGGAAATAAGATTAAGTACACTTGGGAGAAAGAAAAAAATTTTTTTAAGAGATGTACATTTGAAACCCAAAGGGATCCCACCCTTTGTAATAGGTAGTGAGTGGGACCTTTACTTATCTGGATGGCATCCATGAGAGGTAGATCTGAGTGGGTTTCCTGTAGCTTATAAGTTTATAAAACAGATAACAGCATGAGTTAACAACACAAGTAGTCTTTTTAAACTGAGTTTAGGTAATGAGGTAACAGATAATATCTGTGAAAGCTTAGCTGTCAATGTAGTCAGAAGTCTGATAGTCAGAAGTCTGAGAAAGAGTAAACAATAATCTACCAGTTACTGTTAGCAGACTTCTGACAAGATTGAGAGCCATAAGGATTGGTTGTAACTGAATAAAAATCTATCAAGGCAGATTAGGAAAGAGTCTTAAGTAACTTTGGCAGGTTGTATAGGAAGAGAAAAGCACATTTTTATACTAGCACAGAAACAACTTGGCTAAGCTGGATCATACGGGTTGGACTATGAGCCACAGTTGCTGCAGGCGGGTCAGGTCTGCAGGCAGCAGCATGGCTGCAGGGCAGGACTTCCTGCTGGCAGCCGGAAGCCGCTGCCCAGTGACTCTGGTGGCTGTGGTTAGGAAAAGTAAGCATGTCCCATATCACCTCAACATTAGTTTTTGTGGCAGAAGGCATTGACACTCACTTTACAGGTCCCAGGCAGTAGGAAGTAAGGGGAAGACCCAGAGCAGACCTAAGAACCACAGAGGGAAGGAAGCAGGCGAACCGGTGGGACTGGTCACAGAGGAGGTGAGGGGAGCTAGCTGAGCCCTGGACCCACTGCTTCTCAGGCAAGGCTCTGGAACTAAATGACTTCAGTTGGCCCGCAAATGAAGGAGGCAGAGGGGAAAGGGTGTGAAAGGCTTTCCCTTGAAAGAGACACGTTGGGGCGGAGCCGGTGTTCCTGGGAGAAAACAGTAAAGGCTCACCTGTGGAAGAGACACGCTGGAGAGTACGATCAGAGCCGGTGCTCCTGAGGCAGAGAGAACAATGTGTCCAGGCCTGGCCTAGGGTACTCAGCAGTGAGAAACTCTCTCAAGAGGAGAGGGGAAGTGTCTAATCCAAGGGGAGCAATCGTAGCAGTCCAGGCCTGGCCTAGGGTACTCAGCCGCGAGAAACTGTCTCAAGAGGAAGAGGGGAGTGTCTCATTCAAGGGGAGCCAACCTAGAGAGGTTCAGGGAAGGACAGGGTTTGCTCTAGCTCAAGAAATCTTTCTTGGGACCAAGAGGGCAGTTACCACCTGAGGTGTACCAGTGGCGTTGCATCCATCCTGTACAGGTCACAGTAGCTGAGGTCCCCAAAGTCTTCATTCCCGGGTTTCAGCACCAAATGAAAGCTTTTCACATGCAGCTTGGACAGATAACACCAGACAGACGGTTCTACGAGGGGGAGTTTATTAAGAGAGAGGGAGAGCAGGAGGAGAGAAAGAAGTAGAGGAGTAAAGGCTGGCCATGACCACCTAGAGAGAGAGGGAAGGGAAGGGGGAGGGGAGAGGACAACCTGCAGGCACTGGGTCGAGGAGAACAAGAGAGAGAGAGGAGGGGCCAAGCAGCCCCCTTTACAGTGGGCAGGCCTACCTGGCTGTTGCCAGGTAACTGTGGGGAGGAGCATACCTGGCTGTTGCCAAATGACTGTGGAGGTAGAGTTTAACAGATTACTAACACCTATGATTCACTTGTCCTTATCTAAGTTGGTATTGTCTGCCAAGGCTACCTACTTACAAGATCTATGACTACTCAGGCTGGTAAATTTCCATGGAAGCTGCCTGTTTACAATAGCTTATAGCCATCTGTTTCAATGTTTTTCCACAGAGCCCCAAGACTTGGTGTTATTATACATGTATGACAGGCCTACTGCTGATTTTAGGCCTATGGCTGACTTTAGGCCTTCAGTGTATAATCAAGGCTGCCCCTGACATCTCCTCCTTTCTCTAAGTATAGAAGGGCTGTGGTGATTCTAATCTTGTGAAGGCGGGGATAGAGGCCTGACCTCCAGTAATTGAAGGGGACCTTGTAATGGCTCCAGTCCCCGTGTCGTTGTCCAGTGAGGCATGAGGGCCATACCCATCCTGATGTCTTTTTCCTGGAGAGGGGATACTTTTGACATCAACCCCTATGCAGTCAGGCTTGTCCCTCAGGGAACTCAGAGAGATAATTTTAACTTTTATTTATATTCCCTTGCAGTGCTTAGCCTCACAGCCTAAGCAAGAATTCAGATCACCAGTCAGAGGGGGTTCTGGGTGGCTCCTCTCTGCTTGGTCTAGGGGCAGAATTCCTCTCTTTTAGGTTTGGTGGAGATGGGTTTTGGGAACACCCTGTATAAAGTAATAACCTCATCTTGAGTCTCGTGGTCCTCCATAGCTAACTTATGATAATGTATCTGAATAGATTTTGCTACCAATTTTTTTTATCCGTTGTTTCACAGAGTTAGCCAGCCTATTTGAGACCCAGGGACCAGCAGAAATAACCAAAAATAACCCAAATAATGGTTCCAAGATGGGAGAAAGTAGGGTTGACAACCATGGAGAGGCTGAAAACCAATTCTTGTACCAGCACTCATCTTTCTCTTTCTCTCTCTGACTTTTCTTAGGGCCTTCTCTGATCAATTTCATGCTCTCTTTAACCCTCCCTGTCTTGTCTATGTAAAGGCAACATTCTTCTTTAAGGGATATACACAGTCAAGAGCTGTACACAGCCCTTTCTATTGTAACAGAGTGAATCAAGTCCAATAAGGATCTTTGCGATTTTAGGAGGTCTCTTCAGACGGCGAAACAAGGGATTTCTTCATATTAGTGATGTCAATCTCTAGCTGTTTGATGTTCTTGTCAGTGGGCCTTCAAAGGTCTGAGTAGTATAAGTGCGGAGGCCAGCATCTGGATTAGAACTTCTAACAGCAGACATCCTGGGTGACTCATTTTTACCTGGAAAGGAAAAAGAAGGGATTCTCAGGGAGATTTCTCTTCCCTGGATGTAAATTGTTATTCATCGTATTTATGGTTGCGCCTGGCTTTTTGGGGGTATCTATTTTTTTTCATTAATCTTTTTGGTAGCCGGTTAGCTGTGTCTTCTGTGGTATCAAACAGGCATATCACTCCTCTGCCCCATAAGAGAACTGGGTCTGGGGCATTCCCTTTAAGGGTAAGAGGGTCCTTCCCCATATCTGTGGCATAGTTTTTATTGATCTCGGTGATGCTAGAGGCAGTCAGCAGCAGATTTGCCATGAGCTTTCAGTTTTAGAGAGTTAAAAGTGAATAAGACATGATGGAGAGTATTTCAGGGGGACTCCTTGGGGGGTACTGTTCTGCCTCTTTTGTTTTTAAAGCCAATTTTTCAGAGTTCTTGTAAAATCAGGGCAGAAGCATCAACAGTCGTTCCTTTCACACTCAGAGAGTCATGAAGACACTATTTAAAGAAATATAAATTTATATTAATAATCTCTCTTATCAAAGTACTGTTATAGCACAGCCAACAACTAATCAGACTATATAATATATCGATTAGTAATAGCTTCTTCTACTTTTTGTGAGATTACTTCTCTTTTGTCAATTAATTGTTGAGGGAAATTAGGATTTACATCTCTCTTGAGAATATTAAACAGAGACTTAAATTCTTTTGTGGAGAGCTTAAAATAAGATCTTAGCCAATTAGCATCTCCTAGAAACTTTTGAAAATAATTTGAAATAAGTAAATTCTCTGTTTTTCAAGACACTTTATCTGTTTTTTTTTTATTGGATATTTTATGTATTTACCTTTCAATGTTATCTCCTCTCCCATTCTCCCCCAAAACCCCTTATCCCATACCCCCTCCTCCTATTTTTATGAGGGTGTGCTCCAAACATCCTCCCAGTCCCATCTCCCTGCTCTCCAATTCCCCAACACTAGGGAATCCAAACTTTTGGGGACCAAGGCCCTCCACTTCCACTGATGTCTGACAAGGCCACCCTCAATTACCTATATAGGTGGAGACATGAGTCCCTCTCTTTGTGCTCTCAGGCTGGAGGTTTAGACTTTGGGAGCTCTGGTTGAAACTTTTGATACTCCTTCCAGAAAGGACCAAACCACCCACACTTTGGTCTTCCTTCTTCTTCTTGAGTTTCATGTGGAATGACACACTTCTTGCATCAAGACCATACTTACTCCAACAAGGTCAAACCTAATAGTGCCACTCCCTGGGCCTAGCATATACAAACCATCACTCTCATCAACTCCTCATTAACAAAGCATGGATCACTCACCCATTACGTGGCAGGCACTGTTTTAGGTATTTAGACTACATTAGGGAACATGGATTATATAGACCTCATTCACTTACATTCTAATGGTAGAAGAATGAAATACAGTCAGGTGATGTGCAATATTTTATTAAAAAAAATGATAATAGATACCAGTAATCCCTTAAGATTATAATGGACACAAAAAAAAGTTCTCTTGCTGTACTGTTAAAAAGATCAGTCATATGTAGCACATTGTGGTGTAAACAAACCTACTGGTGTAGTCAGCCATCTAAAAGTACAACATATACATCTTGAACAGTATATTACATGTGATAAGGTTAACAAACTTTTATTCTACAATTTTATTCACTTATGATACAATTTTAATCTGCATTCTTGAAATTCACCATTTATCATGAAACAGTTGAAGATTCATCATGCAACAGTAGTGTCTGTCATTCCTCCTGTGTTTATTACATCTCTTCATTGAATCTTTTTCTCTTGAAGTTGATGTAATCTTGTTTTGTTCATGACCTTTTGAAAACTAGAGTGAACCTTATTCATGTGTATCATATATGTATATGCATATGTATACATATATGCATGTGATATGCTATTCTAATTTTAAAAATATACTCTGTCATCTTCTCACAACTGTGAAATTATCTCTCATAATTCAATTCTGAAAAAACTAGACCTCTAATCAAGTAACTGTAAATAGTTAAGTTGTACAACCATGGAATAACTGAGATGCTGCTGATTATGACAAATAGTGGCAGGATAATGGAGATAGATAATTTCAAGTTTTAATTTAAGCATAAAAGTAAACTTCATTAATGTGTTTTATCCCCAAAATTCATTTAGGTATGTGCTTTGGCAACTTCAAAACTTGACTTTACTAATGTGTAAGAGGGAGATAGTATGAAACTTTGGCCTGCCCCCAAAATTCATGGATATACATTCATTTCCCAGAAGAGAAATTTAGATCAATTTCTTCCATATTCATCTGTACAAACACCAGCAGAAGATAGAAGTAGCCAGAGTATAGTCTGAATTTATGCCATGCTCTCAGATACAGACAGCTCAACATCAGGACATGGGGCTTAAGGTAAAACTGAGTTATTTTGAAAAATATGAGGCTGTAATCCTCACCAATGTGCAATCAATAACAAGACAGGTGGCCAGAGGGGTTTTACACATCTGTCAGCTAAATCCAAATCCTAAGGGGCAAGTACAGCTCTAAAGAGCATTAGCCAGATTTGTGATGCTGACTCAAGAAGTCTGGGTCTATAAAGTGAAGCCCGCATTCAAGAAAGTGTCAATGTGGCCATTTTTCACTGGTGACACTCATAATCTGGCTTGTTGATATTCATAGATACTGCTAGGTTGGCTGGAGTGCTGTTGGGTGCACTTTGTTTTGAGTTTCTGCTCTCTTCTTAGTTTTGTTCCCAGAAATCTGTATCTTCTATCTTTATCTTTTCTTCATTACATGCCTTTTAAAGTCTTTCCCTTTCTTTCAAACGTTACTAATTTCTTTCTGGCTTTCATTTTCTTTAGTTTTCATCAAAGTTCTTTCCTTTCTTCACCCTGTCTGTTTTCTACATATAAGACCAGGCATCATCTGAATACTCTATCACAGTGCAAAAAACAAAAGTTGAGTCACTTTGCTAGAAGATGTACTCTCTATTATGATAAAGAACATCATTTCTTTTTTTTTATTTATTCTTTAATCTTTTTTTACTGTCCAGAATTTCTCCCTCTCCTGATTCACCCTCTGACTGTTCCACATCCCATACTTCCTCCCCCCATCCCTCTATCCCCATCTTTAAGAGAATATCCCTACCAGAACTCCCCACTCCCTGGAGTCTCAAGTCTCTTGAGGGTTAGGTGTGTCTTCTCTGACTGAGTCCAGGCCCAACAATCCTCTGCTGTATATGTGTTGGGGGCCTCATATTAGCTGATATATGCTGCCTGATTGGTAGCTCAGTGTCTGAGAGATCTTGGGGGTCCAGGTTAGTTGAGACTGGTCTTCTTACAGGGTCTCCCTCGTCCTTAGCTTCTTTCAGCTTTTCCTTAATTCAACCACAGGAGTCACTTGCTTCTGTCCCGATGGTTGGGTGTAAATATCTGCATCTGACTCTTTCAGCTTCTTGTTAGGTCTTTCTGAGGGTAGTCATGATAGGCTCCTGTTTGTAAGCACACCATAGCATCAGTAGTAGTGTCAGGCCTTGGGGCTTCCCCTTGAGCTGGAGCCCTTAGACCTGTCCTTTTCCTCAGGATCTTCTCCATTTTTGTCCCTGCAGTTCTTTCAGACGGGAAAAATTCTGGGTCAGAGTTTTTGACTGTGGGATGGCAACCCCATCTCTCTGCTTGATGTTCTATCTTTCTACTGGAGGGTTAAGGTTAGGTGGGCTCTGCAATTTCCCTCTCCCTACTGTAGGGCACTTCATCTAAGCTCCCTTCCTTTGAGTCCTGAGAGTCTTTCACACCCTCACCCCCCAGATCTCTGGTACATTCTATAGGGTTACCCTACCTCCTACCTCCCAAGGTTGCCTATTTCCATTCTTTCTGCTGGCCCCTAGGGCTTCAGTCCTGTTCCCCCCACCCAATACCTGATCATGTTCCCATCTTCCCCTCCTTGTCTCCTTTCCCACCTAGGACTCTTTCTTCCTCCTACCTCCTGCAATTGCTTTCTTCTCCCTCCCAAGTGGGATTGAGGCATCCTCACTTGGGCCCTTCAGCTTGTTAACCTTCTTGAGTTCTGTAGATTGTATCCTGGGTATTCTGTACTTTTTTCGCTAATATCCCACTCATTAGTAAATACATACCATGCATGTCCTTTTGAATCTGAGTTACCTCACTCAGGATGAAATTTTCTATTTCCCTGCAAAACTCATGATGTCCTCATTCTGAGTAGTATTCCAATGTGTAAATGAACCACATTTTCTGTATCCATTCTTCTGTTGTGGGACATCTGTGTTGTTTCCAGCTTCTGACTATCACAAATAAGGTCAATATGAACATAGTGGAACACATGCCCCTGTGGCATTGTGGAACGTCTTTTAGGTATATGCTCGTGGAGTGGAATAGCTGGGTCTCCAGGTAGAACTATTTCTGATTTTTTTGAGGATCCTCCATATTTGATTTCCAGAATAGCTGTGACACTTTGCAATCCTACCAGCAGTAGAAAAATGTTTCTCTTTCTCCACAGCCTCACCAACATGTGTTTTCACCCTGAGGCTTTGATCTTAGCCATTCTGATTGGTATAATGTGGAATCTCAGGGTCATTTTGATTTGCATTTTCCTGATCAGTGGGGAGTTTGAACATTTCTTTAAGTGCTTCTCAGCCATTTGAGATTCCTCTATTGTGAATTCTCTGTTTAGTTCTATACCCCATTTTATCTTGTTTTGTTCAGTTTCTTGGTGGCTAGCTTCTTGAGTTTTTTAATATACATTGGATATTAGCCCTCTATCGGATGTGGGTGTAGTGAACATCATCACTAACATGCATCAGAGGTACCTCTGGCAAATTTTAAAATAAAAGAGAATATGCTATAGGAAGGAACAGTGAAATGACCTGATGTGCACCAGAGGAAGGAAGGACATCACTGAAAATGGGAGCTGATGCTGTGACTTGGAGGAAATAAAAGAGCTCTGTATTTAAGGGCAGGAAAGATGTGAAAACAAATCTAGAGGAAGCAAGAGCTGAGACCGGTGGAAGTGTTTAAATGACACTGTGGATTGGTCATAATATGCAAGACAGGAAATGCCAGATATTTGTAGCCTATTCTGTTAGCCCCACACTCCCCTCTTATTTTCTCACAATCAATAACCCAGACATAAATCATGTATCATGTATTTTTATTACATCTTCTATTCGATAGGTTAATAAATAGACAAAGTAGGTATAAATGAGATCAAAATAAAAGTGAAAAAAAAACCCAAACATTTGAGGAGATAATTGAGAAATTCAAAAGAATACAGAGTAGTCTAAAGAGGGCACTGTGAGGTAGCCTGCCTCTGTGTCCTGTGAGCTAGCCTGTGTATGCGCCTTGTGAGCCAGCCTGCTTGCTTCAATGTACATTATATGTGGGATTTAGACTTTTTGGATTATTGAATGGAACAAGATTCACATGTATTGCAATTATGTTATCATGTATATATTCAATTATGTTGTTGATTCCCAAATCTTTGCAGTTCTTTTTAAAAGTTTAGTCTATTTTATTTCAGATTTATAACACATTAAAGGTGTTTTCTATTGTTTTATTCTGCAGGACTTTTGTCTTTATATTTTTCTGAAGTATAAGAAATTATATATGTATATGTATAAATTAACATACATGTATAACAGAAATAGATTTACTAGCATACATAACATATATAACAGAGAAAAATATATAAATATAAATATATATATATGTATCAGGGATGGATGTATTTATTTAGATAGTTATAAATGAGACAACTAATTTCTGCTTTACTGATTCCATTGTAATCAGCTAATCATCTCATTGCCATGCCAAATATCTACCAAAAACCCAATCCTGTATTTATGAGATTTAAAAATATTAGTTATCATGAACTGATCATAAAAAAATAATCTGTCTAGGTACCAGAAAGAAATTAGTACAAATGTTCAGGGTTCTTAGAAGTAACACTTTGGTTAGATGGCTTGGCATCAAATATAAAAAATTATTTAGTGTATAATATGTATTTTGAATAGAAAATAATATCATCTATCACTAAAAAATAATTTTAACTAAAAATTACTGAACAGATAATTCTTTTTTATTGTTTTACCTTTTTATTTAAAAAGTAAATGTTTTCAACATAGTAAATACAACAAAGTAAAACACAAAGTTATTTGGTTTGGTATTTCTATGTCAGCTATGGGTTGCATTTGTATTTTTTAAAAAATATTTTCTGGGCTGGAGAGATGGCTCAGCGGTTAAGAGCACTGACTGCTCTTCCAGAGGTCCTGAGTTCAAATCCCAGCAACCACATGGTGGCTCACAACCACCCATAACGAGATTCGATGCCCTCTTCTGGTGTATCTGAAGACAGCTACAGTGTACTCATAAATAAAATAAATAAACAAATCTTTAAAAAAAAATATTTTCTGAGGGTTGAAGCAAACATCACTATAAGGTTGTGACGGGTTTGCTCATGATTCTCAAAATATACCAATAAAAGTCAATGTAGGTTACATGCAGCACTTTAGAAACTTGGATAGGAAGACCAAAAATCAAGGCCATCTGAGATGCAAAATGAGATTAGAAAGAGAGAGAGAGAGAGAGAGAGAGAGAGAGAGAGAGAGAGAGAGAGAGAGAGGCAGAGGGAGAGAGGATCACAGAGGGAGGGAGATACACATCAAAACCAAGTCAGTACCCTTAACAAAAAATGTGTTAAGAGTAAAATCATAGCAACTGATTAGATATGGTGGACTAGTCTATGGTGAACATGGCATGTTAACTAGCTATCTGAGAGAGAGAGAGAGAGAGAGAGAGAGAGAGAGAGAGAGACACAGAGACAGACAGAGATAAGAAATAAATGTTTATCACTGGAGGAAAGGTATGAGCTTAGGAGATGGCTTCCTGCAGTATCTGGGAAGTGCAGCATAGTGCAATGGGAAAATAAAGGGCAAAAATGACAAAATAATTAAATAAACCTCCTGCATATTTTCTGGAAAATGGGCATAATCAGTGTTTCTACATTATCATCATCATCATTATTATTTATTATTATTTATTATTATTATTATTATTATTATTATTATTATTTTGCCTTTAGATCTTGTGAGTTCCTGTTTCACACAACTTGGGAAAAAAATGGAAAATAAGTAACCAAGGTAAGATAGAAATAAGAAGAGCTGTGTGTCTGCCTTGGGCTCCCAACCATTTGACCTTTATCTTAAGAAAATGTGCTTTGTTTAAATTTCTGAGCTGTGTATAACTAGTTTCTCTAAACTCTAAGTAAGGTAGGGCAGGTCCATATTCAAGAAAACATTTACTTTTCTTTCCTTTGTGACTTCCCAGTCTCTCCTCGTTATATTTAGGGTTACTATTGCTATGATAAATCCAGCCAGAACAACTGACTCCTTCTCAGCTTTTCACACAAATACATCACTGTAAAACAACAACCTTTTCATTCTTATTCATCCTCAAGATCATACATTAATATTGATAGCACAATAAAAAACATTTTACAAAGTTAAAAAGTTCCATGGTCTTTATAAATTCAAATACTTAAAAAAAATCAGTCTCTTTAAAATACCTAGTCGATTTAAAATTCAAAGTCTTATTAAAACTCCAATATATTTTTAAAAGTTCAAAATCTCTCAACTGCACTCCTATAAAATAAAACAAATCAAATTAAATATTTCCTCACTTCAAGAACAAAGATTAACAGCATAATCACAATTTGAAAGAAGGAGCAAAACTGTGTCCAATATCTCAAAACTCAAAAACTCAGTGTCTAATATCTGGGAACAATTCATGATCTTTTGGTTTCCTCTGTGACTGAGTCACTGCTTTACACTCTGCACCATCCATGACTTGTCCTCTAGGCTCCAGCAGGCTCTGTTCCACTGCTGCTGCTGTTCTTGGTGGTCACGCCATGGTACTATATCTCCCATGCTGCACCTGGACTTCACTTTCAGTAATAGCCCTCTTCTGGTCTCTCTACAGGGACTGTAGCCCTGCCACATGGTGAAAAACCTCAACTGCTCTCCATGACCCTTTCATGCCTTCAAAACCAATATGAACTAAGCAATTCTTACACTATTAACTTTGGCTATCACAAAAGGTGCAACCTTGGCCACCTCTGGAACACAGCTTCTGTGTGCCGACTGTGAGGAAACACTTTACAAAATACTTTACATTAATGATACTGGTCTCTTCTTAACCACAGCTGATTCTTGAGCTCCAGCTAAATACATACTACAGATTCTTCACACAAATGGTCTGATAGTCTTTGGCTCTGAAACATTATGAGCTAGGCCTCCATTGTCTGCTTTGCTCTTAACAGTCTTATCCCCCAAGCTCATACAGAACAGTTCTCTGAGCTCTCAACACTCAGTGATGATTCAAAATCCTCCAATCTTCCCCAAAATGACGTAGTCATGTTTGTCACAATACCCCATGATCCTGGTACTAATTGTCTTAGTCATGGTTACTATTGCTATGATAAAACATGATGGCCAAAAACAAATTGGAGAGAAAATAGTGCAATTGCAAATACATCCATATTTTAGTCCATCATTATGGAAAATAAGGACAGGAACTCAAACAGGACAGAAACCTGAAGGTAGGAGCTGATGAAGAGGCTATGGAGAAAGTAGCTCTACTTGCTGGCTTGCTCTTCATGGCTTTCTCAGCCTGCTTTCTTATAGAACCTAGTTTAGGGATAGCCCCACCCACAATGGGCTAGACTTTCCCACATTAATCTCTATCTTTTAATTGTAAATAAATTTTTTTCGTATAATATATACTGATCATGGTTTCTCCTCTACCAACTCCTCCCAGTTCCTCCTTACTTCACCTTCCATCTGGATTCATATCCTTTCTGTCTTTTGTTAAAAAATAGACATCTGCAGAATAATAATAAAATAACATAAAATTTTGTAAAACAAACAAATCAGAATGGGACAAAGCAAACAGAAGAAAAAGAGCCAATAAACAAACAAAACAGGGGAAACACAAATAGGTACAAAGACATACATGTTCACACACACAGGAATCCCCTCTCCCCCCAAAAAACCCAACCCAGAAGCCATTAAAGGACTCATAGAAAATGCTCAAGTTATAAGATACATAACCTTCAAAGCTTCCATTGAGTTCATCTTGTGTTGGCCATGTACTGCTAGGTGTGAAGCCTACCATTAAGAGTGGATTGTTTTACCAGTGAGACTCTGTTGGAGAAATCAAACATTTCATTTGCAAGTGTTTATCAATTGGAGATAGCTTCTGGGTTAAGAATGGGGGCATGTGTCCATATCTTCTCTCAACTCTATGATCCCATGTGGTACAGACTGATGCAGGCCCTGTGCATGCTGCCAAAGTCTTTGTGAAGTCAAATATGCATCAGTTATGCCAGGTTTAGAAGGCTTTGATTCTTTGGTGTCCTCCATCCTCTCTGGATCTTACACTATAGAAAATGCCCTGCAGGCTTGCCTACAGCCAGGTATAATGGAGGCACTTTCCCATTTGAGAGAGATTCCTCTCTTAAGGCCTATAGCTTGTGTAAAGTTGGCTTAAAATTAGCCAGCACACTCCTAGTGATAGCCAAGATCCCATCCAAAGTTTCAAAACCATGTTCAGCACCAGCTTTATAGGGAGGTCAAAAGAGACAATGGTTTTCTTAGAATCATGCTGTATCTTTTGGGGCAATGGGTGTGTGTATGTGTGTGTGTGTGTGTGTGTGTACATACACACACACACACACATAGGATTGGACATTTGAATGAACGAATACTAACCCATAATCTACTCTGAAACACCATCACTTTTTATTGTTATAATTAGTTATTAACACACAGCAGTTTTACAAATTCATAGAGTTGTATGTGATATTTTATTTGGACATGCACATATCATATATTGACTATGTCAATATATTCTTCTGCTCCCTCTCTTTTAGAGAAACTTCCTCAGTAGGAAACTGAAAACATAAGAACATATCTAATGGTGGCTTTCTTAGCTAGTAGTCTCTAAGTGATTATATGTGAAAATACTGTTATTATTTTTCAATTACTGAGCTACTACTAAGAACAATTACAAGAATTGCAATGTTTATTAAAAAGAATAACTATTTGTTCTACAAAATCTTATACAAAATGTTTGCTTATCTTTTCTAGATATTATTCTGTCTTGATACTTAATTACAATTTATTTCTCAATTTAACCCCCTCAATTTGTAGGGTAGAACAAAACGATTTCAAATAAGTTATACTCGATGATGCTTTTCTAGACTAATAATATTTAGAAAGAATGTAGCCAACATTGCATTTTTATTGCTCATATAACCTCAAGACAAGACAATTACAAAACAACTGAATTCACCTAATGGGACATGTGCCTGAGGAGTAGCTTCTATAAACTGCTGTAAGGACAGGAACTCAAAAGTGTTTGTAGTTAGACAAGCAGGAGACCTTAGAGAATTGGCATTTATGAATTCTTGACAACTATATAAAGAAAGTGAACACAAACTGCCAAAGTTAAACTGATAGATAATACTATATGGTATATATTCTGCATAGGAACAGTATTTATGTTGTAGTACTGTCATATGAAATCATACACAGGCATGTTTCGATATGAAAAACAAGCAATGTAAACATTGTCAATAGACAAGACTTAAAAAAGGGAAATGTTGATTTTATTTATGTTTCTGAAAACTTACAATTTTGTTTTGGTTAAAATTACGGATAAAGAGTAGTAATCCTACTTTGACTCTTTTCATTAATGACAGCTAATTTACTTTTAATCGAGATTACCAAGATATAGACTTGGTAAACATTTTATGTACTTTTTGAAATATTAAAAAATTAGCATTTTGTGAAGGTTCCAGAGCTCTTTGTGTGGTAAATTTGCAATCCATCTGTGTCTCCAGCATCTTTAATATTCTACCTCTGTCTGTCCTCTCTCATTCTCTTCCCTTGTCTTCAGCTCAGCAAGGTGTCATCACTTTTACTTTCAAAGAGAATATATGGTGTCTTTGCCTAAGCCCTTTCTCTGCATAATTAAAAGCTGTGGCAAGTGAATTTAACAGGAGGTACAGGTCTTTATTCCATTGCAGAGTCACAATAATGGGCCCTGGCATTATGGCGGGGCTCCTCTCATTGTACTCACCTAATTCTACTATTATCAGCTTAATTGATCCTGCTCTTGTCAGAAGGCAATTTGTGTCACAATGGCACAAAGGGAGAACCAATAAAAGGCTCTCCCTTTTAGAACCTTGCCTGGCAGATTTATGTTCATTAGTATCAGCAGTAGAAAGGGGGTGAGAGAAGTTAAGGCTTAAGAGAGCTGTTTTCTCAGTGGACCAATTAGATGAGGAGGTTTGACATATGAACAAGTTGGACTTCTTAGGTGCATCCTACCTAAGCAGCAATTTAGCAGCTATAGTGCATAAAATATCATTTGGGGGTAATTATGGATGGAAAAATCTTTCTAATGCTTTGAAAAAAGAATGTGGTGTTACAGAGTAACAAGTGTATTCAGTGAATCTAATGTCTTATGCTCTTCATTAAAGAGAAGAAAAATGAGATTTTTTTGCCTTATGTATAATTTAAGTTTTTCTTAAAGGGAAATAATTCTGAGAATACATGTGCTTTTTTTTCCCTAGTTGCCAAACTGATATTCATGAGTAACAGCATTCCATTTCTTAGATAATTAGTATCTTGGCACTTAAAATAAATTTCAGAATCAAGTCACTGACTGGTCAGAGTAGTGATAGTGGAGAAGAATGTGTGTTATACTCTGCAGTGATTCCATATAGTCACACTCACAGTGATATATGTACATGGATGCTCTCACATCCACACTTTTGACAACCACTGCAAGCAACATTTTGCAAGATTTAGTGCAGACAGTGCTCATGAGTCATAGGACAAATAGTCTAATAAAACCCAATGCCTTATATTTAATATTATGTAAATATTAATAATCATATAAAATAAAATCAACAATATAAATATTAATTAAATTATTATATTAAATATTAATTTAATTAGAATAAGAACTGGCAAAAGTTATTCAATAGAATTTAAGTTTCTACCCAGCCACAAAAGCCACAAATAGACCAAAAAAAAAAAACCCAAACAGAGAAAAACAATAATCAGAGTGAAAGGAAAGCTTTACAGAATGGAGCACTTTTGACTACTCCAGAGGGTAGTCACCAGAGTGTATACTGGCACCTACAATATATAAAAACCTCAAAAATTAAACACCGGAAGATTGAATGATCCAATGAATAAGCAAGAAAATTAATGGAATAGACACTTTTCAAAAGAATTTCAAGTTACCAATAAATACATGGGAAAAACATGCCTCATCATCAGAAAACCACACCTCAAAGCTACACTTAGCTTCCCTTTCTCTCTAGTCAGAATATCTGTCTTCAATAAAAACAAAACAAAACAAAATACTTGTTAGTGAGGATTTACAGGCAGGGTAAGAAAGCCTTACAAACTGTTATTAGAAATGTAAATTATTATATCTGCTATGAAATTTGGTATGGACATTCTTCAAGAGGCAAAAAGGCAACTACAGCATGATCTAGCTATACAGTTCCTGGATATATGACCAAAAGGATCAAATGCAGAATACCATAGAGATACATACACACCGTGTTTGCTGCAGTACTATGTATGGTGCAAAGTCATATAATCAGCCTGGTACCAACCAATAGGTGAATGGATTATTATCTATAAAGAGGACTTAAATTATGTTATTTTTGGGAAAACAAATATAACTAGAAGTCATCATGCTAAGCAAGATTAATTGAGATTCAGAAAGACAATTAGCAGGTGTTTTCTATCATATGTGCAAACTTAAAACCTAAAAATGTCATTGAAAGTAGCAAATGATAAGTTAAGGCATTGGGAGGGAGATAATTCTGAATAATGGGGGAAAGATACAATCAAATGTTATATGTACATTTATTAAAATGTAATGAAACTCACTATGTTATCCAATTAATACATACTAATAAAAGTGGAAAGTAACTGGTCTTGCTTTATAAACTGTTCCAACAGTAATTTTGAAAACAGTGAGTGATAGTATGATTTGATTATTCAGCATCTAGACTTATCTGGGTACTTCCCAAAATTTGCACATGTATATATATATATCTTATAACTATGATGTATCTTTATATTTTCATGTATGGTTGAGGGGTAGAATTAATTTTTTATTAAACCTTTCTGAATAGACTGAGATATACACAATTATTATAAGTTTGATGAAACTCTGAGATATTTCATTGTAGAATTGATCTAGATTGTATCAACATAAAATTTCTTTTATTACTTTAATTTTTTAATGTTTTAATTGAATTAGAACCATATCGTTTCCCCTCCCCCTTTCTTCCCTCCAGCCACCTCCTCCCTACAGCTACTCTCCCTTAAACCCTCTTTTGTCTCTCCCCACTCTCAAGTAGATAATATCTTTTCCTTTGATTATATTTGTTATAGATAGCCACATGCCCATTTGTGTGTGTGTGTGTGCATGTATGTCTGTGTGTGTGTGTGTGTGTCTGTGTGTATGTGTGTGTGTGTGGGTGTGCACTCATGTAGTTTTAGGCTGACCACTCAGAATTGGACAACATGTAAGGTGGCTCGTCCCTAAGAAGGGCTAATTCTCCTTTGCCAACAGTAATTAGTTGCCTGTAATTCTTTGTGTAAATGGGGAAATCCATGAAAATTTCCCTTTTTCACATTAACATGTCCATTGATATTCTATTGTTCTGGTCTTGTTTTGCAGTCATTTCTAGAAGAGACTATTTCACAGCAGACTTCCTGGTATTCTGGCTCTTACAATCTTTGTGACTATGCTTTAGTGTTTCCTGAGCCATAGGTGTAGGATCTGTAGATATCCAGGATTGTTGATGTCTGCATTGTGTCCTGTTGTGCTTTTCTGTAATGATCTCCATTTGTTGTAAAGAGAAGCATCTTTGATAAGAGCTGGTAGCTATACTATTTCTGGGTGTATATAATGCATCTATTCACTCTCTCTTTCTCCCTCGCTTATCTTCCTTTTGCTGAGTTCATCTCTCAGCACAGATAAAGATTATTCATTTATAGTAAAATTCTGAATAATTTTAAGCAACAAACATTTCATTTTTTTTTATTTTCACCATATTGCCATATTTCTTGACTGTCTCACCTTGCACAGGCTGATCACCTACTGTCAATAAGATACCCTTTGTGACTGTCAATAAAATATTAATTATGGCAACTGACCATAAATAACTTAAAGTTATCTCTTTTTTGGGGGTATTTTTCCTATCTGAAATGTGTGTATTTGGTAGGACTTGGAAATAAAGTTGGAGATAGAAGAAGAATTTCCCAGAATTCTCATACCTCCTCATGTCCCACATCTTATTTCCTGCCTATTTGATGACATAGGTCATAAGATTTATTATTGACAGGTACTACATCTATAGAGACAAGATATTCCCTTTACAATTTCTCATTTTAGTCCAATAAAAGGCTCTTGTTTCAAATATAAAATGAATACAATTATAATAATTATGAAAACTATAAGGTATGATATACATTTACAATGTCCAGTCCATAGTATTTGGTAATTAAGAAAAATTTTCTATTATCTATCCTATCTTGGATTATTAACCTAAACATCTTCTTAGACCTAGAACTTCTTCTTAAGTCCTAAACAACTTAAGCTAATAGTAAGACTATAACTATCTAGTTTTCAACCCACCAGAGACATGAGAAGGAATAAATATTACTTGAGTATTCAGGAAGTGTAGAGATGCCACTTCCAAAAATTATAGAAATGACAGAGATAACTGACTGCTTGCATAGTCCTCAATACTCTCTATAATGTTAGAGCATCTTCAGCCTTCTAGGACTTGCTTACCCTGTCTTGGCAGAACTTGGCAATCGACTTCCCTGTATCTGTCTTTTCTTGATAGCATTTTGTCTGTAGTTGAAACATAGACATTTTCTTTGCCCAGTGGATAGCTTGCCATAATTGAAGCAACTCCACATGGAAGTTATTGATGGTTATCATCTTTGAAGTGAGATGTGGGTGTTGTGAGGAGCAGAACTATCTCACAGTCAAAAAGGCCCTAAATTACTAAAAATCTCTTTAAATGCAATATTCTGAAAGTCTCTGAGGTTTTTGAACACAACTATATGTTCATAGTATATCTGAACAAGAAAATGTTGCCTGTCTCCACCTACCTATTATTTGTTCAACTCAGGATGTATATTTTTTTGATGATCTAATCTAATATCTGAAATGACCATGAATTTAACTGTCTGATTATTAACCTGTATTTCTTACCATCCCTAACAGTCTGCAATAGCAGGTATTAGAAAGAGTGGGACTAAACTTTGTATTTTTAAATAAGTTGCATAGGCAAGATGCCTATCTAAGAGTTGAAACATAATATACAGTATGTTGTAATAAGATTAATCTTATATTTTATATTAAGATACAATTTATACCAATGAAAACATTAAAGCTGTATCAATACATAATAGTCCATATCAATGTAAACAAAAATAATCTTATTACAGAATATCAATAGCTCTAAGTTTAAGAGTAGACTCTATAATCTACCCTTTGTCTAATTTCTTATAATATTTTTACATCCACTCTTTTCAATCCCCTTTCCCTTACCTAAGGAAGAAAAGATAGAGAGAAGGAAAGAAAAAACAAATCCCGTAATCTAACCTCCCTATTTCTTTTCCTCCCTGTACAAGAACATGATTGACCCCTAAAATGACATGTCTATAACTCATGAAATGAGCAAAATCATATACTCCAATTTAAGGGACTGGGACAACAGTCTTCTAATAATTGCTTCCTGCTGAATTGGGGCAAAGAATTCTTTTTGGGGGACCTAAGAAAATTAGGAAAAGAGTCTTTAGAAAGCTAGCTGTAGCATTTGTTGTCCATTCTCTACATGCTAAGAAAGTTCAAGGCTTAACTAAAGTTCTGACTGGAACAGTCTGTGATGTGGGACCAAGTAAACTAGCTGTTATGATGTTGTCAAGGAAGCAAGTCTTTAGCAAAAACAGCATTGATGCAGATGAGGCTGATTCAGGTGTTCCAGCATCCTCCAAGGTGGATCTTACCAGGGCTGTTTCCTTGGCCTTATATTCTGCAATATATAAACCTTATAGGTAATATATAGTTCTATAAATATATTTGAATGAAATGTGCAGGGTACATGATTAATTAAGAATGATTTCCTGCTCTTTGTTTGAACAGATAAAAGACAACTGTCTTTCTTTAGAAGTTAGTTTGATCATATAATCAAACTAAATTATAAATCTCTATTCATGCCATCTGAAAGGATGGTATGTAGCAATAAGTCATGAGAATTTGTTAGCCAACAAGACTTATTGGCTATGTATAGGAGAAGCTCTGGCTGGAGACATACATATGTCCCAGTCAGTTTTAGAGTTGTTTCAATAAAGGGTTTAGTATTATAAAGTACTGTTTTATTTTCTCCTTTCTGCAGCTGAGATCTTCATAGGGTCTCCCTCTATCAAATATGATCATTATTATCTTGGAAGGAATCCAAAGCATTTTCTTTTATCCTGTTAACACAAACCTAGAGCCTCTCTCCCAATATAGCATGCCTTTGGGCAAGCAGTTTGAAGTCATTAAAAGTACAGACTGATTCAATCCAACAGCCCCTTTTTTATTTGGGTCTGCTCTATTTTGACCTCTCTCAAAGAGGCTGTCCCATAGCATCATAACCATTGTATTTATATCCATCTTCATTTTGATAATTTAAAACAATTAAAACAATTTAAAATTATTATTATCATCATCATTATTAATTGAGATAAAATATCTCTGTTAGCCTAGGCTAACTTACTACATTTACATTAGGCTGGTCTTGAACTCACAAGAAACCTATCTGTCCCTGCCTTTGTCTCCCAAGTATTGAGATCAAAGGCATGGATTTATTTATTTAGATTCTAGATAGCCTTGAATTTATATCAATTTTTATTTCTTTATCCCTTCTTTGGAGATTATTATCTATGTGGATTTATTTATCTTACCTTTTTTCTTAATTTAATATTCTTTTCTGTATTCACTCCCATTCAAATTCCCTTCCATCTAGTATATAAGCATATTCCTAAGTAATACTGCATCTGCTTAGAGGTTTGCCTTGGGTCTATGTATCATGCACCAGGGGTAAGCTGTAACTACTTCTCCCATGGAAAGCCACATTTAACGAGACTAGTTGCTTAAAGTAGTGTTGACACCCTACCTCATTTGGGGAAGCAAGTCCACAATCAATGCCATTTTAAATTAGTCCATTGTCTGTCATCGTATCCAATTGAATATTATGCTGGCATATCACATTTAGACCACAATTGGCATTAATTCCTTGTCCTTTTAAATTTGAAACAATATCTTCTTGTCTCTACGACATGTGTGTTTGATTTATTTATTTCCTCTGACCAAAGAACAAACAAAAAACCACCCCCCCCAAATTTTGTAGTCTGTATTGCCAAGCTGATGATTAATGTTCAATACAGTTAATAAGCTTAACAATATTATTCTTTATTTTCTTGTCTACTGTCCTCTGGATTCCTTAGTTGGATGGTTTTCTTCTCCTGGAAAGATAAAAGTAAGCAACATTTCCCCAGCCCTAACTCTGGGTCCTTACATTAACTAGCAAAATACATCTTTCCTAAGACAAAATGCTTTTTGGCAACAGGAAAAGCATTATCTTTCAATTTGAAATTATAAACATACTTTGTGTGAATGAATATACCTATATTACCCTTTCTCTTTGTATAGATTTAAGATTGATGTGTATATATACTTTAAATTACTAAGGACATTTGTGATTATTATTAAGGAAAAACCTACATAGTACATTTAAGGAAAAAAATATGTCAGTTTAAATTTTAGACTGTTGTTTCCAAGAGGCTGAATCTATCACCAGGGAGTCTCACCCGACTTTACTATGCAGTTTAGGCAGGTCTAGAATTCATACAGATATCCCTGTCTCTGTTCAGTGTCTGCTGTATTTTAGTGCAGATGTGATGCTGGGCCTGGCCACGCCCCAATCCCTTTGTTACAGGGAGAGGTGTTTTGGCTTTCAATCTGATTGTGGCTGCTGAACCTAGTGCTGCATTTCCCATGCTCTGAGCACAGAACATTATTTCTCATAGGATAGTACTGGGTGGATGTGCTGTGCCAAGCTTGAGAGAACCTGAAGTGGCTTATCCAGCAGCTGTGGTCCCAGAGGTTTTGCCATCCACTGCTGCACCAGCTGCATTTAGCCTGTGTGACCTGAAACTTGTTCTTTGCCCTTGGCTGAACATCGGCTCTGCTCTGCCCTTGGAAGAAGTCCCAACTTCTGTGTTTTGTTTTCATATTTAGTATGGGCTTCTTTAAAAAGCCTTTTTCTGCACTATCTCTTCAGGTTCCTGCTCCTTGGCTAGCTCCTTCCCAGCTGCTTGTCTTATGCTGTTCTGGGAAGCTTTGGCTTTGGTCTCCTTTTGCTCTTTCTCTCTTTTCTTTTTCCCCCCAAGAGACCAGACCTTTTGTTGGGCTAGTCTAACTTCTCCCTGCTTTTTACCTAAAACTTTAAGGTTGTGAGCTTAGGTTCCAATTGTCATTAAACTGGGCTCTATTTGTAAATGTTAGATCCAGTTCTACAACTCAGGCCCATGATCCCAGAAATAAGACTCAAAATATATTTACAAAATACTTTGGCCATATGACTAGTCTCTTCACTGACTAGATCTTGACTTAAAATAACCCATTTATTTTAACTTACATTCTGCCATGTGGCTGGTTACCTGTGCTCAGGTACCATGTATCTGTCTCCTCACATCTTCCTGGGTGACTTTCCCACCTGGCTCTCTCTGAGAATTCTCTCTCCTCTCTTGATGTCCTACCTCCTGTTTCTTGCCTAAGCCATAGGCCATCAGATTTATTATGGTGCTACATCCATACAGACATAAGATATTCTCTCTATACCTTTCTAAGATAAAGGTTTATATTTAGTATTTATTAAATGAAGATACACATTCAAATGCTCTGCCATATACAATTCTCCAACTCCTCTAAGAATTTATGATATTAGAAAACATTCATGAGTTATTTCCTGTATTTTTCAAGGTAATGGTACTAGCTGACTAATGAAGGACACAGAGGCTGATGTCCAGTTTGTATTCTTGTAGTGTTGAAAACATATTCGACTCAACCTTTTCCAGAATTAATACACTTATGCAATTATTCTGACATGAATAAAAATAATTCTACAATAATATAAAGTATTTCTGTTTATGATGATGTTTTCTCTTATTTGTGAAATTTTTCTGATAATATATTTTTAGTAACACAAAAATCATATAAGCATAGAAGAATTCAACCTTATGATGGAATCACATATTTGGCAGAATTATTTGTAATAAAACTTATTCAGTCTCCTCCTTAGGTGTTCAAATTTCAGTATATGCAGTCCTCATTTCTTCAGTTAGAGCATGAGGCACTGAATATATAAAGATAATCTTTAAAAGAAAAATGTAATCATTTTTAGATTTTTAATGTTACAAACCATGAAAAAAAACAAAATACAAAAGATGGAGAACAAGATAAATAAGAGCTAAGGTACGTGACAGAGTATATAAGTAATATGTAAGCTTGGGAAAACTGATAGAAAAACAAGGTGTTAGTCTCTGATAGATTTCAGATGAAGGAAGGAGAGAAGAAGGAAAGAAGGAAGGAGAGAGGGAGGGAGAGATGGAGAGAGGGAGACAGGAAGGGGGCAGGAAGGGAAAGAAAGAAGAAAGAAGGAAGGAGAGAGGGAGGAAGGGAGCAAGGGAAGAAGGAAGAAAGGGGGGAAGAATGGCAAACAAGGGAGGGAGGAATGGATAGAAAGAAGGAAAGAAAGCCAGACAAAGGCTTTCTTTCTTTTTTTTTAAATAATTTATTTTTTCTCAAATCATAATTCATTCACACAGGGGTTATAAACACAGAAAGGCAGGACTTGGGGAAGGGGATGACTCTGGAGTGTGGGTGTTCGGTGGAATACAGATATCTTTCAGAACCGGGTATCTGCTGGGTGAAGGTTCAGGGGACAAGTCACTGTGACTCTGCCTATGACTCACTTGTCCTTATCTAAGTTGGTATTGTCTGCCACGGCTACCTATTTACAAGGTCTATGACCACTCAGGCTTGTAAATTTTCACAAAAGCTGCCTGTTTACATTAGCTTATAGCCATCTGTTTCAATGTTTTTCCACTGAGACCCAAGACTTGGTGTTAGTATACATGTATGACAGGCCTATTGCTGATTTTAGGCCTATGGCTGATTTTAGGCCTTCAGCAGACACAGGCTTTCTTGTTTTTGCTTTTGTTTTCTGTTTTCTACCTTAATTGCCAAAAGCAATAGGTATATAACACCCTTATTCCTGGATAGACTTGGTAAGCATTGAGAGTGAAATGACCTTGTACCTTTTATTCTGTCTCGGCCATGGTGTCTGTTCACAACAGTAAAATGCTAAGACATCCAGTAAAAAAATAGAGACACTAATGACTGAAGTAGGTTATTGTCACTTTATGATTAGACTGAAAATGCTCAAAATATAAGATAAATTGAGTTATAGAAAATGAGGATACTGTCTATAAAGGATTGACACTGTTAGAATTGCTGAGAGTGACAGGCATATGTGGGAGGGGCACATGTGGATGGGGTACATGTGGGAAGGGCACATGTGAGAGAGACAAAACTTCCTGCTGTCAGCCACTTCACTCAGCCATTCTACCACTAAAGTTTTTCTCTTCATCATTCCAAATTGTACATCCTAAAATCTTACCTCATAAAGGAAGAACTGCTGTGCAGAAGGCAGATTAAGGTTGACTCTTGAAATCAACTAGGTTCATTATAAATTCTAAATTGAGTTGAAGTTAGGTGGAATTAGTTGTCCTTTCCTGGGTACTCTTGGGCACAATAAGAAGAAGCATATCTAATTTTAGAATGATACTAAAATTTGACGTGTAGTTAGTGACTAGTTTTCTGCAGCTTTCTGCATCAACTATGTATTATCTTAATACTAAAAAATTTCATTTGGAAAGACCCTTGGGATAATTATACAGAATAATTTTGATTAACCTGATTATGAATTATTACAATGTATATTATTACATCATATATATTCTTTATTATAATTTATTTTTCTTCTTTGATCTGCTGTGTATTTGTTCTTTGGCCAGATTTTCTTTTGTGTCTTTTAATAAAGTCACTAATGCCACAAAAGAGATTTTTCAGATTAATGTACCAATCTTGACTAACTAGCGGAGTTCAGACCTGTTCAATGAAGCATCCTGGAATTTTTTCTTCCTGGGTCTTGTAATAGGACTCAGCAGGGAAGTGTGCAGGAATTGCCTTTACTGAGCTCCTTCCCCAGAGCCATGCTAGTGTTTCTAGAACAACAGTAAGTGAGATTCTCCTCCATTATTTATTTTTCTATATATTCACTTTAGAATTTAGAAAAAAGGTTAATCTTTAGAAAGTAAACCTTTAACTATTAGTACAGATTTATATCTACAAAACACCTTAAAGCAAAAACCCACGCAAATAATGCAGACTTATCAACCTTTTATCAACCTAGTTTTCTCTTTAGACTCTGCAGATCAACATGGTACATTTGTCATAACCAGAGAAACAAAATGGGTATATTGACCGCATTCAAGTCTTTTCTTGGTCCAGTGTCTCACCTAGGATATCATGGTGCACTTTGTTGTCATGCCTCCTTATGTCTCTCTTTTCTGCTACATTGTTTCTGAACACTTAAAACATGTCTTTTCAAATTTTTGAGATAATAATAAAAATACCTTTTCCCCTTTTCCTCCCTCTAAACACCTTCTTGCTCTTTCTTAAATTTATGACACTTTCCTCTTCCTCTTTAATTGATGTTAAAAACATATATATTACTAAATACATAAATAAAACCTGCTCAATCTATATAATAATTGTACATATGTTTTCAGGGATGCTATTTAGAATCACATCAACTTCCCTCCATCCATTCTAGCCCCACCCAGGTACCCTCTCTCCAACCTCTCTCATGTCCTTCCAAGTTGATAGCCTCTTTTTCTTTGATTATTAAGAGTACATCACTTGTCAAACTTTCTAAAGAGTACTGATTTATTGAAACATGTCTGCTGAATTAACCTTGGGTTAGAAGATTCTGGGAGAAAGACCAGGGGCTTAAAGTGTGCTTTCATTCACTCATATAAATGTTACATAGGATCACCAAGAGATCAGGTTTGCACAGGGGTATGATGCTTCCATCTGATCATGTGAATGTTACATAGGACCATCACAAGATCACTTTTGAAACAATTCTCCACTGGAAAGTTTTTGGTGTTCCTTGTTTGTTTCTATGCTTTGTTGATACAAGTTTACAGTTATGATGTTGGTGTATGGGGGTGTGTTATCTAACTTCTTGAGCATGAAGTATCTAAATATATCATTCAAGTTATAAACCAGAGATTTGTTCATTTTTCATTTGTTTTCAGTGCAAGTATGTGTGTGAGTGGGCCAGCATGTGTGTGCGTGCATGTGTGTGTGCATGTGTGTGTGTGTGTGTGTGTGTGAAGGTGTGCATGTGCCATAGTGAGCCTTGTGGGAGATAGGAATAAAACTGAGGTTGCCAGACCTTCACTCAAGTGCTTCTACTGTAGAAGCATCTCATCAACTGTTCTTCTCTGTTTATTTAGACTAATACATGTTGATGGTCTTGTGAGTCATGATCCAGTCCTACTTTTTAAAATTTTGTTGCTTGGACTGTTCCACCTCTAGTCACTGGGGTTCTGTCAGTTGGCTTCACAGTCCTGGCATGCTACTACTATTGTTCATCTGTCATTGCTTTGCTGTTCTTTGCTTTAGCTTTATCTTGCTTTCCAGCTCTGCAAGATCCTTCTCCTGGCTCATACTGGATATTTACTGGCAAAGTCCTATTTCTAAACAAATCCTGGACTCCTTTAATTAAACAGTGATATTGGAAACTACCATGTCAGTGCTGGTATACAATTAGTTTTTCAAGAAAGAAAAAAACTCACAAATGATACATAGTATTTTCCTTCTAGTTAATAGCACTTATAGATGTTTAAAACAAAAACTATCTAACCATTTGTTCTTTGGAAAACCTTATATTTATTAGAGACCTCCAAAAGCATTAGTTAATGTGCGTTTTATTTATTTTTGGATCACTAAACTGAAAATTAAAACTGAGATATTTAAAACATACTTATTAAAAAGTATTTTAATAAAACAATAATAAACCCAATGTCTGTTTATATAACAAAAATAATTTTATATATAGTCTAAATATTCAAAAGAAAATAGCAATAATAAATTCATTGCTCTACACTTCTAAAAATCTTTCTGTTGCCTGTGTAAATAAAAAATACTAAAGTTATTGGCTATTTTTGTGTTTGACCTACTGAAAGTTATTATTTTAGTTAAAGTCTATCAAAAATATTAAATGGCACACAAGCATATAGGTGGAAATGAGACTTTAGAAGCCTTTTCACATAACATTAGAATATCTGCTATGTCTTCATAAGAAAATGCATGGCATTTCCCTTTGTTTTTCCCTTTGAGATCCTTCAGGATCTCCAAAGCCTTCTGCAATAACTTTGGAGACTGTTAGTTTTAATTTCAAGTAGTAATATAAAAAGCATATAAGCAAATTGTTTACTATGGCTTACTCACTGTTTGGTCAGAGGTAATTTTTATAGAATTTTCAAAAATCCATTTCACAGTAAAATGATGAAAACAAGCATCAACCCCTAGAACAGTGGCACAGTGGCGAAAAAAAAAATAGAAATGGAAGTTCAATACTCACCATTTATCTTCGGCCGCCATATTTTTTCTTTTATTCTTTCTTCACTTTTTTTTTTTTTTGGTTTCTATTTGCCATTGCAGCTTGTCTCACTGTCACATTCTACTTTTGCTTCAGGCCATCAGAGTGACATGTTTGGTGCGAGGTCACTTGGAAGCATTTTTCATGCTTTGCACTGACCACCTGTCAGTCCCTGTGAGTGCTTATGTGAGCAATTTTTACCATGCAAACACCGCATGGGCACTTGAAAGAAAGTAAAGCAGTTTGGCAAGGGTGAGGAGGCAAGAGTCCAGCATGGGGCCAATTTTCTGAGTCTGTTTCTCAGCTGGAATGACGGAGATGACGGATGGCTGATATCACTCTCAAGTGTCTTTTATCCTTTAGGATAATTTTGCCAATTTTCTGGTAAAGTTAAATGTCCACAGATGTTGGAAATAAACATTTTCTGATTTGTAACCCAAAGGTTTTAACTGCCAAATTGCTAAAGAATGTCAGTGGAAACTGGCAATTTCACTGTAGTTTCAGCAGAAGTCCACTGAATGTCCTGAAGACACCTTGTCATTTCGATCTTGCACAAAACTCTTTCCTAATGATTTTCTCTTTTTCAGATTGGGGTAAGGATAAAATGTCAATGTTGCTAGTCTCAGACCACAGTCTATCAGTCTATGTTCATACATATATATTATACACACACACACACACACACACACACACACATACACACACACACACAGTCTTTCAGTCAAAGAACTATGTTAAGATTTCCTTTCTCTCTCCCTTTCTTTCTTTCTTTCTTTCTTTCTTTCTTTCTTTCTTTCTTTCTTTCTTTCTTCTTTTTTTTTTTCGAGACAACGTTTCTCTGTGTAGCCCTGGCTGTCCTGTAACTCACTCTGTAGACCAGGCTGGCCTCGAACTCAGAAATCCGCCTGCCTCTGCCTCCCAAGTGCTAGGATTAAAGGTGTGCGCCACCACTTCCTGGCTATGTTAAGATTTTCAAATATTATTTTGTTTAACTTTATAGATACTTTAGAGAATTTTATAGAATGTAAAAAGTGATTTTAATAAAATAAATTTCCACTCATAAGAAATTAATATGGGCAGGAAGGAAGAAGATATATATTTCATAGTTAAAATATTACTCTAAAGTTTCTAAAGAAAGAACCATTTGTACTTTTCATGTCTCTCTGACTAACAGTCCCCTCATCTTTATTTCTTTCTTCCTGATACCCTATTACCTGTATAGATATATCCCTAAACATTCAATGGAAAGGAAAAGTTATCATTGCCTCCACTATGAACTCTCCATTAATCAAAATGCATATTTTGATGGCATTTCCACCACTTGATGTAAACAAATTGATGTAAAAATTTACATCAATTTATTTTTCAATTATATCTTTCAATTATATAGGAAAGGTCAATGTGAATTTATTCTTTGAATGTGTATCCTTTGAACACAGTGATAACCATTCACAGTCTTAACCTGTATTTTTCAATAGTGTTCAAGCTAGAACACTAGGAACTATCAGAAAATATCTAAGAGTTTGGTCTATACCCACAATAAATGAGTCAGAATCCCTACCAGGACTAGGGTACTGTTAATTTTCAAATAAACATTTTAAGAGATTCTAATGCATAATAACAGTTGAAACTTGCTGTTTTAGCATTTGTGACAAATTCATTTCATGCCATGCCACAGTGTCAAGAAACTGATAGCTGTTTAGAGCATTATATGAAAAATGATCCCAAGGTCATGTATGGCCTCCATAAGAATATTATAGTGCTTTCATAGTGTGTACCTGAAGCTCCAGATGGGGAAGCAGTAACTCACAGATCAGGTTCCTGATGCATTTATGTAGTCTTCTCATTTTAAATGAATCAGTGTTCTTTCCTTGTTTCTCTGTTTTTCACATCACAGGGTATGTATATGTACATATGTATATCCTTATGTATATCATAAAACTGAGAATTTTATTGTAAGTAATTTTGTTAATACTTTTCTTGAAAGGGGAATTGTAAATTTGAGTACTACACAGTAATATTTTGAACTAATCTTGACATAGACGTGAAGATACACACAATTACACACAAACTCATACACGTACAATTTAAATATTATTTTGCCTATAGCAAATAAATATTTTGAAAAATGTACTCATACAATTATTAAAGTATATTAAAAGTTTATGAACTCAGAAGTGAAAAATTTTCCTTGTCTTCTCAGCTCTGCTTTTCATTCTTAGTCTGTGTTTTGAGCTTTTCAATATTCCTGAATTGTTTTATTTTAGTTTTTATTTTATTACCTTATAAAAAGAGGCTTAAAATGGTGAGAAAATCATGTAGCCTATCTTGTATGTTAGCAAATATTTTTGTACAAAATACTGTCTCAGAAACCACTAATCACATTTAGTTATTACTATTGAAATTTGATCTTTATCAATTCTATTCTGTTTTGACCATCACACTTCCTACCTCTGTTTAAGTAATGATCTAATGCATAGAATTTATAGCAGGGGGTTGTCATAAGCTATCATAATGTCCACATCTCCACCACAACTAGAACTACTAAATATTTTGTTTGAGAAATGCAGCATACAAGTAGAAGGATTAAGATTCAGCTCCAAGTTGATGTAACTTCTCTCTAATCTATCTTATAGACAGTATTTCATAATTATAAGTCATATCAATTTGCCTTAGGGTATTTTATACTTACAATACATGGTCAGGTCTGTATTTTTGCCCGTTTTTCAGATGAGTAAACAGAGGCTTGAGGAACCAAAACAGTCTCACATAGCTCAAAATTATAGTTATTAACAAAATTATAGTTATGGCTAAAGTGTCACAGGCGTTTCTTTCCTTATAGGCAAATATTTTTCTTATACACGACTTTTCAAGTTAAAGATAATCCATCACATTAAAAAACCCAGGATCATGTAAATTTTACAATAATGGTAAGGGGGAAAACACAGTAGTTAAAGCATATTTATTTCTTTTGCACAAGACTGATCTGAAACATCTTGTTATTCATTCATTTTTTGATTCTGTGTAGGTTGTAAAATGATGAAAATTTTAATTACATTAACTATCATGTCCACTTTGAGAAAGTATCACATTTACCTCATTGTGATTTTTATATGAATAATGAGCTCCCTCCCCTTCTTTTATAAATGACTATTCCAAGCAGTATTTACAATAAAGATTTTGTGAGATTTTGTCATATCCTGCAGGTGTTAAACATCTTAAGGTCAACATTTCAAAGCAACATCTAAATTTTCATGCCCAATAGAACTTGCATGTTTTCCCATGCCCTTGAATTAACCATGCATGCAGAAAACCCATGTGCATGCCATATGGCAAGAGATGTCTATGTCACTTCCGAGAATATCTCCTACAAAGGCCTGGCTTGCATACCTGAGACATGAAAGCTGAATCCTGTAAAGATTAAAATACTAGATTAAGACCAAACACTGAAATTATACTTATAACAAAGGTACTCAAGGGCACCTCAGTAATTCTTTCAGCCAGAACACTAGGTACAGAGGCAGTGGCATTGGCTTATTTGGAAACTGTTCATTAAAGAATGTCTAAATGTATCCTTTCCCTAAAATTAGGCAAGAAGAATCCCCAACAGAAACAAAGAAACTGTGTCAGTTGACTTAGGAAGTGATGTATTTGGTCATGTTACTGGCTAAGCACTTTCTCATTTACTACAGTTTTTGCTACTTCCCGTTGTGTTAAACACTGTCCAGTATATACATTAAGGCTGCCAAGCTGATCCCTACCAGCATTTGAGTTAATAACTCCTGTGGGTGGCCAGGCTTGCTGTAATGGTTACCTCCCTTATGTCCTGTGCAATTTGAAACTAAATTAATTTGGGTCAAGTTTCTAACCCAGAGTAAATTAATCATCCCTTTAAAATTATACTTCATCTTCTTTGAACAATATGGCCTTTTTAATGTTAAAATATGTGCATTGTATAAAATAATGTTACATGATGATACCCTCATACATGTATGTTATGTTCTTTGTTTATGTTCACTACATATTCTAAATAACATAATTCAGTACAATCAAATAGTTTTTGCTAATGTTTTTCATGTCACTACTGCCTATCAATACATTATTTCTAAAAATAAGTAAAGTATATCAATCATTGACACAATTAAGTTTTTAATCTGGTTATCTATTATGCTTGGTTTGAGAGATTTAAATATTTTTATTAATAATTTTATTCATTTCCATCTCAAATGTTATCCCACTTCCCGATTACTCCTCCACAAACCCCTGATCCAACATCTACCATCTCCCCCTTTCCCTTTACCTCTATGAGGATGCTCCTCCACCCGCCCACCCACCCTCTCCTGTCCCCATTGCCCCACCATCCTCCACAGCACCAAGGGTCTCCCTCCCATTGATGTCAGACAAGGCCATCCTCTGCTGCATATGTACCTAGAACCATAGATACTCCTTGGTTGGTGGTCTAGTTTCCAGATACTGGGTGGTTCAGCCAGCTGACATTGTTCTTCTTATGGGGTTGCAATTCCCCGCCACTCCTCCAGTCCTTCAGCCAGCTCCCCCATCTGGGTCCCTGAGCTCTGTCTGATGGTTGGCTTCAATCATCCACATCTGCATTGGTCAGTTCTTGGCAGAACCTTCCAAGGAACAGCGAACCAGGTTCTGGTTCTGCAAGTGCCTCTTGGCAACAACAGTGTCAGGTTTGATGTCTGCAGACAGGATGGATTCCCCAGGTGAGACAGTCCCTAGATGGCCCATCCTTCAGTCTCTACTCTACTTTTTGTCCTTGTCTTTTCTTTGGACAGGAATGTTTCTGGGTTAAAAACTTTGAAATGGGTGAGTGGCCCCATCCCTCGACTGGGGGCCATGCCTATCCTCTGGAGGTGGTCTCTACAGGTTCTATCTCCCCTTCTCTGCATATTTCGGCTAAAGTCATCTCTGTTGAGTCCTGGGAGCCTCTCGCTTCCCTGGTATCTGAGACTTTCCAATGGCTAACCCAGTTCCTCATCCGCCACTGCTACATATTTTTATTCAAACTCCTGTCCCTCTGTACCTCTCTCCCTTCCCCTCCAGTACCTGATAATGCCCCCGTTATTTCAACCCCAAAACTCCCCCTTCCCTGCCAATGCAGGATTGAAGCATCCACACCCTGGTCTTCCTTCCTCTTAAACTCCATTTGGTCTTTGGGTTGTATCCTGGGTATTGTGAGCTTTTGGGCTGGAAACAACCCAGATGTCCCTCCACAGAATAGATGCAAAAAATGTGTTACATTTATACAATGGAATACCATCTAGCTATTAAAAACAATGACTTCATGAAATTTGCAGGCAAGTGGATGGAACTTGAAAATATCATCCTAGTGAGGAAACCGAGACACAAAAGAACACACATGATATGTACTCAGTGATGAGAGATTGGAAGTTTAAATAGCAGAGTCAAGGAGTCCTCAGAGAAAACATATCAGAGCAGTTATTTTTTAATTTATTATTATTTTTGAGAAATGAATTTTTGTAATGATTTTTGTAGTTACTGCACAAGTTGACATTCTCATCAGTAGGAAATAAGTTCTCTTTTCTCCCATATCTTGTTAGCATTTATTGCCATTTCTTTTTGATGATAGCCATGCCAACTGTGGTGAGAGGATCTCAAATCAGTTTGAAGTTGCATCTCTCTGATGGCTAAGGTTGCAGAATGTCCTTTCACACGTTTCTAGCCACTGATATTTCTTCTTCAGAGAACCGTCTATTCAATTCATTAGTCCATTTGTTGTTTGAGTTATTTTTAAAATTTTATTTATTTATTTATTTATTTATTTATTTATTTATTTATTTACATTACAAATGTTACCTCCCCTCCAAGTCCCCCCTCACAGGATTCCTCCCCTGCCCCTTCTCCCCTTTGCCTCTGAGAGGGTGCCCCCTGTATTTCCCCTGCCCTGGTGCATCAAGTCTCTGCAGGATTAGGTGTATCCTTTCCCACTGAGGCCAGACAAGGCAGCTCTCTGCTACATATGTGCAGGGGCCTCAGTCCAGTCAGTGTATGCTCTTCGGTTTGTGGCTCAGTCTCCAGGAGCACCCAGGGTCCAAGTTAGCTGACAATGTTGGTCTTCCTATAGGGTTACCATTGCCTTCAGGGCCTTCAATAACTCTTTCCTGAACTCTTTCAGGGGTCCCTAACCTCTATCCAATGTTTGGCTGTGGGTATCTGAGTCTGTCCCAGTCAGCTGCTGGGTAGAGCCTCTCAGAGGACAGCTATTCTACGCTCCTGTCTGCAAGCACAACATAGCATCACTAATAGTGTCAAGGATTGTTGCCTGCCCATGGGATGGTTCTCAAGTTGGGCCAGTTATTGTTTGGCCATTCTTTAGTCTCTGCTCTATCTTTGTCCCTGCATTTCTTTTAGACTGGACCAATCTTGGGTAGAAAGTTTTTGTAGGTGATTTGGTGTCCCCACCCCTCCACTGAGGTCCCTATCTGGCTACTGGAGGTGGTTTCTCCATGTTCCATATTCCCACTGTTGGGCATTTCAGCTAAGGTCACCTGCATTGACTCCTGAGAGCCTCCCCCATTGCAAGTCTCTGGGACTTCTTGGAGATCTCTGCCTTCCTTCCCCCCAGGCAGCTGTAGATTTCCCAGAGCAATTATGAGAGAATTAGCCATGGATTTTTAGAGAAGGAATGTTCTAAAAGGAAGCAATAACTGGAGAAAAGGCCATGAGATATACCTTGTTAGAAACAACCAGAGAGTCTTGAAAAAAATCCCACTGTGCTATCGTATCCAATGCTATCCTACCACTAGCCAAGGAGGTATTAGCATTTGATAGCTGCTGAGACAGAGACAGAAAGAGTCAGAGTTTTGTTTTGTTTATTTTTAATCATGACACTTCTGGTAGGCTGGCTATACATCAAAGCAGGCCTAAGTCCTAAGACATGACAACTAGACTTTATGGGGAAAGAAAAAAAATAAGGAAATAATCCCAAAGTTGTGTGGGAAGAGATGTAGGTGGCCTATGTCGTTAGGGGAAGGGTGATGGAGATCAATATATTCAAAATACATTGTATGATGATCTCACAGAATTAATTAAAATTATTTTTAAAAATAATCCATTGTAATTGGAACACTGTCAGTAATAGAGAAAGGGAGAAAACAATGGAGACAGAGGTAGTCATGACTGTGCAGTTGGCAGATTATATAAACCCTCAAAGATTAAGGTTGGAATATTTTCCAAGTTTTTTTGTATATGGAAGGAATGTTTGGTTTTTATTTTCAAAACATGAAAGTAGAAGGCAAACTATTTGGGAAGAGGAATAGTATTGAGGGAAGGAGAGGAACAAGAGAAGGCAGAAGATGAAAGATATGTGTGTGTGTGTGTGTGTGTGTCTGTGTGTGTGTGTCTGTGTATAAATTTGTTTCATCAGTTTATATATATATACATATATATGTATACAGATTGATATATACATATACATATACATATATATATAACACTTATGAAAACTTATTGAATTGTCATGTCTATTCAGATGAAATTAAAATCATTAAGTTTTGATCACAACTTTGTCATCAAACATTTGATGACAATCAAGTTTTACTTCACTTATAAAAAGACTGATTTAGGTCCTACATTGATAGTGAGAAGTGCAAGAGGGCTGGAGAAAAGGGTATTGTAATAGTCAAATGTTATTTTACAGTAAAAGATAATGCTGGCACAAGCAGACAATTTGAAAAGTAGATGGTGAGGAATAGATAAGGTGTATTTTGAAATTAGAGTTAATATATTGATAATATATTGAATTTGTATAATTTTATTGGTAAAGCCAACTTCACATTCTGCTAATTGATCCAAGTAAATAAAAGGATAAAGTCAGCACTAGTTGAAATGGAAATGTTGGTAAATAGCATAGTTTTTTTGAAAGAATTAGAAACACAATATTAGGTATGCAGCTTTGAGATGCTCATTAGACATACAGTTATAAATAGAAGAGTAGAGTCTTGAATACACAAGTTCAGAGTACAGTGGGAATGTCTGAGATAGTGACTCACAGATGTGTTAGTTATGACTCTTGTGGCTAAGACATGACACCCAGTAAGAGTGACTTAAAGAAGGAATGGTTTATTTAGTCTTAGTTCTAGTGTATAATCCAGTGTAGTAGAGAATTAAACAGTCACATGACATTAAACAGTCAGTAGGCAGAAAATGGTGAGTGTTTACCTTACTTTTTTACCCAGTCTAACACATCAAGGGTAGATCTTCTCACTTCAGTAATTGAATTTAGACAATCACAGATATGCCCAGAGATCAGTGAGTCTACACCTTGCTAAAGTGACATTAGTATTAACCATCAATCCACAGTTAGGATTATTACCCATTTTCCATGCATCTTTCTATGTCTGAAATTTGTTTCAGCTTAATAGTGCTTCCTTCAACAATTATCTCATAGACAGTTGATTCACGTATAATCAATTTTTATTGCTCAATTACTTTACAAAGTCTCTTGTATACTTTTCACATGTAACTTTTCTTGTTTGTAACTTTTCTGCTGTATTATGGAGTTGGTAACTTGATAGGTTACTTTACATAGGTGTTTATTTTAATGCCATTTTTATTGGTCTATTTGGTTCAGCTTTTACATCTGAGTCTATATTGTTGTTATCTTCCTCATGGCTTTGCTACTTCATCTATAAATTTACTTTCCATGAACATTTTTGTTTAAGAGTCTTTATGGGTTAATATGGGTACAGTTTTACTTGAACCTCAGCTCTTTATCCAGTTTTTGCCCTGCTTCTATGTCGGTATCTTTCTTAGTCTAAGTTTCTCACCATGCATATGGTTTGAATTTGTGCTTGATACCTATGAGCTAGTAGACTTAGTATATTGATGTTGTGAAAAGAAATTTGTCTTTACACTTTATTTAGTTCATTTTATAATATGTGCCTCAATAAACAATTTCTCTGGTTTTTGTTTGTTTGTTTGTTTTGTTTTTGGCTATTGGTGTAAGATTTTCCTTGTTTGTGATTCTGTGGGAGGCCCAGGGCGAGCCAACTTGTTCATCTGCTTGAACTCATAGTTTTTTTTTTTCTTTTTTCTTTTCTTTTCTTTTTTTGGTTTTTTCGAGACAGAGTTTCTCTGTGTAGCCCTGGCTGTCCTGGAACTCACTCTGTAGACCAGGCTAGCCTCGAACTCTCGAACTCAGAGATCCTCCTGCCTCTGCCTCCCAAGTGCTGGGATTAAAGGCGTGCGCCACCACCGCCCGGCAGTTTTTTTTTTTTTTTATGCCAGGTCACTTGTAGAATGAGAGGTGTTCTCTGGGAAGTAATAAGCCTATTGGTGATATAGAACTTCTTACTTTTTATGAACTGGAGTATAAAATTATACATTCTGAGAAGGAAGTGTATAAACATAATGGAGAAAGTGAGTTAAATGCCCTAATTGTAGGACATAAGAACAACCAGGCATGGCAACAACAGTGTACATTTTAATCAAGTGTGTGTAAATGAATATTGATGTGTTACTTGTATATTAGTAAGAAGATACTATATAAAGACTTTAAACATAGAAGAACTTTGGGAAGCAACTTTAAGAGTGGTTGATTAGGAAGCCTAAAAAATACTTTCCATGAGAAGCAATAATGAAATTGCAAAATTACCAACACTAACATTTTCTGGACTCTGAAAATTTACTAAAGGATTTAACAAATTAGAAAGTATTTGTTTAAGAAAAACTACCGGAACTTGGTAACCAACCTAAGAATTTATTGCTTTTTAATATACATCTGCTCTCATCCTGCCTTCCAGCTCCAACAAAGATTATTCAGGAAAAAATTCCAGATTTCTAAGTTTCAATTCCAAATGTCAAATATGAATATGCATGTATAAATGAGTTTTGATTTGGTTCAGGTTATAAAATACTTTTAAGATCTTCTCAATTTGTATATTATCCTATGATGAAAGCATAGCGGTAGAAAAGTATTCAAATTTAACTGAATTTATTTTGATACTACCAGATTGCTAAAGACAACTAATAAAACTCCTATTCCACAAAGATTGCTTTAAAAGTAGTATACATGTATCGATATACAAACTTAGCAACTAAAGCATTTTTGGAGAAATTAACTAGTGATAGTTAAGGGTCAAGCAGGGGTTATTAATTTAATACTTCCTTTTTCAGTCTTAATCAGACATAATAATGTGCTCTGAGAATTTTTCATAGGTAATAAGGTTGAGTGGAAACAGATAACATCTATTCTCATTTGTTCTAAGGTCTCAAAAACAAACCCAGTTTTCAATCCTCCAAAGATCCCCCTGGGTAATCATTGAGTTTATTGGAATTACTTATACAGTATGCTAAAGCAGCCACAACCCTCAGGGCTGGAGATATTGCTCAGCAGTTAAATGTACATACAGAGGACATGAGTTTCTAACATAGTGACTCTGTTACCCAGTTTCACGGGAATTGATGACATTTCTGACTTCCATGAACTCCTGCATGTAAATGGTATATATACACAAATTCAGGCATAAACACACACTAAATAATAAAATAAATAGATAAATATTGTAGCTGCCTGCGGCCACGGACAAACTGGGTTTACCTGAAAGGAGGGCTGGAAATGAAAAAGGGGACAGAGAGGCATGAAGCCAAAACAAAGTTTTTTGATCAAGGCTCAAGTTTTTAATATTCAGCTCTTCTAATTTAGAGAGAAAGCCCCACCAAACCCATTGTTGTTTCAGTCAGATATGGGTGGGGGAACCCATCCTTTGTTACAGCCAGAGATGTCTCAAGGAAAGCTCAGGAGGCAGTCTATTCTTCTAAGTTCCTGTAGCAAATCCTTCGTACAGCCAAGGTGGGTAACTCCACATAGGTCCTATTATTAGGTCTATTGTGGTAAACACGTGTTTCTGGCCTGCTCAAGGCTGGTTGGAGAGCACAAAATATCTTTTAAAATACCATAAGCCCCAATATGCAAGTAATTATGGAATCTCTACATGCAATGAACTTGATGACATCCCATAGACAAACACAAATCCCAAGAAGTAGTTAATCTCATGAGATTGTGATTACAGGAAGATGTGAGTCAGTGGACTCCACTTTGGTCATAGCCTACCCAGTCACATCTGCCTATAAGACAGCTATTCTAGTCCTCTCTCTCTCTCTTCCATTACATGGTTCAGCAGCTCATGAAGTGGAAATTAAATTAAAAGTTAGCAGCACTATAAAAGTGACTGTTGTACATCACCACAAAAAGTAGTTTTGTGAAGGCATTAGTTAGTTTCTGAGAAGAGATAAATTTTGATCAAATTATTTTATTTGTATTTTCAGTGGATGTACTTGAATGTATGTGTGTGCACTGTTTGAGCGTCTGGTGCCTGTGGAGGCCAGAAGAGGATGAAGGATCTCCTGGAACTAGCAATACAGGCAAATGTGAGCTACCATATATGTTCTGAGAACTGAACTCAGGTCCTCTGTAAATTCAGCAAGTACTCTTAACTACTAGGCCATCTCTCCAGATCCAGCTAGCTCTTAAATAAGGAACAACATAGAGAAAACAAGAAAGTCAATGTCAGAGAGCATTATAAAGATGGCCAAGAGATAAGAGCTAATTTTTGATTGAGTCAAATATATGGCCCCACATGGGCAATGTCATGATATTTGGGAGTATTTATCTTGTATAGGAATATTCCCATGGTGATACTAATAGAAAACTCACATATGCAGTAGACATTTTTCAGTTTTTTTTAAAGCACCAGCAGTGATCCATACTTCTGTTCATATATTACTCAATGTAATGTTTCTCTTATGATTCTATATGATTCTATCTATTCTTTTTGGGGAGCCATTCAAAACAGGCTATTCTCCAAGCTAGGCTAACTCTTGCCCCACCCCACCCCCCCTCTTTCCCTCTTTCAGTGTATGCATGTGTGTGTGTGCGTGTGTGTGTAAGCCTGTCTGTTCTGGAATTTGCTACTTAGACCAAGCTGATCTACTTTTTTCTGACTCCCAATACTGAGGTTAAAGGTCTTAGCCACCCCATCTGGCTCCAGGTCTTTTGTTTTTGTTTAGCATAGATCTCTAATCAGGCTGGATACCACATCTGGATATGACTGAGTATTTATAACCAGAAGACTCCCAAATCTGAAGTTTTTCAAGCATCTGCAAGACACAAAAATATTTTGCAACATATTTTGAGTTTTTGAACCATTCAGATTTTGGATTTATGGGTGAGGAATTTCAACCTATATAAACTCTGTGTCAACATATCAAATATATGAAACTTCTCAAAATCTGATGTTCTTTGTTCTCAAATATTTCATCTAAGGAGCATTTAGTCTTATGATTGACAAGTTTTGCATGATATAACTTACAAATGAAATGCAAATAAAATATATCTTTATGAAAACAAAATATTTTCAGTTTATCAGCATCAGTGTTGGTATTTTAATTTTACTTATTTATATTTAAAGTTTATTTTTTGAATAGCACATAATATGTACTTTTGAGAAGTACAATGTAATGTTTTTATACTGGTATACATGTAAATACATGTGATAACTAAACTCTTTTTTAGATTAATAATTTTAAACATTTAAAAATCCTTTGTGTAAAAATACTCGAAAATCGTCAGGCTATTTTTAACCATACATACAGTTTTGAAAATTAAAATTCCTGCCGGGCAGTGGTGGCACACGCCTTTAATCCCAGCACTTGAGAGGCAGAGGCAGGAGGATTTCTGAGTTCAAGAGTTTGAGGCTAGCCTGGTCTACAGAGTGAGTTCCAGGACAGCCAAGGCTACACAGAGAAACCCTGTCTCAAAAAAAAAAAATTAAAATTCCTTTATTTTGTGAGACTGTAATTTAATTATATCATTTCCCCTTTCTCATTCCTCCCTTCCCATATACCACTTCTTGCATTTTTTCAAATTTATGGCTTTCTTTTTCTGTGATTGTTCATATATATATATATATATATATATATATATATATATATATATATAATGCGTATATTAATAAATATGCAAATGCATCATTGTCAGCCTGCATAATATTACTTGTATACATATATGTTTTAGGGTTGATTATTTGGTATTGGATATCTAGTTGTGTTCTTCTCTGCAGGAAGACTACTTCTCCCACTCTTAACATTTCTTGGTTGCCTGTAGTTTTTTGTTTATGACTAAGAAATGAAACACACATTTCGCTGGGCAGTAGAACAACAGGATTGTTTTCCTTTCTAATTAAAACAATGTACAGATTGATTAATCTCCTCTCATTTCTCTTTCTTCATTTCTTCAGCCTATGGTGCTGTCGTGTGAGATTTCATCTTTTTATGAGCCAATATGAAGTGTAGAAGTCATCTAATAATTTATGTTTCTATCAAACTTTCCTCAAGTTGTCCCACTCATGTGCACAATTATGTCATTTCTTCATCCATATCTTCTGGGAGCTTGAATACTTTCAGACATCTGAGTTGAATGAAGATATGCTGACAACTTTATTTTTAAGAACAAAGATAAAGACCCCTTCTAATATGTTAAAGTTATTTGATTACCTATGTTTTCTTCTTCCTGGATTACTAGCTAATTTAAGGCAAAGAATTTCGATTTGGTTTTTTTTTTTATATGTAGTTACTCAATATTTGGCTAGAGTAACAAATCAATGTGTGATTAATTAAAATGATTTGTTTACTAGAGGGCATTTGAGTTTGGTTTTGTGAAGGACTGACAGGTATGCAGGGATGTTTCCTTTGCAATTCCTCTAGAAACATTTTGTAGTTGATTGATAATTTTAAGAGAATCATTAACATGGAAATATTAGATACTGTGCTGTCATAACACATGCTCATGTTCTCATATTGTTTCTTATTCTGTACAGAGAATAAAAGTTCGACAAGGGTTGCTGTATTAGAAAAAGTAAAAGATTTGCTTCTATATTTAAGACACATATTTCATGATACTTGTATGCCTGATATCAGTAGGTCAGTAACAAGTACTCAGGTTACATAGAAACTACTGAGATATGAAACTTTTAAAATCATCTATTTATAATTAAGTAGAAATTGCATTGTCTATATACATGTTCTTTTAAATATCTTAACTGCAATTTAATTGAAATCCTAGAGTTCCTAGGAAAATATGCCTTTCTGAGAATATTTCAGGCATTTTAACAATTGGTAAATGAGAAACAAAATAAGATTATTCTTCCTGTTACTATTTTAGAAATCTTGTGTTCTGGCTTAAGTTTGGAAGCAGAAGAAAGTATAAGGACCATTTATATTTTGTAAAAAGACTTCAATGTAAAATCATGCTTGTTTATTGGTTTAATTACTATTGTTACAACATTAATTTAATAAGGTTAAACCCATGAATTTTTATTGTCAAATATTCCAGAGTAAGCTATAAACACAGAAAGTGTTTTGATAACTAGCAAGAGAGGCAGAAAGAGACAGTTAACACTCAAAGTAGAGTTTTATTTCTTCTATCATCTTCCTAGATACTCTCAGACAAATTAAGTTACTTATTATTATAAAGAGTAGCAACAGTATCAAATGTATCCTAATCATTTATTAGAAACTTTGGAAAATAATGTAATAATGCATGTGAAATTGATTTTTAAAATTTAAACACAATGAATTCATTTGATAAAAGTTTTTCTGTCATCAAGGCAAGGATGAAAGGCTTGGAGCATTATCATACAATCTATCATTTGTATTACAAAAGCCTTAAGTATAAAATTTTGTGCACCATCTGTTATGCATCTGTCTATCACCAATCTATTTATCTATCTATTTATCTATCAATCATCATGTATCCATTATTATCATTTATCTCTCTATCATCATGTTTCCATTACTTATCATTTATCTATCATATATAAATCTATTAATCTTTCATCTATTTTTATTAATCTATCATATGGTTGTCATCTATTATCTATCATTTACAAAGCAATTATTTATCTGTGAATTATAAAAGTCAGTAATATGCTAGGTTAAAACATTTGATAGGTTCCAGAATATGTAGTGAACAATATTCCTAGATGCAAAACACTTTTATCTTATTTATGACCAGGTATGACATAGCTGGTGAAAGTAACTCAATGCCTACTCTTGTAGTGATGCTTGAAGATATGAATGAGAACAAAAGCTAGTTGTTCACTTTCTACAACATTCATGCACCAACAAATTGATTGCAATTCTAGTTCCATAGATTTTAACTGAGAGAAAATGTTCTTTCCTAAATAGCACCTTTTGACAGTTGATCAGCTAGCCTGAATTTATTAAAAGAAAAAAGTAAGGTGCATACTTCAACTTATAAACATAAATAAGGACTTTCTGGACAGTAGTGCTAGAAACAAAACCAACAATTGACTGATGGGGCCTCATGCCACAATCAAAAAGCTTTTGTACAGCAAAGGAGACAATCAGGGGAGTGAGGAGTAAATGTATGTATGGGAAAAAAAAACGTTTCCAACTATACATCTGACAGAGGATTTATGTGTAGAATAAACAAAAAATTAAAAATCAGCACTAGAAAAACAAACAGTCCAATTAAAAGAAGTAGGATATAAAGTCAGAGAATTCTCAAGAGAATAGAGCAGCAATGCACTTGTCCAAGAAGCTAGGCAGTAGGTCAGACATATTCCAAGATGTGGTAGAGAGGTGTAATGGTTTATATATGTTTAGCCCAGGGAGTGGTACTATTAGGAGGTATAGCCTTATTGGAGTAGATGTGTCACTGTGGGCATGGGCTTTAATATCCTGGTCCTAGCTACCTGGAAGTCAGTCTTTCCCTAGCAGCCTTCAGATAAGAAGATGTAGAACTCTCTGCTCTGCCTAAACCAAATTGCCTGGATGCTGCCATGCTCCTGCCTTAATGATAATGGACTAAACCTCTGAACCTGTAAGCCATCTGTCCATAAAAGAGTTGCCTTGGTCATGGTGTCTGTTCACAGCAGTAAAATCCTAACTAAGACAGAAGTTGGTACCAGGAAATAGGTTATTGCTGTGATAGGCCTGACCATGGTTTTGTTTTGAAGCATGTGGATTTTGGGACTTTGGATTTGGAAAGCAGTGGAATCATTTAAATAGGGCTTAATGGGCTATCCTAGCAGAAATATGGAAGACCTTGTGGCTGAGAGTGACTTGAACTGTGAAAATCTTGCTCAAGTGGTTTCAGTGGAGAAGAATTTCAGTATGTGGCATAGAGACTGTTTTTGTGATATTTTAGTGAAGAATGTGGCTGCTTTTGCCATTGTCCAATAAAATCTGCCTGAGGCCAAGATGAAGAGATTTATATTAATTGCTTTGAAAAAGGAAATCTCCAAACAGGCTGTTGTATGGTTACTAAAGTTCACTCTTATGAAGAGTGTTTTGAATCAGTGTAGTAAGCCTAGAAAGGAAAAATATAAAATATATGGCTCGAGTATTAAAGGGGCACCAGGAAGTGAAATGGAATTGAATCCTGTGTAAAAGGACATTAAATTGAATTAAGGGAGTGGTGACCTTGGCACAAGATCTCACCCAGATACATTTAGGTCCAGGCATGGAAGTACAAGCCTTTAATCCCAGGAAGCAAAGGCAAGCAGATCTCTGAGGCCACCCTGGTACAGAGCAAGTTCCTAATAGAGAAAAACTTAAATCCGGGCATAGTGGACTGTGTTTTTAATCCCAATGCTTAGGAGACAAATATGCAGATCTCTGTGTTCAAAGTCAGTCTGGAGAAGCAAGTTCCAGGACAGCCAAGCTTCAGCAGCGAAGGAGTTGGAAAACAAGCTGGTGATAATGTAATACAAAAAGGGGACCGTGTCCTAGCCCCAGCAAGCAGCAGAACTCAGTAGCTTTGATCATTTGACTCTGGTCTTATAGTCAAGAGGAGAAGGAGACTACTGGGACAATTGACGCTGGTTAGCTGGAGCTAAGAAATGAGTGGTGATTAAGAAAAGACCAGCATTACTGAGGTGAAATCTTCTGGAAGTATTTTCTGAGAGCACAAAGAATCTGTGTTCCAGAGATACCCAAGGTTGTACCTTGTGCTGCAGCTGTACTTGGTAATGTGTAAAAGTCACCCTGCTGGAAATGGTTTTGAAGGCATGAAGGGATCATGAAAAGCAGCTGAGGCTTGGCACTATGGAAGGCCATTGGTGAAGGTGCAGCATCAGTTGCAGTTGACAACCCAGGACTGAAAAGGTCATGCAAAGAAGCTGATGCTTGGCATCATTTGATGAAAAGAGACTATGAGAGGCTTTTGGTGAAGCCTAGGTGCAGCAGAAAACCCCAGCATATTAGAGATGCCAGTATCATAGGATCATCCCCAAGAACAGAAGCAGTGCAGTGGTGTTAACCAGAGCCAAGAGTTCTACAGAGGGCAGAGCTAGAAAAGTGACTCAAGCTCTTTGGAGGAGTCCAGAAGATCATGTGTGGATCTCAGACACATTGTAACAAGAAGCTGTAACATTGATGTTTCATGGAGACCCCAAGATGTTTGAGATGCCAGAGCCCTGAGCTATCTACTGAGGAAAGCTGCTAACCGGGAGTGGAATCAACCCAGGACAAAGACGTTTATTGCAGTCAAAATACGAAAAAGGTTGGAGAATTGAAGTCTGAAGACATCCAGCATGGAGATACAGAGTTTTGAGTTTGCCCAGCTGGTTTCTAGTGTTGCTTTGGGGATTACTGTAGAAATTGGACTAAATGTATTTTTTATTATGCTATGACTATGTATGACCTCTGTAGGTTCATGGGTTTGAACAAGTCTATGGGGGCCAGAGAGTGGAATGTGATGGTTTGTATATGTTTGGCCCAGGGAGTGACACTATTGGGGTGCATAGCCTTGTTGGAGTAAGTGTGTCACTGTGGGTATGGGCTTTAACATCCTTTTCCTGGCTGCCTAGAAATCAGTAGTGTTCCTCTAGCAGCCTTCAGATGAAGATGTAGAACTCTCAGCTTTGCCTGCATCATGCCTGCCTAGATGCTGTTGTGCCTTGATGATAATGGACTGAACCTCTGAATCTATAAACCATCTCCAATTAACTTATGAATTGCCTTGGTCAAGGTGTCCGTTCACAACAGTAATACCCTAACCAAGACAAGTTGGGTCATATGGTAGATCTACTTTTTGCTGTTTGTTCTCAAACTTATTTCTATAGGGACCACCCAGATTGCAATGTCACCAAGAGGGAATGGGGCTCCCTCTTTCCCTATGTCCTCTGCTGCATATGTCATCTGTGGTTTTCTTGATCTCAGACATTCTGATGCATACAAATGAGCTTTCAGAGTTGTTTTAATTTGTACTTATTTAATAATTATTGATGATGAGTACTTTTTGAGTATTTTTTAGCCATTTTTTTTCTTTTGACTCATATTTCAGTTATACTTCTTTTTCCTTTGCTTAGGAGATAACTGACATTTTCAGTATTTTAAATTATGTAAATATTATTAAATATTACTTAGTATAGGCACTCTAGATTTTCTATAATTGCCATGTGTGCACATGGTTGGAAATTTTAGCTTATTCATTTAACTAGCCTCCCTTGTGGATACTGGGCATTCTTTTGAACAAAAATATGACTTTGCTTTCCAACTTCTGGTAGACAACTGGATTGTGTTTGGTTCTACACTATGGCAAAGATCACAATGATTACTGTTGTCATTTTCCTTGTGTGTGTTAAGAGTTTCATGCACTTAGTGAAAGAGATAGCTATGCTCTAGGCAGTGGCCAATTGACTTCATCAATTAATGCTCTCACTAGTAATTCATAAGTGGTAATTGTCTCACCTCCCTTTCCCAAGAGATTTTGCTCAAATTTTAAATTTTAGTCAATCTAGTATATAAAATAAGACAGCACTGATTTCAATTTTTTATTTCTCTCATTGCTCATGAGAGTAAAATTATATTTTAATATTTTTGTGTATTCATTGTTAGAAGAAAGGCATGGGCTCTTTTATTTAATATCAATAATTTCATTCATAGTTGCTTCCTTCAAACTTGAAGCTGACTCAAATAGCTGATTAATTTAGAGTTTTAAATACATAACACTAAATTAAAATTTATTGGGGCATTAGTGAAAATTTATTAATGTCTATTCCTTTTCTTTTTTCTGAATAAAATAGATATCCAAAATTTTGGAAAGTACAGATAAATGCATTTAATAAAGTGACTGTGGCTCAAAGTTTTACAAAATGCAGAAAGCTACTTGATCCATTTTCAAATTGATCTTTCTTTTTCCTGTTTTCTCCTTTACTCTCTTTTTTTTCTTTCATCTCTAGTCTTACCTAGGATTAGCATTGCTGTGATAAAATACCATGATCAAAGCAACTTGGGAGGAAAGGGTTTGTTTGCCTTACACTTTCAAACCACTGTTTATCATCAAAGGAAGTCAGAACAGGAACTCAGGCAGGCCAAGAACCTGGAGGCAGGAACCTGGAGGCAGGAACTGGAGGCAGGGTCCATAGAGTGCTCTTCTATAGAGTGCTGATCAGTGGCTTGCTCACCATGGCTTTTTCAATCTACTTTCTAGTAAAACCCAGGACTACCAGAACAGGGATGACATTGCTTACAGTGTCCCTTTCCATCAATCCCTAATAAAGAAAATTCCCTACTGGCTTGTCTACAGCCAGATCTTATGAAGGCATTTTCTTAATTAAGATTCCCTCCTCTCAAATGGCTCTGGCTTCTGTCAAGTTGACATAACTTGCTAACCATCATAATTCTTTCCCCCTCGACTTTCCCTCCTCTGTTGTCTTACCACTTTATCTACTTTTTCTTCCTCTCCAGATATTTTCTTCATTTAGTTTTTGTTTCTCATACATGTTTTGAGTATTTAAGCATTTGTAGTCTCTATGTGATTGTTTTTTTTTACCATCAGTCATCAAATATGACTACTATATGACTTATAGCCCCCCAACACACACAGCATCATAGATTCTGAAAGGTATTAGATAAATACTTTATTCATATACTTTTAAATAATAGCATGTGTGCATGGATATTTTTTATTTTTTAAAAAAATCAAATGTAAAGTCTTGCTTTGCTGCCTATGCTAATCTTGAATTCCTTGGCCCAAACGATTTTTCTGTTTCAGACTCTTGAGTAGCTATAAATACAGACATGCACTAAACACCCAGCATGGCATATGGTTATGGTGCTTCTAAGTTACATTTAGCATTTCAGGGCTTGACTCACAACATTTCCTTATAAATAGACAGAAATGGAAATCAAGCTTTTGTTCCAATTTCCAGCTAAGTCAGTGATACAGTGATAGATGTGTTTGCATAAATTCCCTATGGAGGTGTGTAAGAAGTCTGCTGTACATAGCTAGTAGCAAGATTGAAGAGATATGTAGATAGGGTTAATTAAATCTTTCCTGGCAACTTTTGAAATTCTTTTACCTGTCTAGGCCAGTCTAGCTGTGAATCATATTTAGTATGTTTATACACATCATCAAAAACTTATCAAATATTTGGCCATAGGTTTTTTTTGCTAATATTTTTAGACATGATTTAATTTCCAACATACATTTAAAAAATATTTTTCATATTATTTGAGTTTAGTGTTTTACCTCTTTTAATTTAATTTCACAGTCACTCCGTAGAGTTTATATCTTTTCTTACATATTTTCAGATGTATTTATATACACTATTCCTATGTCAATTTTATTTTGTAATCTTGTTTTATAAAAGTTATTTTAATATTTTAAAGTAGTTCATTGTCTTCAATAATATTGAACTGCCGTTACTATAAAATTCCTCTTTTTCTTGAGTGTGATTATTTTTTAATAAGGTTCTCTTTGTTTTGGGCACATTTTGTTTGATTTTAGTCCTTTGTTAGTTTTTTTTTTTTTTCATGGAAAGCCTGATATCTTCAATCAGTTTTCAGGATGTTCAGCTCTGCAGCTATGATTCTTTCCTCCTTCTCACTAAGATTGCATTTCTACTTGATAGCTATTCATTCCCTTTTTATTGCTAGCTCTTCTATTTTCCTTCCCTCTTTGCCTTTATTTAAATACGAGGTCCTAAGTGTCTCTTGATATATTTTGAGTTCACAAATTCTTTCTCCTGTTGAATTTGTCTGTTGAATTAAATGCATTCATGATTAAAATATAATCAAGACAAAATTTAGATAAATTTAATATAATATTATTTTTTAAAATTCATAGTTTTTGTTGATATTTCCATCTTTTCATCTATTTGTGTTTCTATCATTTGTATAAATGTATATATCAATATGATATATATATATATATATATATATACATATATATACATAAATGTGTATGAGTACTCAGTCTTACTAGACCTACTAGGCGAACCATGCATATGCATCTGTAGTTCAGCTTTTCAGGCCTCCAATTCTTCTCATATTGGAGTTCTAAAGTTTTTCTGCATAAGTAGCATAAATACCATAGAATGTATCTGAATATCAGCTGCTCTGCCTGATAATATCTCCCTCCATGGGAAAGTTTTCTCTTTGTCTGTTGGCTAGATATGAGTGACAAAGATTCATTCAAAGGGTTCTTCAATAACTTAGAATTATGTCATGGTCATGAAAAGATCAGTACACCTTTGACTTGCATAAAATAAGCCCCTTTGCTTCTTAAGAAACTGATAAGACTCCCTTGTGTTTCTAAAGCACCATGGGAAAGCCCTCAGCCTTCTGCTCCATTTACAATAATGGCTACAAATCCAGAATGAATATTGATTCAGAGTTGGAAACAGGACTTCCCGTTTCATCCATTTTTGCCTCTTAACTACCCTGAAAGTGTGAAGAGTTGTATGATTTTTTCTAAGCTTCCAAGCTTCCTAACTTGTTTCCCACTTCCTAGCTTTAGAAACTTTAGTGGCTTCTCTGTTCTGAAATGAGGTTTCTTCTCTAGGCCAAGTTCAGTCCTCACTTTACAACCAGATTTACAAAGGCCGTGAGGAAAAAGTGGGAAGATGCTGGTCATCTAGAAAAGGCATTTTCCTTGCTACTTCTGCAGCATTAAGTTATTTACTTCTAATTATAGATTCATTGATTCCTTATGACCTTGTATCTCCTGTCAGTTTGTTTCACCTAAAGCATCATTTCTCATGTATTTCCCATCAATAATTTCCCATCAACCTTTCTGTCAGGCAGAAATGCTTTGATTCATTGACATTCCCTTTCTATGTTTGCTTAAAAAGTCATGTTCCACCAATAGTTTCACATTGTACATTATGCCGTTAGCTGTAGATAACATTGAGTACAGCCTCCCTTTACCATTCTGAATAAAATAATTTGGTGGGATAATATATACAATAGCAGCTGTTTTGCCAATTGAATTGTGCGATCATTTTTGCATAATTTTGAAACACCCTTACATAAATCCAGCTAGTCAAAGCCTTATCTTTGGTTCTGATGACTTTTTTGCATGTAGTCTTTTAGTTATGTTGTGTTGCTTTTCTAATAGTGTTCAAGTTTGTTTACTATCTGGTCACTTTTTTTGCTTTGGTATTTTTGTGGGATCCATATAAACACATCCATGAGCAATTATGTTTCTTTAAAAATTTTAAAATATATTTATTAAATTTCTTTAAGGTCAATTTCATTCCTGGAATAAAGTTGTTAGTAAAAAAAAAAGAATTTCTTTTCATGATGTTAGTTGTTCCTATCCAACATCATCTACTCTTTCCACTACTTTCTTTGCACCATTCAGAAAAATCAATGGTTTTGATGTGATGGTTGCTAGGGACTTCTAATTTTTTACTATTACAACCATTAGGCTTTATTGCAGCTAATAAAATGTCATTTTCTGTTTTATTACATTTCAAATTATTATAGTTTTATGTAGCTGAAGACATTTAAAAAGTTTATTTTGATTTTATTTTAACAAGTATATTAAAATTTCTTATGGATACTAATGAGTTTTTAATTCATTCTGCTGATTTTTTATATTTAGGTGAGCTTTATCTAATTTTATAGCATTTTATTTAATATAATGTTTATATTACCAGCAAAATGAGTAACAATGTAAAAAGTTCTTGTGAATTTTTTGCCTGGTTTTGAATTTTTTTACATACATATGCTATTAAATATAATTTTTACTATACTCTGTATCACAGATTTAAATTTATTTATTGCTTTCTAAGAGTTTTAGCCCTAAATAAATTCTAAATGTTGATAATTATGCTTATGTTACTATTATCATTTAGTTCCTTGATGTAGTAAATATCATTTTAAATTTTTCTAATGTTGACATACATCCTCCAAAAATGATTATAATAGTAACATTGATTTTAGAGTTTTTACAGATATGTTCATAAGTGAAATATGCCAGTGACTACTCGTATATGCTTTCTTTATTTAATTTATTTTGGCAACTGTACAACCTTTATTAAATCAACTTGTCATTATCTTTTAGCACATTTAGAAATAAATTTTATTAGATAAGACATAGCAGTCTAGAGAAGGACCCAAACACCACCAGCAGAAACAAATATTTATATGCATAATTCATCTAACAGATTTGTATTTGCAACCATCTTTTGGTCTGATTAGCCATATTATATTTATTTTCCCAAAATATTAGGTTAAGAAATGTGTGATGCACATTACAAATTTAGTCATAAGGCTTGCCCCTGTATTGCCAAGAACCCGTTTACCGTGTTTGGACTGAATTGTAATAATCTTTCCAAAGAATTCTTTGTTGAATATAAAACATTTTAAATATATACTGAAGTTTAAATTTAGAAATTAAACAATGAAAATAAAGAACTGTAATATAATAAAAAAGATATTTAATTTTTACTGAGTTTGTTGAAATGAGGGCTCTGGACACAGGTCTCCTTTTACCTAAACCATCTGGGCTTAATGTCTGAATCCAGTTACATCATTGACAGGAAGAAACAGGAAATAAATTAGAGCAACATCTGTTTTCCACCTTAGACACATTCATCTATTGGATCCTGTCTTTTGCAGCTGTTTTCCCATTTGTTTTATAAACTTTGGAATATCTTAGTTCTCACAGATTCCATCAACTTCACCAATATTGGATAGTGACAAGAACTCTCTGCACTCCTTGGACAGGTTTTTGTTCATGATTACTAATCGAACATATCATTATAAAACAGATGAACAAATACTGTTACATTCTCTATAAAGTTATCACATGCCAAGAATGAATGATATACAGTATATTATAGACTATGAACCATAGTGTACGAAGAGAATGAAAAATACATACCTTTGTTTAGGTAAAAGTAAGAAACTCTTAATAATGTTAACATTTTTGTCTATGGTTACTATTTTTGTACTTTAATGTTAATTTAAAAACTACATGTATTTATGTATTTAGAGTGGAGTGGGGTATATAAACATGTCATGTACACATGTGGAGGTCTGAAGACAGTTTGCTGGAATCAGTTCTTTCTTCCCATCATGCTAGTTCTGTGGATCAAAACCCAGATTTGGGGCTTAAAACAAATACCTTTACCTGCTGAGTCATCTCTTCAGCCTTATGCTAAGTCATTTCTGCAGTCTTATTTCTGGGATATTTTCTTATTGATTTCAGGGGTTTTTGTTTGTTTGTTTCTCAAATCCATCATCACATGCTTTATGCTTTATTTATTTAATGAATAAGCTGAATATCCAATTTTGGTAGTGAAAAATATTGTTGAGGACAACAGCCATTGCATCGCCTTGCTCTCTTGTCCCTGCTCTCTATTTTTGTATCCAGGTTTTAAGGTACATTTTAGGATGCTATGTCTACTTGACTCACTCTCTCTTAGTGCTTAATGATGAATTCTTACACTTGCCTTAGTTTTTTTTATTTTTTATTTCTCATATTGGACACCTAGTTCATAAAGGCTCGAAAATCTTACAGTGTCCAGGATAATGTCATCCAACAATGAGTTTTATATTCTAAGGATCTGTCCAGGGGAATTATAACCCTTCATTCCTTAATTGATGAGTCAGAGATTGGTTAAGTCTCTGAGAAAAACTACTTGACACAGTGTCTAGTTTCTCTCAAAACCCCATGGCATGTCACTTTACAAGGACAAGTGTCACTGTTTTGTTGTGATATTCAGAATCATACTTGCAGATATTCTGTATTCATCAAGTAGTAAACAATCCATTTTTCTTGGCAGAAGGTATGACAGGATAATACACAAGGACTGATGAATCAAGAATTTTTTTCTATGGACGCTTGCCATGACAACATTTTTTTTAAAAAGTATTTTACTTGATGAACATAATGGTGTATACTTATTGTTGTGAGAATGCAAAGACACATTTATTTACCTCAGAATGAGGACTAACAGCAGACTAAAAATGATGCCACCTGGTCTAGTTTAGTGAATCATTTGTTATTTGGCTTTCTTACAAGATGTCGAGTGACTTAAAGGCAGGTGTATCTGAAACCTAGACAACTTACAAAAACTACCTTCCTGTAGCAATCTTCAGGCAACATGACTGGTTTGAGAGTCTCCTCTCTAAAAGAGTATTTACTGCTTTAGAATCTTGGAGTAGGAGCTGACAAATTTTACAACTTTGTGAGATTTCTCACCCTTGTAATTGTTTAATTCCTGAGCCCAGTAGGTTTCTTCTATTTCCCGAAATGTATGACTATTACTTCCACTCATTGTAGGAAAAATAGCTACACAACACTTATATAAAACAGGTTATTTTGAAAAATGCACGTATTGTAGAACACAAATTAGAATATATGCCTCACATGTCCTCACAGTCTTATTTTTTGTAGTGAATACACTTGGTATGTATTTTTCTTCTTAGAAAGTTTAAATAACTTATTGTTGTTAATTCTGTCATCTTGTATAATAAATTTAAATTAAGTTTATTAGGAAATACATTCATTTACTTCTTATGTACTTAAAGATATATACATCAGGCACTGAGTTAAACATTGACATTCTTTGGCTTGGTTGACTGATTAAATGAAAATCATAGCTTGTAATTTTAGTACAACATTCTAGGCACAAATGAATATATTAGAAAGAACTGTCCATGTCCTTCTATTTTTTAATACTCCCAAGTTCTTCAAAATCACAATTAAAGTTGATTAAAAAACTTAGCTGAAGCCCTCCGAGAATGACCAATTTTGAGGACTTTTAAGTAGAGACATCACTACAGGTAGCACATATGCATTTTACTATTCATGAGTCCAAGGAAAACTAGACATGAATCCTAAAATGCAAGTGTGTAGCAGGGTGCCCGCTAATTGGTGTCAAGAAAGCGGGATGTGCTTTGATATCAATTACACTAACCTCCAATTAGATCTTTACTAGGGGCAGGTCTTGTGTTTAATCTAATGATTCATTAGCTGAAGAACTTGTGATGAGTTTTCACTTCCCATTAATGAGACATCAAAAGCAAAAATCCAGGCTGGAGGATCCAATCTCAGACTAAAGCACAGAACCCAGGGTGCCTAAGTCCCGTACCTTCCGTTCTTTGAAGGCTTCTCTTGCTGAATTTCAAAGTCTTGTTTGCTATTCCATATGGAATACTGTAGATCTGAGTACATATGTAAGGCAGGGTAGAATGAATACAAAGAGGAATATTCCAGTTTTGGTTTGAGTTGAGGTTTTACAATAACAAAAAGGAAAACTGTGGGCATATGGACTCTTAGAAAAAGATTTACAGTTAAGGAGTCAACATATAAAGAAGAGTTTAAAATCAAGGTATTATCACATAAAGAAGAATTTAAAATCTAGGGTATCACTTTATGAGAAATGTTAGCTAATCCTTTTAAGGTTCTTGCCTTGGGGTTCTGGGAGAGCCAGAATTACTAAAAACATTCATTATATGTGCCCTTTTTACATATACCAACCTTGAATATTACCCTATAAATCTAACACATACAGACTTCTGCCGATACACTAGATTACCTTAGAAAAACTGACAAGACACTGGAAATACTGAAAGAGTCTATCTTGCCAGCTCTTATGCAGAGGAATTGTCCTGTCCCCAGAGGGCGAACACCTGCTTTTCAGGGACTAAGTAGTCACTAATAACAATGAAAAAATGTCCTCTTAGCCCAAAATTTTTTTTCAACAATTTTAGTCTTTTTCTGAACTGTGAGCAGCCTTTGAAGAAGGAAGGTGGTTGAGAGCTGGGTTATACATTAGGGAAATTAACAAATTACTACCATACATATTGCATAATTCATAAAAATTCTAACATAAGTAAATACAGCAGAGAAATCTTTAAATGATTCTGAAAAAAGGCATACTTTGAGTGGGGAAAATAATACTTAGAACACAGTTAAGTATTAGAATGGGCAATTCTTTTCCTCTGGATGTCTTTAAAATATGTATTCTTACCTATAAGAAATAGTTTATTATTGGACTTAAAAACTGAAAATATGATTGATAGAAGGCTCTTTAATATTTATCTTGCTGAGTGATCAGATTTAGTTTCAGGCAGTTCACATTGGTGATAACAGCCAGTGAAAATAATAACCTGGTATCAAAATTATATATAGCACTACATAAATTATATATGGCACTATATATTAAAATGTATGTACTGGAGGCATTAGTAGTAGGAAAGGAGGGAACAGATATTCATCAGGGAAAAGTGACATGGTTCAGTGAGAAATGGTATCACAGGCATCTGGAATGACTCCCATCTTTCTACTGACTTAGGTATATTGCTTATAGCTCTGTAAAAAGAAATGAGAAAGACAGAGAGACAGAGACAGAGACGACAGAGACAAATAGAGAGACAGAGAGACGGAGAGAATGAGGGAACTAGTTAGTTCAATGAAGACCGTGGTGCCTAGTGAAACATACCAGAGACAATTTCCCATAGGCAATTGCTTAACAAATATTGCTCCACATGCACACAACTTCTTAGGACAACTCTAATTTGCTGCTATGACTTTAGCAACTCACCTTGTTGGAAATTGGAGGCTATCTCCATGAAATAAACTACTACTTTAACTTTTTACTTTGAGAACTTCATTCACAAATACTGCGTCTACATTACCTCTGACACTACCCCCAATTCCTATTTCCTCATATTTCTGCCCAAATTTATGACCTCTTATTTTTCATTAAAGTTACTTTATAACATACACACATTTAGAAACAACTTACTAACTCCATTTACTATTGATCTCTCATATGGAACAAAGGCTGACCATTGTGGTTAGACACCTTATGTAAATCTTTTTTGAAGGAAGCATTTTCTCTCCTTGGCTGCCAATATTTATTCTGATTGAATTGGTATTTCTCTCTCTCTCTCTCTCTCTCTCTCTCTCTCTCTCTCTCTCTCTGTCTCTCTCTCTCTCTGTGTGTGTGTGAGAGTGTGTATGTGTGTGTGTGTTGTACATTGCATAAAAATTTATGTGTGTGTACTTCCAAATGTGAATGCATGTGCAGGTGCACATAAATGAATGTATGTGGAAACCAGAGTCGATGTTGTGTGTCTTTCTTAACAGGCCCACCCCACCCCATCCCCCTTTTTAAAGCCCTGGATCTTCCCTACTCAGACTGGCTGGCCAACAGTCTTCAGGGATCTACTTGAAGCAGCTCCTGTGATGTTATATTCATGTGCATAGTTTTTAAATAGATGCTAGGAGTACCCAATTTTACATGTTAAGCAATTGTTTTCCAACTGGGCCATTTCTTCAGCCATGGATTTTTATCTCTATTCCATTGATTTGGTTAGCATTTTGTCCATATGAATGATTAAATGTCTCCTATTTCCCCTATAGAATGACTCTATAATTATTATATTATAAATTTTGAAACTCACAAAGAACTCGGGAATTTAGTTGTGGAACAGAATGTTCAGATCCCAGGTAAGTATACTAGGAATGCATTCATTTTTATGAGGGAGCATGCACTGATAAGCCTATTCCAGCAAGAGTTAGAATTGAGTTCTGTGTGCTGAATATTGAAGTCTGAGAATGATCTCCAGGGAACTCTGCATAAAGAATTATTTCACAGGCACAAAGCTGGTTGAATCATCATACTGCACATGCCAAACAATTGATATGGCTACATTCCAGGCACGGCACAAAGTAAATGCCATCCCTTTCACCTATTCATGGAACTGAACTTAGCAGCAGCAGCAGAATGCTCAGCTACTTGGAGTCATCCTTCATTGTGAGTATTTCTTGTGAAGTTCTCATGATTCCAACAGCTGACTAGAAAGCCATCATTTTATTTTAATTAGGAAGGTGAGACTTGTATCTCTCCAGAGGAAAGTATTATTTCCAGGTTAGTTACAAGATGATTTTTCAATTAAAATGATTTCAGCTTTTATCCTAAAGAAACTCAGGAATGCTTATCAACAAACAGGTTTAAAATAAAGTTATATTAGTGACATTTATTAGTAAACATTAATTCTCAGAAGTTTTCATTTTTCTCCTCTTTAGAAGCTCTTCCTTATAGGGTGAATGTAAAAGAGAATTTCATGTGGTTTTCTTTGATATTGCTTTAAATAATTCTGACTTTATGGTGTTGGATAAAGGATATTTGAAATTTGAGAACATTTCATGACTTTTCTTGACTACAGGTCTAGACTTCTCTTAGACAACTGACATAAAAGAAGGTTTATTCCATGTATGTATGTATGTATGTATGTATGTATGTATTCATTCATTCATTCATTTTACATTCTGATAGCTGTTCTGCCACCCCCCTGCACTATTGGTCTCCTCTTGACAGAGTCTCTCCCTTCTCCTCTGACAAGTCTCGGCAGGGTTCATCCTCTCTCACTGAGGTCAGACTAGGCAGCCCAGTTGTGGAAAGGATACCACAGCCCCTGCTCCAGCTATTAGGGGATCCACATGAAGACCAAGCTACACATCTGCTATATACGTGCCAGGGCATTGGTCCAGCCCATGTATTCTCTTTGGTTGATGTTCAGTCTCTGGGAGCTCTCAAGAGTCCAGGTTAGTTGACTCTTGTTAGCCTTTGTGTGGAGTTCCTATCCCTTTTAAGGCCTTAAATCCTTCTCCCAGCTCTTCCATAAGACTTCCATAAAAACTGTTTCAGTCAGCTTTTGGGTGGAGCCTCTCAGAGGACAGTTATGGTAGGCTCCTGTCTGCAAACACAGCATAACATAAGTAATAGTATCAGGAGTTAGTGCCTGCACATGGGATGGATCCCAAGTTGAGCCCACACTGGATGGCCTTTCATTCAGTCTCTGTTCTATTTTTGTCCCTGGATTTCCTTTAGATAGGAACAATTCTGGGCCAAACAATTTAAAGATGGGTGGGTAGCCCCATGCCTCAATTGGGAGTCATGTCTATTTACTAGAGGTAGTCTCTTTAGGTTCCATCTACCCACGGTTGGGCACTTTGGCTTAGGTCATCCCTATTGAGTCTTGGGTGTCTGTCATATCCCAGGCTCTGGGCCTTTCTAGAGGTTCTCCCCCACATCCCACCCTCTGCTGCTGCATATTTCCATTCATTCTCCTGGACCTCTGGGCTTCTTTCCTGCCTTCACATACCTGATCCTGCCAACCATTTCTCCCCGCCCCCCTTCCCCTCTCCATCTAGGACACTTCTTCCTTTGTATTCCCTAGTTATTTTGTTTCCGCCTTTAAGTGTGTTTGAAGTATTCACACTTGGGCCTTCCTTCTTATTAAGCTTCATATGGTCTCTGAGTTGTATCATGGGTATTCTGTACTTTTTGGCTGATATTCACTTAGCAGTGAGTATATACCATGCATTGTGTGTCTGGGTTACCTCACTCAGGATGATATTTTTTAGTTATGGCTATTTGCCTGAAAAACTCATGATGTCCTTGTTCTTAATAGTTGAATAATATTCCATTGTGTAAATGAACAACATTTTTTTATCCATTCTTTGGTTGAGCGTCACCTGGGTTGTTTCCAGCTTCTGGCTGTTACAAATAAGGCTGCTATGAGCATAGTAGAACACATGTGCTTGTGGAGGAAATCTTTTTGAGTATATGCCCAGGAGTGGTATAGCTAGGTCTTCAGGTAGAACTATTTCCAATTTTCTGAGGAATCTTCAGATTGATTTCCAGAGTGGTTATGCCAGTTTACAATCCCGCCAGCAATAGAGGAGTGTTCCTCTTTCTCCACATCCTCTCCAGCATCTGCTGTCACTTGAATTTTTGATCTTAGCCATTTTTATTGGTATAATGTGGGATTTCAGGGTTGTTTTGATTTTCATCTCCCTGATGACTAAGGATGTTTAACATTTGTATAAATGCTTCTCAGTCATTTGAGATTCCTCTGTTGAGAATTCTCTGTTTAGCTCTGTATCCCATTTTTAAAATTGGGTTATTTGGATTTTTAGAATCTAACTTCTTGAGTTTTTTGTATACTTTGGATATTAGCCCTCTATAAGATGTAGTATTAATGAAGATCTTTTTCCAATCTTTAGTTGCCATTTTGTCCTATTAACAATGTCTTTTGCCTTACAAAGCTTTTCAGTTCCATGAAGTACCATTTGTCAATTGTTAATCTCAGAGCCTGAGCCATTGATGTTCTATTCAGGAAAATTTCCCATGTGCCTATGGGTTTGAGGCTATTTCTCACTTTCTCTTCTATTAGACCTTGTTTTATGTTGAGGTCCTTGATTTACTTGGACTTGAGCTTTGTTCAAGGTGATAAATATGGATTAATTTGCATTCTGCTACAGGCAGACTGCCCATTAGACCAGCACTACTTGTTGAAGATGCTTTCTTTTTTTTTTCCACTGTATGGCCTTGGCTTCTTTGTCAAAGATCAAGTGTTCAATAAGCTCCACAAAATTGTCTATAGAATAGCAGTCACTGTTTTTACATCAAATGGGACCCAACCTTTTGTTTCGGATCATTTAGCTCTCTTGACTTACCTAGATACTCTTCATGATCTGTAAGCCTTGGAGGTTTTAGCACCACATGTAACTAAAATCCTGATTCTTCAATGAGTTTTGGTTTCTATGCTGTAAATTAAACATAGCCATTTTATCCATAATAATTGCTCAAAGTTCCATGTTAGATGTGAGCATCTTTGTGCTTTGGGCTCCTCCATCTTTTCTCTAAAGTCTCACTAGCAGATGCTAGACTGGAATTTTGGCCCTTGATATATATCAACTCCTTTTCACTCTTTTCTTTTCTTTATAAGTGTATTTAATTTTTTGAGATTATTTATCACTTCTCTCTTCCCATTTCTCCCTCTAAACCTTGTCATTTACCCTCTCTGTTCCTTAAATTTATGGTCTCATTTTTCACTAATTGATATTATACACACACACACACGTGTGTGTGTGTGTGTGTGTACTCCCAAATATAATCTGTTTAGTATGTACAATGTTATTTGTATGTATGTTTTCTGGGCTGACTGTTTAGCTATTGACTATCAATGTACTCCTCTCTGGGGAAGACTGTCCTTCCTGTTTCAGCCTCTCTCAGCTGTCTATAGTTTTTTGTGTAGGGGTGAGGTCTGATGAGCTTTTCTCCATCCACTTTAGCATGCTAATTGGTGTCAATTTGTTCACCTCACATTTTCAATCTTTTCAATGTTTATCTACCCAGGCATAAACAGCAGCAAGTTCTAGGGTTAGACCTACTTTAGGTCTTTAAATTTTGAGTATCTGTTTCTTTTTAGGCCAATAAGTTTGCCTTTGTAGCTAGATCTTAAACCTAGAGTAAAACGTTGGGGTTGTGGAAATGTTTATGATATTAATTGCTAAAATTTGGAGTCAGTTATAATGTTTAGTAAAAGAGGAAGAAAAATAAATTATAGTATGTCTTTCCCATGGATTAGTTTGCCTCTATTATTTCTTTTCGCAAAGAATTTATAATCATATGGAAAATGTAAGAATTAAATCAAAAGACACACTAAAGAGAGTTTGTATATAGAGCATTACCATGGCGTGTAAGAACCATATGTAATGAATAACATGTTACTGGGTAGAAATCAATCAAAATGATGTATTATTGTTTATGTGTGTTTTTGTAGTGATCTGTCATGATTTTTTTCCTATTTATATTGTGCTTCCCCATTGCAGAATTTTTCTGTAATAAGAAAATAAAGTTATACATCCATTTCTGCAAACAGAGTTTGACTTTACAAAAACTGTTTTAACAATTTTTGATCTTTAAAAAATTACATGAATCTGCTAAAATTGAACCATCTAGTACCAGTTTTGTGTCAGGTTTGGTGACAGTAAAGCTCAGTTTGTGGGGATGTTGTTCTGGGAAAATTTATCTTTTCCACTTCAGAAAAGACATCAGAAATTTCTGTGCATGTTCTTAAGCCTGTAGAAGTACTGATAAGATAGTACACAGAGTTTCAAAGGTTTCTTGTAGTTAGACTTATTCAGGGCTGTTATTAGACTCGTATATAGAAATATCTAAAAAGTATGAGATGGTCTGTTTCATTGATTTGGTAGTTGAAGAAAAGCCAGATGGCTGCATGGTAACCTGCATTTTCAGACCATAGAAAGATCAAAGTAGGTTAGGGAATTTTTCTGAAGACAGATAAGGTTCACATATACCAGAGAAGACCAGCATTCAGTGAGCTTAAATTCTATTTAATAGGGATTCCTACCCAGGCAAATAATTCTTGGAGTAGAGAATTGGTAACTAAGGGCTTCTTAGTGCTGCAATATTAGGAAACCTATAAATCAGAGAAGACCTAATTAAAAGAGTATCATGGGAAGGGAGCCCAGAAATCCCATAGAGTTTCCAGGAGACAAAAAGGCAGACTTTATAATAGTGCTTGACTCCAAAGAGTGCCTGCTACTAGTTTGTGACAACGGCAGATAAGTTAGAAGTTTTTAGTCTCCCCAGTTGGACCTCATTTTCCTTTTACAAATATGTGGGGTCAGAATGTGGAATTGCCAACAAGAACATAGGGGAAAGAGTTGGGATAGAGAGGCAATGGTGATGACCTTCCTTGGGGGAAAATAGAAACTCTGCACTTGGATTTATGTTAGAAATATTATTATATGAGACTATGTACTTAAATATAGGAGAAGGGAATGTTCATAACCATGATAGGAGACACTGAACATTGTCTTTCAAAGTGAAGACACAATAGCCTTTTTATCTAAGGGCTTTTTCTGTTGTCCGTTTCCTGATAATAGCTACAGAGGCACCTTATATATGCAAATAACCCCCAATTAATGAAAGACTGATGGGAAATGACAAGAAAATACTCCAGGTCACTAGTTACTCACATGAGATATACTCAACATAGGTACTTCATTGCCACCGAGTGTTTCCTGCTAGGATTGAGTTCCCTGTATGCTCTGTAGTCAGCCATTCCATCTAGCCTCCTCTGTTGGCTTTCTTCTATTCCTGTCTGCATGTTCCCATCTTTTCATCTGTACTTATAGAATCATAATCCCCAAATCAAATTTTATAAAATCCTTGTTTTAATGTCTACAGGCTGGCAAATCCAACTTATGACAGGTGATACCAGAGTAGACTTAGAAGAGAGTCCCCTAAGATAAGACTTTGGCTAGATGATAATTTTGGAGTTACTGTCACACTGAAACTACTAATATTTCTCTTATAATATACTGATATTGCATAAATACAGAAGAAGGAGATCAAGTAACTTTTCAATGCTTGCAGTGCATGGACAGTGAAGAGACAATGGTAAATGAAATGCTCATTAGTTTCTAATTGCTGTTTAAAACATCCAGAGATGACAAGAGGCTCCATCATCTTAACAGTCAGCTAAATCCATACTCTCCATGTAACATTTAAAGGAAGTTATTTAATTTCATTTACTAGAGAGAAGACTGTTTCCTTTTTGCTTTCAGGTGAGTGTGTGCACGCCACCTAATTCTTTACAAATTGCAAAAGGGCACATTATCTCTCACTCTCAACTACCCCATTAGTTAAAAGTGGCATGGAATAATGAGAAATATTTAAGTTGCTTTTGCCTTTTAAATTGGTGTTTGACTTAATGAAAACTAAGAGCATAGAAACCAAGAACCTCTTAGAAAATTGACCTATGCCTTGTAGACGTGCAACAAATTTAGATGAATAAATGTTACTTCAGAACTGAGGTACACTGTATTTTTTCTGATGTTGGCTGAAGCTGTAGCAGGTAAAATGGGAGCTTATTACACTCAGGTTTTTCTTTTCCTAAAATTACCTCCACTGATGCTGGTAGAGGATACTATGCTGGATAAATTTATGCATATTTTGATTCAACAGTGGCAATCCATTGGGCAATCAGTCCTAATTTGTATATCTACAATAACACTCCTAAACTTAGGGCTCAGGGACATGGAAGAAAAAGGTAAACAAGATGATAAAAGCCAGAGGATTAGAAGTCCCCCTTGTCTTTAGTTATGACAGGGAAGCTACATCATGCAATAGCTACAATACAGCTTCCCAAACAAGGCCTGAACACTAGTAACACCACTTTGAATCCCAAAAATGTATGGAGAAACTCTAATTGGACCTCACACATAGATGATTAATGATTACTGAGAATTAGTCTTCCCTGGGGATGAGCCCTCTAATTAATCATCTACTATAAGCACTAAAATCATATATATACAAGAAAGACTAAACAGACTCAGCAGGTTATATACATATACATCATATACACACGCATATACATATATATGTGTGTGTGTGTGTGTATCTCCACCTTGAAGTAATACTTTTTAAGAAAGAAAAAGTTGTGTTTGATACCACAAGTCTAACATTCTCACTACTTAGAAGCAGAAGGATCACAAGTTAAAAGTTGGTTTGTGCTATACAGTGAGTTGAAGGCCAGCCTAAGTAACTTAGTACGATCTTGCCTCAAGATAGACAGGCAGAGAGATAGACAAAAGAGAAACTGAATATTTTCTTTTTCCTGCATAAAGAAACAAAAGCTACAACTGTTAGGAGGAATCCTGATTGCATTACCATGGGATACAGCTGTTTCATGTTTGAATGAGAAGAATTTGTTTAAGATATATGGAAGGTAAGTTGATTACTGGAGACAACATACTTGCAAAAACTTGAAAGAAGTTTTGTTTTGATTTACAAGAGTAAATATTTATAAGAACTTGAATCACATATTCTAGTCCTCTGGTCCAAGTTGCGCTGAGTTGTACTGCTGAACCAAGTATCCCCACATTGCTGTGCAACTGTCACCAAAGTCCAGTTTTAGAATTTTGTTATTTTTCCTGCCTACAGGCTTAGACAGAATGAGCTGGGGAGAACATTTAATGTTCCCTTTTCAACAATTGTCAACCTTTGTCAACAATTACAAACGGTTCATATGACTACTCTAGAGTCACATCCCCATCTAGCTCCTCGCTACCACACCAATTCTCAAGACTTGTTCTCGGACCCATTGTGGATACCACTTCTATTTTTCTATTAGGAGAGGATTTTATCTTCAAAGTGTTATCTTCACGTGAGTTAAATTGCAAGGATACCCATTACACACTGAAATTAAACATACCAAAAGAGAAGCCATGTTGTTAAAATGCCCACTTAACCCTCCCAGACATCTCAACCCACCCTTTACTGACCTTTGATAGTTCTCCACACTTCTTTCTATTTATTAAACAAGAGAATGCACACAGATACATGTTGGTAAGTGATAAGTATCCACAGTCACATGAAGACACAGTACAATCTCTGGTTCCATATGCAGATAAGAGAAAAAAACCTTCAACTCTATTTCCTACTCTGCAGGAGCCTCTCACCCTCCTACCTACAGGAGAATGAAGAGAGCTTGGGGGGGTTCTTTTATCTCATAAATGATGATACTGTTGCATCTTCAGGTTTTGAGACAAGATAGGATAAAAATAAAGTTAGAACAAAGAAGTGGAGATTTTTTTTCCAGTTGTATTTTTCTCAAGGTATTTCTCCCAAAATAAGTTGAGAACTACAGTGTTGGGAAGACAAAAACATCAAAAACAGAAGGATGGTGGGAATGACTACATATTGCTCCCGGGGACTAGGGAAAACTGAAAAATAAAATAGAATAAGAAAATTTAATTCCACCAATTTTCTATTGTACTAGTCATCTTTTCACCCTCCTTGTTCCCTTTCATCATCATCTTTGTCTTCCTCACCTTCATCCTCATTTTCTTCATCCATAGGTATCTCTTTATCATATCACCATCATCATTTTATCATCAATGTTTATCATCTTTCCCCTTTTCTCCTTCATTATCCATATCAGCAGAAAGAACTGCAAATTATGTGACTAAATATCTTTGACATTTCCTAATGCATTTGTACCTGCATCAGACTAGTCTGTAAACCAGGTCAAAAGGCTCTGTGGTTCCTCATGCTGATGCTTCCTAGAGGTCTTATTATGCACTAGACTTGGACATTTTGTCAAACTTTTTCCAGATTTTCATTTGATTCTTTTGGACTTTGAAGATAGGTCATTACTCCTATTCAGATGAAATCTTTTGAAAACAATTTTGTTTTCAAAGTAAAGATTATTATCAAAATAAGACACCATTCTATACTCTGATTTTATTTCTTCAAATTCTGTCACTTCACCTGTGGTCAAATAATGTAGGGCTTTATTGTCCTCCTATTCAAGTAATACAGACACTTGTGAATGGTTGACAAATGTTGTCACTAAAAAATTTGGGGTGTGGGTTATCAACTTTTACCTCCACTGAGAAAGAAATGGTTAGTGGAGTTTGTTGTTTCTTGTTTACTTTCAAATTTTTCTCACAGATTGTTCATTAAGTCTGGCTACTTCATTCTGTACTTCACTGATATGTTTAATTTCTCATTACTGTTATTTTCTCCTTTTGTCAGGCCAAGAAAGGTTGACATGTGCTCCAGCCCCAGGAAAGAAACCAGTCTGGGTTTCTTGGACTTACACAGGAACATGGATTGCTGTTTCAGGGCCATGCCATGAGAGAAGTGTCTAACACCCCTTTCTGGCCTTTGTTAGGACCAGGCATACACATGGTATACAGACATACATGCAGGCAAAATACTCTTACACATAAAGTAAATAAAAATAAATTAATCTTAACAAAAAATGTTGAATTCCTACAGTCTTGCCACAGAATATATACCCAGGAAGAGATTATAGTCAGACTCACCTGCACTCAGTATATTCATGCACATCTGGTGGATTTTAATGTTGGCGGACTCAGAAGGAAGTTTTTCTTGTTCAAGTGTCTCAGCTAAGAGAAATGTCTGACTTTTTTCTCCATTTTTTTTACTTAGTTTTAAATTGGGATTTTTAAATATATGCTGCTCTTTTCTTTTTCATGTTTTCCATTTAAAAAATGTGCTACATTTTTAAGTCTCCAAATACATGACCTCCCTTTAAAAGTTATTTTATTAGTTTGTTTTACTAATTTTAAACATGTTGGTTTGTCCTGTTATTTTGTACCCTTTCTGTTTTTATTGGTGGCATAGTTGTTATTTTAATTATTTTTTTACATATTTAAGTCTTTTCTTCCTTTTCTTCTCTCTCTCTCTCTCTCTCTCTCTCTCTCTCTCTCTCTCTCTCTCTCCTCTCCTCTCCTCTCCTCTCCTCTCCTCTCCCCTCCTCCTCCTCCTCCTCCTCCTCCTCCTCCTCCTCCTTTTCCTCCTCCTCCTTGTATTGTTCAGTGGATCTAACTCAAGGCTTTTACTCAGTGGTGAGTGTTCTAGTGTTATACTTCCAATTTAGTTACATGCCAAGGATTAATTTTAGATTAAATTCTCACCGTGTGTCTTAGTCTGCCCTCAAATGTGTTACATAATTGAGGTAGATTTCAACTTCATTATTTCTGCCCCTGACATTGAAATGCTAGAATACAGCTCTGACTTCATCCTGTCTGTTCTATCTCCCAAGTTTTGAGCAGTAAAGATTGGCCTTTAAGAAAATGTTGCTCACTAAAGTTAGTAAATAGTACTCAAATTTATAATAGTTGAATAGTTGTTTATACAAATAGACATATATGAAGATAGAAATGAGTGGAAAGAAAGCAATCTATAGATCAATGTTTCTGATCATAATTTTAATGTTATTTTTTAAAGAACTTCTTTCAGAAACAATTCCATCATTCATTTGGGACACACCAAAAGAACAATGTTGAAGGCATTGTAATATCTGTTTTGAAAACATCACTGAGCCATAGTAACAGTAAAAAGGTAGAACCATAGATTGAGATAGAAGACATGTCTAAAAGCCTACACACCTTCAGCCACTGATTCTTTATAAGGAAGCTAAAATCATATAAGAGAGAAGACAACTTCTTTAACAAATAGTGCTTGGAAAGTTAGATATCCATATGTAAACATTTAAAATTCAATCTTTATCTCTCTACCATACAAAAATTACTAAAGTGTAGATCAAAGACTTTAATGTAAGATTTGAAACTATTAGAGGAAAATAAAGAGGAAACACTTTAAGATATTGGCTCAGGCAATAATTTCCTGAATATAACCTAAAACAAAATAAAATCAATTCTTGGCATGTGAAACTACATTACATTAAGAAATATATATCAAATGAAAGAGCCAAGCAGCATAAAGATATCCTACAGAATGGAAGAACTTACCGGCTATATTAGCTGACATAGGACAAGATTTCAAAATGCATAGTAAACTCCAAAAGTTCATTAACAGAATAAATCATTCAATATATAAATGGGCAAATGATCTGAAAAGATGCTTCTCAAATCAAGAAGTACAAAGAGTCAATAATTTAAGAAAAATGCTAAATATATTTAGTCTTCTTATGTAAAATGACTATTATTTTTAAAATGTGTGAAAGAAAGAACCTTTATACACTATCTGTGAAAATATAAATTACTATATCCAATCCAGAAATTTCTTTACATTAGTATTGTAGTAGTAAAAATTATTTTAAATCCCAGCCTGAGTCTTCTATCCCACCTTGATCATTGAGTTCCCGGATGAAAGACACACTCAGATTTTATAATTTTAATAAGCCTTAAGCAGCACAATAGCTGGGCAGCTGCCTACCCACCATCTTGTTAGAATCTACTTTCTGATCTATAACCCTGAGTTATTACTTACTATTTACTATGTTCCATCTGGGTTACTTTTAACTCCAATTGGCCAGCCCACATGGCCCCATTTTTGTAGGTCAGCTAACCCACAGTGGTTTGTCCTTCCTCCTCTCCTGTATGATGTTCTGATATTCATAGCTGCTTCATCCTCCTCCTTCCCTCCTCATGATTCCCTCTGATCCAACTCTCCCCCAAACCTCAACCCCACCTATGTCTCTTCTGCCCAACTATTGGCTATTGGCATCTTTATTTACCAATCACAATTAACTGGGCTCAGGGTCAGTTAACCAGCATCTAGGTGCAATTATTTTGTCTTTGAAGGCCCAAATTAGCATTAGAATGCAAGTAGCATCAGGCCAACCCACTACGAAGTAGGAATATGGCTGCCATTTGATACATCTGTGACACTTGTGAGTATAAGACTAAAGAAAACAGACTAGCATATATAATGAACATCTATGTACATGCACTGCAGTACTGTTTATAAATGTAAAGCTGCACAACCTCTGTAGGAACATATGAACATAGGAATAAAAATCACATGCACACACATTCTCACATGTATATCATTCATATATGTATTTTTTTATATTCTAGAGTATTATACATTCATAAGAAAAAAATCCCACATTAGGCTAGAACAAAGAAGTAATTTCAGGCAGGAATATAAATCTTAGGCTAGAACAAAGAAGTAGGTTTCAGGCATGAAAATGACTTTGGGCTAGGACAGGGAAGTTGGCTCAGATATTTTGGTCATCCTTATAAGCCACTAGAAACAGTGATCATGGGAGTGATCATGGGACTTTGTTTATAGCTTTGCTTGTTCCTTGACTATTTGCATCTATTGTATTGCTAGTTCTTCAACCTAGAACTGACCTTAATATTTGCATGTAATTAAACTGGTATAAAATATCTAATAAAAAAAGAACACAGAGGACATATTTAAAAAGAAGAAGAAGAAGAATCCCATTAACTGTAGAAAAAAATGGTAGAATGGCAGATGAACCTATTTAAATGAAATAAGTCAGATGAATAAGGATTGGTGCCAATATTTTCCATATGGAGAAGTTTTAATATAAAATGAATGAAGTAGTTGGATGACTATTGAAGGCTAAGAAGCTTTCAAAGAGGGTGAGTAGAAAGCCAAAAAAGGAGGCAGGTATATATAATCAGATCACATTTCATCCAATTGTTATTGGCAGGTTGTTAGACTGTGGAAGTCTTTTGCTTGTTGTGTGCTGATTCTAAGTAGAAAAACTAGAAAAACCCTGAATACACAAAATGATTCAAACATCACATCAATTCTATAAGATTTTTATATTGATTTGTGTGAAGGCAGGCCAACATTCATCAAATGGAATAAGAAAAAAAATGGCATTTATCTCAGTCAAAGATCACAACCCAACCATTTCTCACAGTCAGTGCCTATTTTTGGTTTCACATCTATGGCTCACAATAACATCAAGACAAAATTTCAGTACAAATAATCTTTAGTTGTTTAGAATTTATTAAATAGTTCTCAACTATGTCCAATAATTAGTTTAAAATTTTTACTCAGTATCTTGTTCATTAAATTATCATGTTTTGAACAGTATTTTCAATTTGTCAGGGACTAGAAATTTAGAGAGTACTTTCCAACTTGGGCCCGGCAGAATGGCTCCCGCAAAGAAGGGTGGCGAGAAGAAGAAGGGCCGTTCTGCCATCAACGAGGTGGTGACCCGAGAATACACCATCAACATTCACAAGCGCATCCATGGAGTGGGCTTCAAGAAGCGTGCTCCTCGGGCACTCAAAGAAATTCGAAAGTTTGCCATGAAGGAAATGGGGACTCCAGATGTGCGCATTGACACCAGGCTCAATAAAGCCGTCTGGGCCAAGGGAATAAGGAATGTTCCATATCGCATCAGAGTACGTTTGTCCAGAAAACGTAATGAAGATGAGGATTCACCAAACAAGCTCTACACCTTGGTAACTTACGTGCCTGTTACCACATTCAAAAATCTACAGACGGTCAATGTGGATGAGAACTAACCTGCTGAATGTCAAATAAAGTTGCAGTACTGCCAAAAAAAAAAAAAAAAGAAAAAGAAATTTAGAGAGTAGAAATTCCACAAGAGTATCTGTGCTCTGGTGAGATTTTTATTGAAGAGATACAAAAATTAAGCCAGTAGGTAATAAGGGAGCGAAGAGCCAAGCTGAGGGAGAAAAGATGGAGCGGGTGGGGAAGGTTCCTCAAGAGAGATAAATGAGTATGCTGTAAAGTAAGCTCTGAATCTCTCTCAGAGAACTTTCACAGTCCAGGGCCAGCAGAAAAGAAAAAAGTGGGGTGTGAATTTGCGCAGCATGTGGAATCCATTATTGACTTTTTCTCTTTTTATTCTTTAGTAATTTCTGTGCCTGATGATTCTGTTCCTCTTTTACCTTTTAGATAACAATCAGACGTAGAATCTAAAGTCTTTAGCCTAATGAATGTGTTAAAAGTTAATATTTTTTAGCATAGAGGAATTTACTCAATGCCCTCCATTTTAAGACAGTTGTGAACAAATGAAGCATTCTTAAAAATTGAATGGAATGATTAATTTAAAAAACCTTAATGTTAAAATTTTTCTCTTTAGTAATATAGCCATTATTAAGCTGTTATAACCAATTTTTAACTGTGAAAAAAACAACACATTATCATTAAACAGTGTTGTTAGGCTGATTGGATAACTACATTATTTGGTCCACAGAAAGTGGTAATTGTACAATTTAGTTCTCATATATTTTTCTCTGTCAAGCCATAATTTTAATTCTGTGTAGTGAAACAGTAGACACTTATTCATAATAACCTCAACATTTTAAAATAAGAATACAGCTTGGACTTTTCCTCTTGGCTGGGGCAGATACCTAGCTGGTCTGCTCCCGTGAAGACACCATATCCTGAGACATCCTAGAGGAGCCACTGCACTCAGAGCAGCAGGTAAGAACACTCTCCCACTACCCTCTGCCTGAGAGCTATAGCTGGGAGCCAGGGGTGCACAGGACCCATCAGCCACCCAAACCCCACCCCTCCAGAATACCTCTTCTGGCCCTCCCTTGATCTTTTTGGCTGGGGTAGTCACCTAGCTGATCTGCTCTTGTGAAGACACCATATCCTGAGCCATTCTAGAGGATCCACTACATTCAGAGCAGCAAAATTTCAGGATCCCAGAGGCAACCTGAGTCCCAGGAGTTCTTCCACTCAGGAGCTCAGGATCACAGAGACATCTGAACTCTGAGGAGTTCTACACAAGCAAGATAACTGGAAAGACAGGCTCCAGTCAGAAACAGTGAGTGCAGGTAGCACTAGAGTTAACCAGATGGCAAAAGGCAAGCACAAGAACATAGGCAACAGAAACCAAAGTTACTTGGCATCATCAGAACCCAGTTCTCCCACCAAAACAAGCCCCAATCACCCCTTCAAACCAGAAAAGCAGGATTCAGAATTAAAATCACTTCTTATGATGGTGATAGAGGACTTTAAGAAGGACATAAACAGCCGGGCAGTGGTGGCGCACACCTTTAATCCCAGCACTTGGGAGGCAGAGGCAGGCGGATTTTGGAGTTCAAGGTCAGCCTGGTCTACAGAGTGAGTTCCAAGACAGCCAGGGTTACACAGAGACATACTGTCTTGAAAAAAACCAAAAAAAAAAAAAAAAAAAAGGACATAAACGACTCCCGTAAATCCCGTAAAGAAATACAGAACACAGGTAAACAGGTAGAAGCCCTTAAAGAGGAAACACAAAAATCCCTTAAAGAATTTCAAGAAAACACAACCAAACAGGTGAAGGAATTGAACAAAACCATCCAGGACATAAAAATGGAAGTAGAAACAATAGAGAAATCACAAAGGGAGACTACCCTGGAGATAGAAAACCTAGGAAAGAGATCAGGAGTCATAGACACAAGCATCATCAACAAAATTCAAGAGATAGAGAGTTTCATGTGCAAAAGATACCATGGAAAACATTGACACAACTGTCAAAGAAAATGGAAAAGGCAAAAAACTCCTAACCCAGCCGGGAGGTAGTGGCGCACGCCTTTAATCCCAGCACTTGGGAGGCAGAGGCAGGCAGATTTCTGAGTTCAAGGCCAGCCTGGTCTACAGAGTGAGTTCCAGGACAGCCAGGCCTACACAGAGAAACCTTGTCTCAAAAACAAGAAACAAAAAACAAAAAAACAAAAAAAACAACTCCTAACCCAAAACATTCAGGAAATTCAGAACACAATGAGAAGGCCAAACCTAAGAATAATAGGTATAGAAGAGAGCAAAGATTCGCAACTTTAAGGGCCAGTAAATATCTTCAACGAAATTATAGAGGAAAACTTCCCTAATCTAAAGAAAGAGAAGCCGATGAACATACAAGAAGCCTACAGAACTCCAAATAGACTAGACCAGAAAAGAAGTTCCTCCTGTCACATAAATAATCAAAACACTAAATTCACAAAACAAAGGAATAATATTAAAAGCAGTAAGTGAAAAAGGTCAAGTAACATATAAAGGCAGACTTATAAGAATTACACAAGACTTCTCATCAGAGACTATAAAAGCCAGAAGATCCTGGACAGATGTCATATAAACCCTAGGAGAGCACAAATGCCAGCACAGACTACTATACACAGCAAAACTCTCAATTACCATAGATGGAGAAACTAAGATATTCCACAACAAAACCAAATTTATGTAATATCTTTTCAAAAATTCAGCCCTACAAAGGATAATAGATGGAAAACTCAAACACAAGGAGGGAAACTACAACCTAGAAAAAGCAAGAAAGTAATCTTCTAACAAATCTAAAAGAAGATAGCCACAAAAAACATAATTCCACCTCTAATAACAAAAATAACAGGAAGCAACAATTACTTTTCCTTAATATCTCTTAACATGAATGGATTCAATTCCCCATTAAAAAGACATAGACTAACAGACTGGATATGAAAAGAAGATCCAGCATTTTGTTGCATATAGGAAACGTACCTCGTTAACAAAGATAGACATTACCTCAGAGTAAAAGGCTGAAAACAATTTTTCAAGCCAATTGTCCCAAGAAACAAGCTGGAGTAGCCATTCTAATATCAAATAAAATCAACTTTCAACCAAAAATTATCAAAAAAGATAAGGGATGACACTAAAACAAAAGAAACAAAAGAATATACCTTCTTTTCAGCACCTCATGGTACCTTCTCCAAAATAGACCATTTAATTGGTCACAAAACAGGCCTCAACAGATACAAGATGATTGACATAATCCCATGCACCCTATCGATCAACAGGGACTAAGGTTGGTCTTCAATAACAACAAAAACAATGGAAAGCCTAACAACAAGAAGAATAAATCTGTCACTAAAAAAATTTATTTAGCTGATTATTATAAAATTAGCCATGGAAATCCTAGGTCCAGATCATAATATGAAATACTGTGAGCTACTAATTATTTCTGGTTTGTGACTAATGAAACTGGTAAACAATTTCTATTTCCTCTCTCAGAAAAGGATGAAAACATACACATTGTAAGAGACACTTCCATATGCACACTAAATATATTGAGCAAAATGTGAGGAAAGTAGTTTACCAAAAACTGTAACCATGTAGGAATAATACAGTTGACAAGCTCAGGGGATAATTCTATTTTCCTGTGTATTGTGTGTCCATGAAAGAGCAAACAGCTAGAATTAGATTTTAATTTATAATACAGACTGTGCCAAAAATGGTAAGCAAATTAGCCTATTTATTATAGAAAAGCACAAGAATAAAAATGCTATAATTTTGTTAAAATGACACTTTTATAAAAGTCTAGAGAAGATAGTGTACCCCATTCTTTTCATTGTGCACATGAATTACCCAGATGCATAAGATATCCTGGGTTTAGGGAAAAGATGATTCTACTTGGGTCCACAGTATTTCTGATATTGTCTTAAATTCTTTTAATACCAGATTCTTCTCTTATTTGGCTGTTAGAAATAAAAAATAAAATTCCTATAGATCAATGATTAAAATCTACCTAATGTGTCAACTTCAACTTGGTTGTTTTAATAATTTTAGAATATAAAATGGATACATTCAAACATTTAAAACTATAGCAACAATATTGCTCAGGAGTAAATTTTATCACCAAATTTGATCCCTGGGACCGACATAATAGAAAGAAAATTGAACCCTTTAATTTGTCCTCTGACCTTCACACACACATTCACCATGGTACTTATGTCTACACATACACACACACACACACACACACACACAGAGAGAGAGAGAGAGAGAGAGAGAGAGAGAGAGAGAGAGAGAGAGAGAGAGAGAGAGAGGGAGAGAGAGAGAGAAAATAATTAAATATAATAAAAATTAAAATTTTAAAGAATTTGGATTTATTCTGATAGTCCTTTTTCAAGATAATATAAACTATGAGTAAGAAAAAATTTAAGATACTTCTATGTAGCTTGTTTTGTAATCATGTGTTTTTTATCAAGCTAATTTTAATCAACATGAAAATAGTTTTATTTTATTATATAATATTAATTTTTCAGGTCATCAATAATAATTAACTTTTGCTGTGTGTACTCATATAATAAGAAAGCCAATTTCTTGAATACCTTCAATTATCACAAATAAGAATACTTCCACTCCTAGAATTTATATGTGCATAAACAATGAAGAATGTATCATAAGCAACTTAATCTGTACTTTCACAGGATTGGCCTAAGAACATCATTCTATTTTAGTGTACAGAGAGCTAGTTGAGGTTGTTGCAGCTTTGTGATAATTCATACTATGTATTTAATGAAAATTAATTTCTCGTCCAAATTTTGGTAACAAAATTAGCTTCTTTCTCATATTTTGCTATTACATAGAAGATTGTGTTATTGTATTATGTGAAATATACAACAAAATCTCTATAAGAATAAAGATAGAATATGTTACCAAGTTGAAGTGCTAGAATAAAGAATTATACAAGCACAGATTTTTCCCTTTTATTGAAAATGGATTTTTTAACATAATATATCCTGATTATGTTTTTACTTTCCTCTACTTTTCCCAGTTTCTATTCACATCTTCTCCTTTCTGTACCTACTCCCTTTCTGTCTCTCACTAAGAAAAACAGGCTTCTAAAGGATAATAATAATATGTAATAAGATAAAACAAAACACATTGGAATTGAACAAAACAAACAAAAGGAAAAGAGCCTAAGAGAAGGCACAAGAAACAGAGGTACAATCATTCACATACTCTGGAATCTGTTCAAACACTAAACTGGAAGTCATAATATATACACAGAGAACCTGGTGCGACCAGCGCAGGCCCTGTGTGTACTGCCCCAGTCTCTGACAAACAGCTTTTGTAGACAGTATTGTTATTCTCTGTAGTCAGAGTAAAGCTTTACATTTCTGTTAAATATATACAAGGATGATTGTTTCCACGCTCCTTGTAACACATCTGAACACCTTTTATTCCCTTCTGACTGTTCCTCACCTCATGGTGGCTTTCTTTTGGATTTTTCTCATCAGAATTTTACACCACAAATTTCCATGCCAATGAATGTTTCCTAAAATCTCCCACATCGCTGTTTGGTTGTTAGTCTTTTGTTGTTGAGTTAGTAGGAATATGAGTTACTAGGCAATGACTGTTTTCCTTTTGTGAGCAGTCCCCACCCCATCAAGGGTTACATTTTTTTTGCATTCTCAACTATACTTTTTCTATGTAATGTTTAGTAACTTTTGAAAAGGTGGCTACGGCTTTCAACTTCAATAATTGATGATCTATAATTTGTATTATACATATACATCTGGAAAGTACTTTTCCCACTGAGCCATCTTACCATCCCTGTTTTTTAATTTTATTTAGGTTAGTAGGACTCCCCAGTCTGATGTAGTCACACATTCTTTTCTTTCCCAGTCAGCAGTCAATGGCTGTATTTTCATGTTAGAATTTACTCCTGTTCTGAAGCAGTGCCCGATTCTTGAAGGTTTCCCAGTTCTTCATAAGAAGTGGACTTTGGAAGTATTTATTTTGCTCTTCAAATTGTATTATGCTATCCTTTTGCTTCCCATATTGTGCAGAGAGGACTTTCAGACATCCTAAGGTGTTCTCTATGGATGCCAGGTAGATGCCTGAGTAATTTCATCACCATAACAACCCTCAAACTACTTACCATCCCCACTCCTGATTACATTCATTTCTCATACGTGAAGCTTCACTCTTTAAAAATACAAATCAAAAGGTTTCATATCATGAAGAAGGCATACGATGCTGTGAATTGGTATTTATATGAGGATCTCAAATCATTTTACATGGCTGCATAAAAGACATTTAAATATCTTTATACAGATTACATGTACATTAAGCAGTTAACGCATTAGATATTTTCAAACTATTAAATTCTGTCCTTCTGAGTGACTCATAGTGATCTATTGATACCCTTTATTCTAAAAGAATAACTTAATTTTGAGATTTATTTCTAATGAACCTCCTTGTCTAGTTAAACCCAGAATTCTTTCCACATATATTACGAAAAATATTTTGAAATGCACATCAAATCAATAAATGTAAACAGTTAAAAGTGACTTTACTAACAAAGCTAGTCCTTTCACTTATTGATTATTTCACTTGGTCATTTTTGATACAGGTTCTGGTTATTGGCCCAGGATGGTCTCCTACTTGAATAATGAAAACAGAGTCACCATCTTACCACATCTCTTGGGTAGTTGGGATTGCCAGCATGTGCCATCCTGCCAGACTAATGTCTTTTAAATGTAAGTGCACATATCCCATCTGTTGGATGATTTAATAATGTCAGGGATTTCCTGTATTTGATTTGCTCCTCATTTCATTCACAAATATTTCCCTTCAGCATCTGCTCAAAATATAGTTTTTCTCTTTTTCGGTTGGCACTTCATTAACTTTGCAGTGATATTTTCAGAAAATCATGAAAGGTAGCATACTATATTTTTTATTTTTCTTTCCAATTATATAATTATTGCTTCTTTAATTACATTTCCACAAATAATGAATTATTGGGTTATTTTCATTATTGAATTTATGTTTCTTGCCTACAAATAACTCACATGTAGAAATCACAGAAGATACATTTTCTCTGAATTATTCTTTTGCTATATTTTACTGTGTGAAATCAACATAAAATATGAAAATCTATAACCATAATGTAATACATTGGAATTTTCAATTCCTATAGAAAGTATGTATCTACATTGTATTTTATACTTGTTTTCATTTATAATGGAAATTATTTAGGATATGCTTGTCCTATAACTACATAAAGTCATCTCATACATATTCCAAACTACCTGCAGATGTAGACTATTATGTGACCTCTTTCAGAGTCTCTTACACTCCTATAGCACTTCTCTTGAAGCTCAGTTTGTTGAATTTCTTTTGCTTTTTAACACGGTGCATATATTCATAGTTTTAAAATTATAATTTGTGACAGGATAACCTGCAAAGCCAACATCTATTTGGAATTAGAATATTTACTATAAATAACTATCACCTTTAATAATTCATTTAAAGGTTTTATTTACTTTATTTCTCCACATAAATTAAAATTTTCACTGTGCTTTAAGAGTACTCTGCTATTGCTTCATGTGGCACTTACTGTATTTAACCTTTGTTTTCATCTAGTGGCTTGTCTTTTGTTGTTTTGGAGCAAGTCTTGTATTTATAGTATTTATTTAAGTTATTGAGAATTACTAAATAATCATCTATTAGATACTTTTTCCTTCCATTGCCATTCTAACCACATAATTTTAGAATACCTCATTACTAAAGAGAACATCACCTAAGAAACTGTAGCATTGTTACTATTTTACTATCTTTCCATTCTCACTGTACCTCATTTGCCTATTTAGATCAGTGACACATCAGCACACACATTATATAGGGCTATTTGTATACATTAAAAGCTTGACCATTCCTTTAGTCAAAAATGCATTAAAAGCTTTTCCTATTTTAAGAGCTACATTGTTTCAGTGTTTGAAGCTGTATGTCATGATTTACATTCAGTATTATTAAAGTTTGCTGTTTATTGTCATGTTGTTTCTCTTTGAAAGACTAAAGTCTGTTTTCAAGTTTAGTGCACCAAAAATTTCCTACTGTGTCTTTAGTTTTATACAACAAACTAAATACTTAACAAACAAAAATACTCTACTTAAAGGCTTTCTTTGAATATAATACTCAGTTCTTTGAGGATGTGTGTGTGTGTATGTGTCAAAGAGAGTGTGTTTTTCTCTCTGTGTGTATGTGTGTGTGCACATGAGAGTGTGTGTGTCTGTGTGTGTGTGTGTATGGTGTATTTTGATCATATTCACCTCTACTTCTCTCTCTAACTTCTCTTGGATTCATCCTCTACCTTTCCCAACTTCATGTCTACTTTCTGTGTTTTTATAGCCCTCAAATTCCAATTTGTGCTGGATATATACTCACTAGGTATGGAGCTATCCACCAAAACATGGTTGACCTACCAACTAATTCTCATTCCAGCACAGGCATTGACTCTCAATAGATCCTTAGTTAGGGTAGGCATTTGCGAGGCCCTCATCCCTCTATGATGGTTAGTTAATTGGGTTGATTTTGTGTAGGTTTTACCCAGCAAAACATGGCTGTGAGTTCATTAGTGAAAGTGTCCTGTCATGACTGGAAGATATTACTTTGCTGTGATTATCCTCAGTTTCTGAGTTTTACAAAATTTCCAGCCCCTCTTCATTGATGGTTCCTTACCTTTAAGGAGGTGAGATATGATATTGATGTCTCCTTTGTGGTTGAGTACTCCACCATTTAGAACTGTAGTCTTGTTCTTGTGGACCCGGGATGTAGCAGTCAAGGGCATACATAGCTATCAGGGGAAAACATACACTTTGGTGGTGATTTTCATGTAGGAAGACTTGTGGGGAACTCTCTGAAGGCAGACATTTTCTACACACTCTCCTTCCAAATGAATATTTTTCAAACAGATTTAATTTTTATATCTTAAAGCTTGTGATGGGGAGGATCTTCCAGCATTTATGTTATCTCAGCACAGACTTTATTAATTATGATGATCTCTCTAAGAATATAGCATCTTGACCTGCATTCACTTTCTTCTAACTTCTTAGCAACTTCAGCCAAATTTATGTTTCTTTCCTTGTCAGTCTTCATTTTTATATCTTTTCTGATCTTTCTGTTTTCTCTCATGACAAAGATGGCTAAGGACAATGGAGAACAATTATAATGGAGCTTAAATAGTATGCTGCTTATGATATTTGAATACTATGAATAGTATATTTCTTCCCTCAAACAAACTAGTTTATTCATGAGAATGCAGGCTCACTCAAAATTTCAGGACATAAGCAGGATGTTACTCAGTACTTGATTTTTAGTTCAGTTCCTAATAGAATTCGCTTTCCCCTCTCAAACCCCATGAGCAGTGATTACTATCCATGTTCTACCAGCATTCTGATCTCCCACACATCTGTCACCACCAAGTTCTGCTTACAGCATTTTAGAGCTTCTGTACCCCACAGATCTAAACTCTTTCATTTTCTTCCAGAAAACCAGCTCCAGAGACTTAGGACCTACATCATCAATTTTATTACACTATAAATAAAAACAGATATACACTGTAGAGCTTCATGGTAAATCTTTCAAAATTCAAGAGAAATAATAGAAATGAAAAAAATCACTGAAAAAGTGAAAGCAAAAGAAAATGTTGGAATAATTCTGTGGAGCACTAAATGAAAACAACAAAAAGATCATTTTCTACTAAATGCTGTTCTTAAAAAAGGAGGTAATCAATACAGTGAACTGCCTTAGATTTGATAATAAATCCAAGTGAGAGGCAATGTAGAGCATAAAAATAAGATTGCTTGGGGTTGAATGGATACTAAAACTTAAAATTAAAATTCCACGGCTACAACTGTCGAAAGATTGGGGACATGGGATTCACTTTTATTTACCATGTATTTTTTTCTGATAGTGTTCTGTAGTGTGGGAGAAAGAAAGCAAATATGTTTAATATGAGGTTCACTTTACATTTACCATGTATTCTTTTCTGGTAGCATTCTATAGCATGGAGAAGAAAATGTAAATATATTTAATCCTTCTTACTAGATGAAGGTGGTAAAGAACAGATCTTGGAAATAGTAGCATCAATAAAAATTGAAGAATTCAGTCCAAAAAAGAAAGTAGACACAGTAGTTGCTTTTAACATGTACTGTATACACACCATTATGTGTATGTATATACATATATGTGTATATATATACTAATATATTATACTAATCTGCACATTTATTCTTAGATGTTATTGGGAGGCATGAAGCAAGAAGACTATTTTGTGTGTTTGTTTATGTCATGTATATTTCCTTCTTTATTCTCCATGTCTGGCATTCAAGACCACCCAGACCCAGAGTAGTAGTCCTCTCTTAATTGGCTATGTCCTGGAGCTAACAGCCATACTTGCCAAAGGGCCTTGTAAATGCAGATTAATCAAGTCTGGAATCTTCAATAGTGCTCATTTTCTCTTTTCGATTTCTATATTTCAGAATTGTATTTCTTGCTATAAATATTATACAACCAAGTATCTGACTACTGGTACCATTCCCAATCATAAGTTTGTACTGTGAGTGAGAATCCTTGAAAGCAATTGTATTTGTAAAGACTGATTGCAACTAATATCCTGTGACTAATAAAAAAAACATTTTAAGATTGATGAACTTAGCAGATCAGTAGCTTCCAACAATCCCAAAGCTGAGAATATTATCAGATAATACCCCAAGCTTTAAGAATGACTCCCCAAAATTGATGTAATTCACCTCTTTTATGTGTCCACTAATGCATGTTTTAAATTCCTTATTTATGACTTTCTTTGTTCTGTTACCACAAAAACTTCATGAAACTGCTTCCATCTTGGAATATGAAATTTTGAATATCTGAAATCTGTGTTTCTAGACCATGGTCACTCACATTTGGCTCCAGAATGAACTACTGTTAAATCTATTTTATGTGAGAAGTATATTTTGAAGGGGGAGGCAAAAATTCTATTTTGTTGGTTTGTTTTTCTCATTTCTTGTCTCGAAATAATCAATCTGACATGCTCTTGCTTGATTATAGTTTCAGGAAGCAGAGGCCAGAGGAAGTATTGCCAGTGAGTTCAAAACTAGTCTGATCTACACAGCAAGAGTGTATTTAAAAAATATCCAAAACAGAATTATGCAGAGAAGTCCTTTCTCAAAAAGCAAAACCAAACAAACAGAAAAGTAATTAAACAAAGACATGGTCTTCACTCTCAGCTTCTCTCTATATATGCTCATCATACTTTGTTCTGTGTGACCTGCAATCTCCTGCTGACCGGGAATGTATCAAGAAACTCTTCAGCTGTGAGTGAATTTTGTGTCTGTGTATCTTATGCTACTGTTCAAAACACAATTCTAAATTTGTTTTTAGACTATTTTGAATTGATAATGGTCACTTTAAAAAAAATCAACTAAATATCTTTCTCTTGACTAAAGGTAAGGGCCAGCTTCATGTTTTCACTATTCCAGTCTGAATGTGTGGGCTTAAGGGTTAGACCTCAAGGCTTAAAGGACACAGGACTGCATTGGTTTTATCCCTTCCAGCCAGTTTGGCTTTTATTCTGATTGAATCATCCCTGAGGAGGACTGTTCAGTTCTCCATATGGACACAAAGACTCTCATATTACTCAGCCCTTAGGGTAACTGTCTGGCTAGTGATAGAATGTTTATAAAGATTAGTTCAGTCTTCCTTTCTATAAATAGTAGGGATAACCTGGGTAAATATGATCTAGTATGTAGGCAACAGAATAAATTAAAACCAAGTATGTTTCAAACGATCTTGTAGAAACATCAAGAAATTGGCTAGAAACAGATATGACAGGATTTTTATACATACTTCTCCCGATTTTTTATTAAAAATTATCTAGCTGACTGATCTGTGAGATGATTATGTGGTTGAGTTCTTTTCCCTTTGTGTACAATGTTGAAGTATAAACTCCCTCTTCCTCGTTGATTTTGAGAATCTTTAAATTATGTATATGAATTGTGTTACTAATAGGCTTGGGTTATAGTTTCTTTTTTTTACTGTAACAGCTTATGAAATGGATGGCGTAATTTAGATTGGGTATTTATAAATGTAGGTAAAACACTAACAATGCAGGGCAGGGTCTTATCTAATTATAAGGAATTTAGAGGGTTTCCAAAGCATGGGCATAAGAGCCATAAAGACAGTATTCACCACTTCTAAACTCTGGACTGATGGTGTGCATGCCCTCTTTCCATTACTAAAGTGCATCTGTGTTGCTGGCTAAGCTAGGTCAGAATATTGGTAACAGAAAATTCTTTCTTCCTTTTATTTCTTTTCCCTTTCTTTTATTGAAACGGTTTCCTGTTTATTTTATCCGTATATCCTTTCTTGACTTTTATATTTTTAAGGTAGGTAGGAAATAAATATTTAATCACAGATTTCATTTGCATTTTCTATTCTAAAGTATTAACTTCTTTTTTGTATTACTTTTATTTTTTTACAGTCCAGTCCTTCCCCTCCCTCCAGGTCTGCCCTCCCATTGTTCCTCATCCCATATCCTATCCCTCCTCTTCTCTGTCTACAAGAGGACGTTGTCCCCCCTCCCTCCGCCCCAGCCAGGCTTCCTCACTTCCTGAGGCCTCAAGTCTTTCAAGGGTTAGACACGGTCTTCTCCCACTGAGGCCAGACCAGGGAATCCTCTGCTGTATATGTTTCCGGGTGAGGGTGGGGTTTGGACCAGATCCTGTATGCTGTCTGGTTGGTGGCTTCATGTCTGAGATAGCTCAGGGGTCCGGGTTAGTTAAGAGTGCTGATCTTCCTATGGGGTCTCCCTTTCCAGAGTCTGGATGTCTGAGATTGAGATATAGGCATGCCTTGTTATGGTGAGTGTCTTCATCTGCTAAAGTGTAGATGAGAGTATTTGTGTTATTCCTCTAACAAGGGCACTGATCTCATTCACAAGGACTCCCATTACTCAGTGACTCCCTCCATAGACTCCACATCTAAGCTTAGCTTAAAGTTTCAACAAACATAAAATCCATTATAATGAGGCTTTGGAAAGGAGAAAATTACCTTTAAAAACATGATTATATAATGATTGGCTTGCTTAATACATATATTTTGGAAATGTTTCATGTTCTTTAAGCATCTTTTTCTCTTTCCTTCCTTCCTTCCTTTTCCTTCCTTCCTTCCTTCCTTCCTTCCTTCCTTCCTTCCTTCCTTCCTTCCTTCCTTTCTCTCTTTCTCTCTTTCTCTCTTTCTTTCTTTCTTTCTTTCTTTCTTTCTTTCTTTCTTTCTTTCTTTCTTTCTTTCTTTCTT
>NW_021605555.1:2251887-2285387 GCF_004785775.1 Grammomys surdaster | reverse complement strand
CTTTCTTTCTTTCTTTCTTTCTTTCTTTCTTTCTTTCTTTCTTTCTTCTTTCTTTCTTACTATAGAAGAGAAATTTACTTAGAAGAAATCAAGACAATGCCTAACATATTTATGCCTAGCTGGTATCATTCAGACTAAAGCATTCCTGCATGCACACACCTACAAAAATCACTGTTAACATCGCCTTTGTACTTTGTGCTCTATGTCCATGCCTGGGAAAATATATAAAAAACAATGTCATAAGTAAATTTATATCTAATGAATCAATATCAAAAGAACAGATAGATTCACATCCTTCTTTCCCAAGGATACCACCCATTTCCTCTTTAACATCTATATCCATATTTTTCCTGTTCCTTAGGAGATTTGTGCCTACCCTCTTTAATTTCAAAGGTAAATGTGTTAATTACTTGAAGTTCAGTGCAAATGCCTTTTAATAGGTAAATTTTCCATTAATAATTTCATTCTGCTAGACTCATTTACTGGATTCATACTTATTTACTTTCTACTGATGCCAAGCCACCAATCCTTGCATTCAAGTAAGTCATGCAATCTAAAAACTCACAAGTCACAAAGGATATTCCTCTTAAACCTAGATTTATTTTACTACTTTCTGTCTTTGTAAATTGCACCATCCCATTAGTTTAGCAGCTTTAATGAAAATTTTGCTTTTGTAATTTAGTGTCATATCATAGCCAGTGGAAATGTTAGTAACCATTTCTGGCTATTCAGCTATTTAACGCAGCTCACTACTTCATTCTAGGTTGCCAAAATTGTTATTCATCAAACCTAACTCTTTTTTTAAATCTATTTTTAAAATCCAGATTTTATCCCCCCTCCTGGTCCACCCTCTGGCTGTTCCACTTTCTATAACTCCTCCATCCCCCATGCTCTGTCTCCATGAGTATGTCACCCCCCACCCACCCCACCAGACCTCCCCACTTCCTGGGGCCTGAAGTCTTTTGAGGGTTAGGTGTGTATCTTCTTTGAATGAACCCAAACCTAGCATTCCTCTGCTGTTTATGTGTTGGGGGCCTTATATCAGCTGGTGTATGCTGCCTGGTTAGTGGTTCAGTGTCTGAGAGATATGAGGGGTCCAGGTTTGAGGCTGCTGGTCCTCCTACAGGGTTGTCCTCCTCCTCAGCTTCTTCCAGCTTTTCCCTATTTCAACCACAGGGCTCAGCAGCTTCTGTCCATTGGTTGGGTATAAATATCTGCATCTGGCTCTTTCAGCTGCTTGTTAGGTCTTTTGGAGGGCAGTCATGATAGGCCCCTTTTTGTGAGCATTCTATAGCCTCAGTAATAGTGTCAGGCCTTGGGGCCTCCCCTTGGGCTGGATCCCACTTTGGGCCTGTTACTGGACCTTCTTTTCCTCAGGCTCCTCTCCATTTCCATCCCTGCAGTTATTTCAGACAGGAACAACTACAGGTCAGAGTTTTTGACTGTGGAATGGCAACCCCATCTCTCACTTGACGTCTTTCTGCTGGAAGTAGCCTCTACAAGTTCCCTCTCCCCTATTGGGCATTTCATCTAAGGTCTCTTCCTTTGAGTCTTGAGAGTCTCTCACCTCCCAGATATCTGGTACATTCTGGAAGGTTCCCCCCCTCCACAAGCTCCCAAGGTTGCCTGATTTCATTCTTTCTGCTGGCCCTCAGGGCTTCAGTACTATTCCCTACTACCCCAATACCTCATCAAGTTCCCTTCTTGCCCTCCATGTCCCCTTTCCCACCTAGGTCCCTACCTCCATTCCCCATCCTGTGATTGCTTTCTTCTCCCTCCCAAGTGGGATTCAGGCATCCTCAGTTGGGCACTTTGGCTTGAACCTTTTCAAGTTCTGTGGATTTTATCCTGGGTATTCTGTATGTATTTTGGCTAATATCCACTTATTAGTGAGTCCATACCATGCATGTCCTTTTGGATCTAGTTACCTCACTGTGATGACTATTCCTGGCTGTCAACTTGACTATATCTGGAATGAACTACACTCCAGAATTGGAAGGCTCATCTGTGATTCTGATCTTGAGGCATGGTGGCTATGAAAAGTTTAGGCCCAGGCAGGGTAGTATATACCTTTAATCCCAGGAGACTAAGGCAAATCCCAGATCCAGGTGTGTTGGTACACACCTTTAATCTGGGCCATACCTCCTGCTGGAGATCTATGTAATGACATTGAAAGAAGGAAGGCTCACTCTTCTTTGCCTGCTTGTCTTGTGGACTGAGCTACTGCAAGATCTTTAGACTTCCATTCACAGTTCCTGCTGACCATTGTTCGGGAGTTGGACTACAGACTGTAAGTCATCAAAAAATCCCTTACTATATAGAGACTACCCATAAAAATTCTGTGACACTAGCGAACCCTGACTAATACACTCACTCAGGATGAGATTTTCTAGTTCCATCTATTTGCCTGCAAAACTCAGGATGTCCTCGTTCCTAATAGCTGAGGAGTATTCCATTGTGTAAATGAATCACAGTTTCTGTATCCTTTCTTCTGTTGTGAGACATCTGAGTTATTTCCAGCTTTTCTGGCTATCACAAACAAGGTTGCTATGAACATAGTGGAACACATGCCCCTGTGGCATGGTGGGGCATCTTTTGGGTATATCCCCAAGACTGGTATAGATGGATCTTCAGAGGGGGAAATATCCTAAACAGAACTCCAATGGCTCATGCTCTAAGTTCAAGAATTGATAAATAGAACCTCATGAAACTGGAGAGCTTGTGTAAGGCAAAGGACATAGTCAATAGGACAAATCATCAACCTACAGACTGGAAAAAAAAATCTTCCCTAACCCCACATCCTATAGAGGGCTAATATCCAAAACATATCAAGAACTCAAGAAGCTAACCACCAAAACATCAAACAAATTGAAATAATCCTGAGATTTCACCTTACAAAAATCAGAATGGCTAAGATCAAAACCTCAGGCGACAGCACATGTTGGTGAGGATGTGGAGAAAGAACATTCCTCCATTGCTGGTGTGATTGCAAACTGGTACAACCACTCTGGAAATCAATCTGGAGACTCCTCAGAAGATTGGAAGCAAACCTAATTCTTTTCATGTAAGAATATGTCATCAAAATTGTTGATCTAAAAGTAGATCATGGGATTTATAATTTAGGTCATACAATGTCATAGCATTTTTTTTACTATGTTTAAAGAAATTCATTAAAGTAGATCATTATGACATGTACTTCTTAGTTTCTACAATAGTCTTTGTTCTATGTTCTGTGCTAAAGTTTCTCTCACTAGGTAGGAACTGGTATGTTTGGCTTTGCACTATAGGACATTGGTACATATTTTTGTCTGATAGGTTTTGCTTCCTTCTCTGTTCTATATTTCATATCTTCAGCTATGTATCATTTCTTCAAATACTGAAAAAATGAATTTTAACATATAGATTTGAAAACAGATGGAAAGTTCCATAAAATATTGATATAAAGTGTGCAGACTAACAATTAGGAAAACCAGTTTCAATAAGCAATATTGAGTATTTTAAGTACATTACAAGGTTTCATTGTCTCAGAAGGAAACATTTCACACTCTCAAAATGAATGGTTTGACAGATTACTTAAATAAGTTTGAGCAGAGTTAAAAAACACAAAACAATGTGCAGCCTGAAGATGATGGAGTGGATGGTCAATGCATTCTGCAAGCACTACCTGTAATGGACTACTTGACTGCAGCTGTAGCCTTCATCATAGCACATCATTCACCTGGTGACTATACCATGGGGATGGGGCTGAGAGAAACAGTGCTTGCTTTTTCCTTATGTATGAGTTTTGGGATGTTGCTTATAACAAATAAACACCCATAATTGGTTGTAATATACATTTATCTTATAATTCTGGGGGATAAATGATCTTGCATGTGTCTCATTAGACTAAAAATCATGCCATTGCACTATTAGAATATATGAATTTCTATCTCTCTGATTTCTAACCTCATGTCACTTCCTCTTAAATGCTCTCATTCTGAGTTTGACCTTCCCATATCCCTCTTGATAAGAACCTTGTGAGCATATTAAACATAGGGAGAAAATACAGAATAATACCCTTTCTGAAGAATCTATCACTTAAGTCATAACTTCAATGCTTTTCTGACCACACAAGGCACAAAATCCACTAGTTCTGGTGTGTGGAAGCAGATAATTTTGAAAAGTCCTTATTTAGAAGGTCATGTTCTCATTATGCTTTCTCTTCTGGAATGAGCTGGTCAGTTGGCCTAGAAATAGAAGGGCAAATGAGACCTTAGATGTTGTCTATATAGGTCAGCCCCCCAGACTACAAAGATTAATAGAGTTAGAGGAACTGACATAGACAGATAGAAGCTCTTATGTAGCAATCAACATTGTTATTATGTATCATGTTGATTCTGTCTTACTGATTTCACAATTTAAATAGACCCTTTGATTTATACATTTAATTAGTCTGATATCTGCTCTGATTCTACTGTATATTTTTATAATTAAATGTCATTGTCAAAGTCTAAAAATGAACAAATTTATAGAAATGTCAGTATATTAGACTTATTGAAATTTTATTTCTCTCTAAATCTTTTTATGTCTAGAAAAACAGAAAACAAGTAATTTTTCGTTATAAAATTCTCAGAATTCCTGTGTTTTAAAATAAGTAAAGCTTATTTTAGTGGTTAGTGTATTGTTAAAATAAACATAATGACTATACATTTGATGCATTATGCAGATGTTTGAATTATTTTCATCTAAGATAATTGCAATCATGTCATTGATTTTAGAACTCTTTTAATTTTAAGTAAATATTTTCATACTGAAGTGAAAATTACAAGGCCAAGTGTAAGGCATCTTTAAGATATATAAAATTATTTAAATCTAGTGGGAAAATATGTAAGAGTATATTTCAGAAAAGAATAAAAAGAAATAGAAACATTTTTTAACTTGATACTAAACCAATATATAATAGATAAAGCACTGTTTATGCAGCTAAAGCGATACTGGTAAGCATTATGAATTAAACAGGAGAGCTACATATAATGCAGCTTCTCTTTGCTTTAGAACCGTTGTTTTGAAGGGCTCTTGGTTTGCAGGATAATAGCTGTTATCTCATAGACTGTGGCTCATACCCCAGAGGATGTTTGTGAAATGTGTTACTGTGGTTATGAGTCATCCAAGCTACTACCAATATCTCTTCATTTGGTGAAGTTAGAGGAAGGTGACCCAGTTAAGTCCCTGTAATGGATACAGCACACTGTGAAGGATCTGTTACATGTATCCCTTATTGAAGGCTGTCTTTTTCCAAGGGATGCTGTTTCTTTTTGTAGTAAATTTCCCAAGAATATGGAGACCTATCGTAAAAATATGTGTTCACAGATACTGTTTCTGTTCCCGGAAGGTGATAAATATTCACTGCAGGCATTGAAGCATTTAACCATGTTTGATTGCATAAGTGGGCCTGTTAGTGCAATCAAGAAGCAACTTCCTGTATTAACATTTCCACAAGACACACATATTCTGCAAGGCAAACTATCCTAGGAATTATTAAGATGAACATTGCTCTCAGATTTCTCATTATAGGCTTTTACCTCTTGTTTCCCTTATCTTTCTTTTAACTTACTTCTGTTCAATAGATAGCAATTAAAGCTTTTGTTCACATTAAGAATTAGCAAAATTATGTACCTCTCACCTCATCCAGAAAAATAGCAAGGTTGTCTTGGTTTTGTTTGTTTATTTTTTTCTAAATAGTTATCAAATCATTCTTAGTTCTTTACCACTTATCTCATTCTCATGTATTTGCCTATAAGAAGGAATTGTATAATGCTAGGCATGGTGGCATACCTCTTTAATCCCAGTACTCAGAAGGCTGAGGCAGCTGAACCGTGAGTCTGGCCTGGTCTACATAGGAGGTTTCAGAACAGCCAATATTACATAATATTGAGACCTTGTCAGAGAGAGAGAGAGAGAGAGAGAGAGAGAGAGAGAGAGAGAGAGAGAACTGTATAATTATCACTCATATTAGAACTGAAAAACTGCTAATATGTGAATGCAAATCCATTCGATGTCATTTCACTTTAAAGAGTTATTTACCAAAGATATCATAATGATTGAACATTAAAGGCAGAGATAATGTTTTTCTTTTTTCATCTATTTACTCAATAAGCATTACCAAACAGTAAGTATTAGCTTGTATTGTTGACTGGCTGTGTGTGTTTCTATTTCTTTGTGTGTGAGCATGTGTATTTGTGTTTAAGTTTCTGAAAAGTTGTTTTTCTGGACATACCTATGACAGATATATTGTATGTAGTATGTATTTTTGATAGTCAAAATTAATGTTAGGTTTAATGCAAATTTAATAATCAGAGAGATTGTACAAGTGGGGAGATGTGAAATTTAGTATTAGAAAATAGCACTTTTTACAGAGATAACCACAGCCTAGCGTGAGAGGACACAGGAGGAGTTGTACAAAGTAGGGATCAGTGAACATAACTTCTAGAAAAGAAGACCATTTTCCATGTATTTTCAAAGAAATTAATGCCAAAAAGGAGAAGGAAATAGTGATAAAACTGAGGAAGGATATTGCTTGTCCAAATATTTGAGTAGTATAGCTTGATGGCAGGTACATATTTAGAAGGGAAGGATTATTATCAAGATCAGAGACCACATGAAGGTGAGCCTTGTTTGTGTAACCCCTGGGAGTGTATGAACACTGGTATGATTTTATTTCTCTATGTATCAGTGTTCTTGTACGTAAAAATGGAGATAACATACTGACTGTGTCATTTAGTATTTAAAAGAATAGAATAACTTTATATCTATACTTGCAATAACACACAGCTAGAATATAACAGAAAATGGACATGTGCCAAGTTTATTGTTGAAGATTTTAAAGCAGAAAAATGAAAGTATATTTACAATTTCATCAGAGTATGTGGCTTTCCTTATGCTATATTTTTTCCTGTATCATTATGGTTTTCTTACAGTAATATGATAAACAAAAGGAAGAATTGCCAAATCACCAGGAAGCTCATTAAGAATGATTTAATTGAAATTAAATTTTAGACTACTTAATTAATATCAATTAGCCTTCCCCCTTTAACCATAATTTATCATGTTTTCCCACAGTGTATATCTGGACAGCTATTACAAACATGACTGGATCAGCTCAATATTCTGTATGAATCTAACAGAAAGCAGAGGCTTTCTTATTGTATCTGTTTCCTGAAGAGAACAGTTAATGCAAAGTTTCTGTGGCAAGGGTCAGTGCTTAATAGATACTGTGGTATGGTTAATAACCCTATCAAATCCTGAATGCGCAACCACAAATTGGAATCTCAACTTATTTTTTTTTCTGTCCTGTGATTTCATGCACATGGATTTATGTGCCCAAACAGATTTCCTGTGAATTTCCAATTCTTTTTCAAACATACTAGATAAAAAAAAAAATGATGATTTTCTACCAAGGTCATCCATGCTTCTTTCAATTTCGTGCTATTTTAAGGTAAGATGAAAACATAGTTGTCGCTGGACGTAATAGTTCATGACTCATAATCCTAGTAATAGGAATGATAAGAGAAGAGAACTGTAAGATCGAAGTTGACAGATAAAGTTTCAGGCTAGCCTGAGTCACATAGTGTGATCCTTTCCCAAAATTGAACAAATAAACAAAACTAAAACAATAAAATAAAGTGAAAAAGAATTAATTTTATTGGATTGTATAACACAGTTATGAGTGCTTCTTAGAATTACATGGGATAAAATTAATGACAGACCTGCAGGTCTTCCCTCCCGTTCTTTCACTCCTTCTTGTCCTTCCTACTCCCCAACACTTCCCTTCCTTTCTCCATCTTGAACTCCCTCTCTGCCAATATAAATTCATCTCTGTAGAAACTGTGGTACGTGTTTCCATTATGATGTTGGACGTTTTCCAAATCATTATCCATTCAATTTTGTAAACAAGCAATTGAAAACTAATAAAATGTATCAGTATGTTAAATATTCTACTTGAAGATGAAGTATTTGGAGGTTTAATAATATTCTTACCATAAATTTGATGCTGCCCATTGAGATTGATTTATGTTTATGTATATATGCTAATTAGGACTTAAAATGATTTTTAAGAATACGGAACACTTTTTTTTCCTCCAGTAGTTTGCTTCTTATATGTGTACTTTCTGTCCATAACATTGGGATGGCTGCTGTTGTATAAAAACAGTGCAGTATAACTATGCAAGCTCTGTTCGTGCCAGATATACTATTTGAATAGACTTCACTAAATGGCTCTCTATAAATCCGACAACAGCTTTGAAACTTAAAACATAAAGTAAGTTCAACTAGAACCATAGTAATGCTCTTAAACAGTGAAATGGAAATGAAACTTGCAGAAGAATCTTCTGGGCTCACTAATAAGGAGTTGCTTGTAGACACTTGAAGTCAGGAATCATTAAAAGGTAAGCATAAAAGGCATGGGCCAAACACAGCCACTGTTACTGTGGGTAGTGATCATGCAAATTGTTCAATTGCAATTTTTGAACAATAAGACTAACTTTATATCCTCCTTCTTTCATCTGTTATATCTATCAATTTCCCTGGGAAAGAACACAGCAATACAATATAGAAATCTCTTTTCCCTGATAGGTTAGTCTTTCAAAGTTACTTTACTTTTAGTTTTCCTGGATTTAACTTTGCTCACTTTTCTCAGAACTTTATGGAACTCATTTTTAATAACAATGATTTGTCACTATTATGATATGAGGTAGAAGGAACAAACTCAAGTCTAATCTATTCTGAAACAGGAAGACTGTTAAACTTTGGCACGCAGCTTAGAACAGACAACACCAGACCAAAGAGTTCCAAAGGGGAGGGCGCTTATTCAGGGCAGAGGGCAAAGGTAAGGAAAGAAACGGGAGAAGATGGTGGAGAAGGAGAAGAAAGAGAGGAGAGAAGTGGAGGCCGGCCATGATCACGTGGAGAGAGGGGGGAGGGAAGGGGGAAGGGCGAAGGGACAGAGAGAAGCTAGAGACAAGATAGTAAGAGAATAAGAGAGAGAGGAGGAAGCAAGCAGCCCCTTTTATAGTGGGCAAGCCTACTTGGCTATTGCCAGGTAACTGTGGGGAGGAGCATACCTGGGTGTTGCCAGATAACTGTGGAGGTGGAGTTTAGACATAATACTAACAAAGACTATGTACATTGTTCTGCAAGACCAATGGTGGTAGCAGAAAGCCTTTTAAGTATGTTTGTAGTGATGGGTTGTGTTGGGATCAAGTGATTGGTCTTGTTCTAAGAGTATGTAAAACTTATGATAAAATACCATTATTTGGAAGTTTGTATACATGAAAATACTTATTTGGGGTTAGCTGTGGGAAGTTTCTTAAGTATGCTAGTGATAAAGATGAGAAGTAAATATCTCAGTGCCAATGTGTTAGATGCTAGAGTGTGAAAGATACAAACAGGAAGATAGAGGAGAATTTCTGACTTGTTAGGGTGGGACCTGATATCTGGTGATATTTAATATTATTTATGTATTTATTTTTATTGGATATTTTATTTAATTACATTTCAGACGTTATCCCCTTTCCCCATTTCCCCCTCCCAGAAACTCCCTATATCATTCCCTTTCCACCTTTTTGCTTTTATACCATTTTAATTACATGCAAGTATTAAGATCAGTTCTAGGTTGAGGAACTAGCAATACAATAGATGCAAATAATTAAGGAACAAGCAAGACAATAAACAAAGTCCCATGACCACTCCCATGATCAATGTTTCTAAGGGCTTATCAGGATGACCTAAATATCTGAGCCTACTTCCCTGTCCTAGCCCAAAGTCATTTTCATGCCTGAAGCCTACTTCTTTGTTCTAGCCTAAGATTTATATTCCTGCCTGAAACTACATCTTTGTTCTAGCTTAATGTCAGATTCCTGCTGGAAGCCCATTTCCTTGTCCTGGGCCAATGTCAGATTCCTGCCAAACAGCCCCAAAAGCTCTCTCCACATCTTCCCTTTATTATTTCATAAACAAGACTGAGCCTGTCTTAGGATGTATTTATTTACGTACAAAATGCTGCCCTCCCCTTTCCTGTTCCCCCTTGTAGTGTATCTCCCCTTTGCCTCTGACAGTGCAGCCTCCATATCATCTATAGTGCATCAAGTCTCTGCAGGATTAGGTGTATCCTCTCTCACTGAGGCCAGACATAGGAGACCTCTACTACACATGTCCCTGGGCCTCAGATCAGCACACATATACTCTTTGGTAGGTGGTTCAGTCTCTAGGAACTCCCAATTGTCCAGGTTAGTTGATACTGTTGGTCTTCCTATGGGGTTTTTAATCTCCTTGAGGGCCTTCAATCCTTCCCCTAACTCTTGCACAGGGATCTCAACCTCCGTCCAGTGTTTGTCGGTGAATATCTGCATATGTCTCAGTCAGCTGTTGGGAAGAGCCTCTCAGAGGGCTGCTATGCTAGGCCCCTGTCTGCAAGCACAACATAGCATCATTAATAGTATGAGGGATTGGTGCCTACCCAAGGGATAGGTCTCAAACTGGTCTGCTCCCTAATTGGCCATGCAGGGATACTTGGTGATTTTTAAAGAAGGAAAGTAGAAATGAGCTAAGTAACTTTTCAGAAAGATGTTTATGTATTGCTCTTGAATATTTCACACTATGCTCAGTGCAGACAACAAGGAAATTGTGACACAGGGACATTCTGGAGTATAGAAGCCCATTGCCTTCCTGTACTGCTGTGATCACATGACTTAGATTGTGAAACAGAGCTGGCACTTAGTCTGATTCACTGAACAACAACCTAAAAATAGGCCTTGAGTGCGAACATGACATCTTCATAAATGGCTGTTAGTGGAAGTCACAATTCCATTATCGTGCAACTTACTCATTGATTTTTTTTTGTGATAAGCATGGATGATACCATATACAGCCTTGATTTTAAAAAGGCTCCAAAAGAGCTAATTTCTATGGAAAATTGAGTGACATTTGTCTAGCCTCTGTCCCAAAGGAGAAAAAAAATGGTTAAGTGATATTTCAAATAAAGTTTATAAGACTTACAGATAATTTAAGACTTTAATACTAAAACAACCTGAGTTCTTTGGAAAGCTTTTATGTTCTTTTGGAATTCCCACACAAGCCTCCTGCAGGCCTCCTTCCTGCCAGCATACAGGTTTAGTTACTGCTTGATGGTAGGAACAATTCAAAATTAAGAACAAAAGACAAGCAGAGCTCTGTTTGTCCTGTATCTTTAAATAATAAAATAATTCTTTCTGAACTGCAAAGTGACCTTACTCAGCCTTCTCTGCACTTCATATTTTGAAGCTAATTTATATCTAGCCAATTGCTGATATTTTCCTCCAGGGCATGTGTGCTCTACAAGCTTTTTCAAAAGAAGATTTGAACTTTAAAACCAAGTTTCTAGAAGACCATAAAACACAGAAATGTAGAACTATGTGAATTCTCATACTGCCAACATGAAGTTCCATGAAGTGAGTGACCAGGCTAAGATAAATCCTGAAGCCAGTGTGGAAGTAGCTGCCTCCTAGTGCCAATAGCTCATGTCATACTGGAGGCCATGTACTTTGCCTGCTCATTAAACCACTGGGCTGGCTATTTTTAGATACTTTTGTTACCCAGTCCAGAAAGAAAATAACTTTTAAGTATAGACAAATAGGATTATCAGTTATAACAAAATTGAACAGGACAAGTGCATTCTTAAGTATAAGTAGGACATGCAGAACATACAATGGGACTCCTATAACTCGATCTGATCAAAAGTCAACTAAGGCTATATTAACAATGTAATGATAAAACCTGTGACTCTGAAACTGTCAAAGAAATCACAGAAAAACCTTTCAAGACATTGTGGTAGGCACTGATTTTCTGGATAGAACTTCTAGGAAGACAGGCTAAAAATGAAAAAAAAATGACAAATGAGACCAAAAAGCTTTTTCACAGTAAAGAAAACCATCAATGTAGTGAAAAAAAAATACAGAATGGGAGAAAGTAACATCTAGTCAACTGAAAAAAAGGGTTAATATTAAGAATATATAAAGATGAAAGCAACAGAAATCACGTAACTTGTCCATTTGAAAACATGACCTACATGGGTATTTCTCAAAATGAAAAAGAATAAATAGTTAACAAAAATATAGAACATGAAATTAATTTGATTATGTATCAGGTATGTATAAATAAAAACTACTTGGAAACACCTGAGCCTATTTAAAATACCTGTTACAACAAATACTGGTAAGGATATGAAGAAAAACTATCGCTCATATATTTTTGGTGGAAATGTAAATTAGCCATTGGCTAGTGGCTCTTTTTTCTTAGAAAATTAAATTATTTCATCTATATGTGGGTGTGTCTCTGTTTGTAATGTTTGTACACATGGGTGTTGGTGCCAACACAAACTGGAGTTACAGGTAGCTGTGAAATATTTTATGTGAGTGAGAACTTAGGTTCTATGCAAGACCAGCAATTACTCTTTATCCCCTAGCTATCTCTCCAGCTTATTCTCGACATCAATATTCCTCTACTTTGTATATTTATATTCAAAAAAGATGAGTGATATTTCTAATATTTTTACTCTCAGGAGATTTTATGGAGATAGAGGAAAGTTACCTTAGACAAATTCTACACACCTATATAAATTAATTTTATGCATTGATTGCTCTATGGGCACAGTGAGGAAATACTCATGACTTCACATCAAAAGGCTACTGTATTCATTTCATTTCTTTTCAAGGCCTCAACAAGTTATGACAAAATAGGTGGTTTTAAAGAGTAGAAATTTACTTTTACACAGTACTGGAAGAAAAGGATATGGTCAACAACCCTCAGGCTATGCTTCTTCTGAGCTCTTGGGAGGAGACTTCTTTGCTTATTAAGGCTTTCAGAGGATCTTGGTAGCACTTAGTTGGACCTACATAATTCTATTTTCCTGCCTTACTTTATGTATGCCTTTCATTGTGTCAAACTTTCCTTCCTCTTATAAAAACATTGTAAGAGGAATTATATCAGGACTTAATCTCAACTAGAATGCATTTGTGTTAAGATTCTTAATTACATCTACATAGACCTATTTAAAATAATGTCACATGGATGGTCAGCAAATATCAGGTCTGGCACATGTCTGACCTAGTACAATTCAACCCATCACAATATACCTGGTTATTTTCACTGTAAGATGAACATTTTTTTTAATGAACCATCTGAGCAACCTATTTTTTTCAGTGATTAAAAACAGTGACCCATTTCTTTTTCTTTTTTAAAAAAATTTTTTATTGGATATTTAATTTATATTTCAGATGTAATCTCCTTCTCTCATTTCCCACCGACCCAGCAATCCCCGTATACCATCCTCCCTCTTCCTGCTTCTATGAGGATATGCCCACATCTACCCTCCCACTCCCACCTCCCCACCCACTATGTCCCCCACACTGGGGCGTCCAGCCTTCACTGGACCAAGGACTTCCTCACCCACCTATACCTGACAATGTTATCCTCCCCTACATATACAGCTGAGGCCATGGATCCCTCCCTGTGTGCTCCCAGGATGGTGGTTTAGACTCTGGGAGCTTTGGTTGGTTGGTATTGTTGCTCTTCCCATGGGGCCACAAAACTTTTCAGCTCCTTCAGTCTTCTCTCTAACTCCCCTATTGGGAACCCCATGATCAGCTCAATGGTTAGCTGTGAGCATCTGCCTCTGTATATTTGAGGCACTGGTAGGCCTCTAAGGAGACAGCTATATCAGGCTCCTGTCAGCATGCACTTCCTGGCATCCACATCAGCATCTACCTTTGGTGACTGCACGAGGGATGGATACCCAGGTGGAACAGTCTCTGGACTGCCCCTCCTTTAGTTTCTGTTACGTACTTTGTCTCCATATTTGCTCCCTTGAGTATTTTGTTACCCTTTCTAAGAAGGGCCAAAGCACCCACAGTTTGGTCTTCCTTTTCATGAGCTTCATGTGGTCTGAGAGTTGTATCTTGGATATTTCGAGCTTTTGGGCTAATATCCAATTATTAGAGAGTACATGCCACGTGTGTTCTTTTGTGATTGGGTTACCTCACTCAAAATTATATTTTCTAGTTCGATTCATTTACCTAAGAATTTCAAAAATTCACTGTTTTTTTTCTTTTTTTTTTATTGGATATTTTATTTACATTTCATATGTTATCCCCTTACCCCATCCCCCACCCACCCGGGAACCCCCCATCCCCTTACCCCTCCTCCTTCTTCTCTGTGGATGTAACCCCCACCTACCCCCCACTCCCACTTCCCCACCCTCAAAATTCCCACCCCCTGGGGCGTCCAGCTTTCTTGAGGTCAAGGATCTCATCTTCCACCTGTGCCCGGCAGGGCCCTCTACTCTTATATATTCAGCTGAAGCCCTGGATCCCTCCATAAGTGCTCCCAGGCTGGTGGTTAGGACCCTGGGAGCTGTGGTCGTTGGTATTGTTGCTCTCCTCATGGTGCCACAAACCCTTTCAGCTCCTTCAGTCCTCACTCTAACTCCTCCATTGAGAACCTCATGATCAGTTCAATGGCTAGTTGTGAGCATCTGCCTCTGAATATGTCAGACTCTTGAAGGCCTCTGAGGAGACATCCATATCAGGCCCTTATCGGCATGTACTTCCTGACTTCCACATCACCATCTACCTTTGGTGACTGCATATGGGGTGGAAAGGTCTTCAAATGGCCCCTCCTTCAGTTTCTGTCCCTCACTTTGTCTCCATGTTTGCTCCCTTGAGTATTTTGTTGCTCCTTCTAAGAAGAAACTGAATCACCCCCACTTGGTCTTCCTTTTTTATGAGCTTCATGTGGCCTGTGAGTTGCATCTTGGGCATTTCAAGGTTCTGAGCTAATATCCAATAATCAGTGAGTGAATACCATGTGTGTTCTTTTGTGATTGGCTTACCTCACTCAGGATGATAATTTCTAGTTCCATCCACTTACCTAGGAACCTCTCGAATTCATTGTTTTTAATAGCTGAGTAATACTCCATTGTGTAAATATACCACATTTTTTGAATCCATTCCTCAGTTGAAGGACATATGGGTTCTTTCCAGCTCCTGGCTATTATAAACAAGGCTGCTATGAACATAGTTGAGCATATGTCCTTGTTATATGTTCGAGCATCTTCTGGGTATATGCCTAGGAGTGGTATAGCTGGATCCTTGGGTAATGCTATCTCCAATTTTCTGAGGAACCGCCACACTGATTTCCAAAGTGGTTGCACCATCTTGCAGTCCCACCAACAATGGAGGAGTGTTCCTCTTTCTCCACACCCTCGCCAGCATCTACTATCACCTGAGTTCTTAATCTTAGCCATTCTGACTGGTGTGAGATGGAATCTCAGGGTTGTTTTGATTTGCATTGCCCTGATGACTAAGGACATTGAACATTTCTTTAGGTGCTTCTCGGCCATTCGAGTTTCTTCCATTGAAAATTCTTTGTTAAGATCTATACCCCATTTTTTAATAGGGTAATTTGGTTGTCTGGTCTCTACTTTCTTGAGTTCTTTGTATATATTGGATATTAGACCTCTATCAGATGTAGGATTGGTAAAGATCTTTTCCCAATTTGTTGGTTGTTGTTTTGTCCTATTGACAGTGTCCTTTGCCTTACAGAAACTTTGCAATTTTATGAAGTCCCATTTGTCAATTCTTGATCTTAGAGCATATGCCATTGGTGTTCTCTTCAGGAACTTTTCCCCTGTGCCCAAGTATTCGAGGGTCTTCCCCACCTTCTCTTCTATTAGTTTCAGTGTATCTGGTTTTATGTGGAGGTCCTTTATCCACTTAGACTTGAGCTTTGTACAAGGAGATAAGAATGGATCAATTTTCATTCTTCTACATGTTGTCCTCCAGTTGAACCAGCACCATTTGTTGAAAATGCTGTCCTTTTTCCACTGGACAGTTTTAGCTCCTTTGTCAAAGATCAAGTGACCATAGGAGTGTGGGTTCATTTCTGGGTCTTCAATTCTATTCCATTGATCTTCCTGCCTGTCTCTGTACTAATACCAGGTAGTTTTTATCACTATTGCTCTGTAATACACCTTGAGGTCAGGAGGGATGGTGATTCCTCCAGAGGTTCTTTTATTGTTGAGAATAGTTTTCGCTATCCTGGGTTTTTTGTTATTCCATATGAATTTGAGAATTTCCTTTTCTAACTCTGTGAAGAATTGAGTTGGGATTTTAATGGGGATTGCATTGAATCTGTAGATTGCTTTTGGCAAGATGGCCATTTTTATTATATTAATCCTGCCAATCCATGAGCATGGGAGATCTTTCCATCTTTTGAGATCTTCTTCAATTTCTTTCTTCAGAGACTTGAAGTTCTTGTCGTACAGGTCTTTCACTTGCTTGGTTAGATTCACACCAAGGTATTTTATATTATTTGCAACTATTGTGAAGGGTGTCATTTCCCTAATTTCTTTTTCAGTCTGTTTATCTTTCATGTAGAGGAAGGCTACTGATTTCTTTGAGTTGATTTTATAACCAGCCACTTTGCTGAAGTTGTTTATCAGGTTTAGGAGTTCTCTGGTGGAAGTTTGGGGGTCACTTAAGTATACTATCATATCATCTGCAAATAGCGATATTTTGACTTCTTCCTTTCCTATTCTTTCCTATTCTTTTTGTTGTCTAATTGCTCTGGCTAGGACTTCCAGTACTATATTGAATAGGTAGGGGGAGAGTGGGCAGCCTTGTCTAGTCCCTGATCTTAGTGGGATTGCTTCAAGTTTCTCTCCATTTAGCTTGATATTGGCTAATGGTTTGCTGTAAATTGCTTTTACTATGGTTAGGTATGGGCCTTGAATTCCTGATCTTTCCAAGACTTTTATCATGAAGGGATGTTGAATTTTATCAAATGTTTCTCAGCATCTAGTGAGATGATCATGTGGTTTTTTTCTTTGAGTTTGTTTATATAGTAGATTACATTGATGGATTTCCGAATATTGAACCATCCCTGCATTCCTGGGATAAAACCTACTTGATCATGATGGATGATTGTTTTGATGTGTTCTTGGATTCGGTTTGCTAGAATTTTATTGAGTATTTTTGCATCGATGTTCATAAGGGAGATTGGTCTGAAGTTCTCTTTCTTTGTTGGGTCTTTCTGGGGTTTGGGTATGAGTGTAATTGTAGCTTCATAGAACAAATTGGGTAGTGTTCCTTCTGTTTCTATTTTGTGGAATAGTTTGAAGAGAATTGGTATTAGGTCTTCCTTGAAGGTCTGATAAAATTCAGCACTAAAACCATCTGGTCCTGGGCTTTTTTTAGTGGGGAAACTTTTAATGACTGCTGCTATTTCCCTAGGGATTATGGGACTATTTAGATGGTTTATCTGCTCCTGGTTTAACTTTGGGACCTGGTATCTGTCCAGGAAATTGTCCATTTCTTCCAGGTTTTCCAGTTTTGTTGAGTACAGCCCTTTGTAGTAGGATCTGATGATTTTTTGAATTTCTTCAGTTTCTGTTGTTATGTCTCCCTTTTCAGTTCTGATTTTATTAATTTGGATACTGTCTCTGTGCCCTCTGGTTAATCTGGCTAACGGTTTATCTATCTTATTGATTTTCTCAAAGAACCAACTCCTGGTTTTATTGATATTTTGTATTGTTCTTTCTGTTTCTATTTGGTTGATTTCAGCCCTGAGTTTGATTATTTCCTGCCTTCTACTCCTCCTGGGTGGATTTGCTTCCTTTTGTTCTAGAGCTTTTAGTTGTGCAGTCAACTTGTTAGTGTGTGCTCTTTCCAGTTTCTTTTTGTAGGCACTTAGAGCTATGAGCTTTCCTCTTAGCACTGCCTTCATGGAGTCCCACAAGTTTTGGTATGATGTGTCCTCATTTTCATTGAATTCTAAAAAGTCTTTTATTTCTTTCTTTATTTCTTCCTTGACCAAGTCATCATTGAGTAGAGAGTTGTTCAGTTTCCATGTGCACGTGGGTTTTCCATTGGTTTTGTCATTATTAAAGACCAGTCTTAGTCCGTGGTGATCTGATAAGATGCAAGGGATTATTTCAATCTTTTTGTATCTGTAGAGGCTTGTTTTGTGACCAATTATATGGTCTATTTTGGAGAAGGTACCATGAGGTGCTGAGAAAAAGGTATATTCTTTTGTTTTAGGATGAAATGTTCTATAGATGTCTGTTAAGTCCATTTGGTTCATAACTTCTGTTAGTGTCAAAGTGTCTCTGTTTAGTTTCTGTTTCCATGATCTGTCCATTGCTGAGAGTGCGGTGTCGAAATCCCCCACTATTATTGTATGAGGTGTAATGTGTGTTTTGAGCTTTAGTAAAGTTTCTTTTATGTATGTAGGTGCCCTTGCATTTGGAGCATAGATGTTCAGAACTGAGAGTTCACCTTGGTAGATTTTTCCTTTGATGAGTATGAAGTGTCCTTCTTTATCTTTTTTGATTAATTTTGGATGAAAGTCGATTTTATTTGATATTAGAATGGCTACTCCAGCTTGTTTCTTGGGACCATTGGCTTGGAAAATTGTTTTCCACCCTTTTATTCTGAGGTAGTGTCTGTCTTTGTCACTGAGGTGCGTTTCTTGTATGCAGCAAAATTCTGGGTCTTGTTTGTGTATCCAGACTGATAGTCTGCGTCTTTTTATTGGGGAATTGAGACCATTGATGTTAAGAGATATTAAGGAAAAATGATTGTGGCTTCCTGTTATTTTTGCTACTAGAGGTAAAGTTATGTTTGTATAGTTATCTTCTTTTGGGGTTGTTGGAAGATTACTTCCTTGCTTTTTCTAGGTTGTAGTTTCCCTCCTTGTGTTGGCGTTTTCCATCTATTATCCTTTGAAGTGCTGGGTTTGTGGGAAGATATTGTGCAAATTTGGTTTTGTCATGGAATATCTTGGTTTCACCATCTATAGTGATTGAGAGTTTTGCTGGGTATAGTAATCTGGGCTGGCAATTGTGTTCTCTTAGGGTCTGTATGATGTCCATCCACGCTCTTCTGGCTTTTATAGTCTCTGGTGAGAAGTCTGGTGTAATTCTTATAGGTCTGCCTTTGTATGTTACTTGACCTTTTTCCCTTACTGCTTTTAGTATTTTTTCTTTGTTTTGTGCATCTGATGTTTTGATTATTATGTGACGGGAGGTATTTCTTTTCTGGTCTATTCTATTTGGTGTTCTGTAGGCTTCTTGTATGTTTATGGGCATCTTGTTCTTTAGGTTAGGGAAGTTCTCCTCAATAATTTTGTTGAAGATATTTACTGTCCCTTTAAGTTGGGATTCTTCATTCTCATCTATACCTATTATCCTTAGGTTTGGTCTTCTCATTGTGTCCTGGATTTCCTGGATGTTTTGAGTTAGGAGTTTTTTGCATTTTGCATTTTCTTTGACAATTGTGTCAATATTTTCTACGGTATCTTCTGCATTTGAGATTCTCTCTTCTATCTCTTGTATTCGGTTGGTGATGCTTGCGTCTATGACTCCTGACCTCTTTCTTAAGTTTTCTATTTCCATGGTTGTCTCCCTTTGAGCTTTCTTTATTGTTTCTATTTCCAGTTTCAGATCCTGAATGTTTTTGTTTAATTCCTTCTTTGTGTTTTCTTGCATTTCCTTAAGAGATTTCTGTGATTCCTCTTTAAGGGCTTCTATCTGTTTACTTGTACTCTCCTGTATTTCTTTAAGGGAGTTACTTAATTCCTTCTTATAATCCTCTATCGTCATCATGAGAAGTGATTTTAATTCTGAATCCTGCTTTTCAGGTGTGATGGGGTGTTCAGGGCTTGCTATATTGGGAGAACTGGGAACTGATGATGCCAAGAAACTTTGGTTTCTGTTGCTTATGTTCTTGCGCTTGCCTTTCGCCATCTGGTTAACTCTAGTGTTGCCTGCCCTCACTGTGTAAGACTGGAGTCTGTATTTCCAGTTATCTTGCTTGTTGCAGAGCTCCTCAGAGTCCAGATGTCTCTGTAGTCTTATGATTCTAATCTTGGTGTCTGCTGCTCTGATTGCAGTGGCTCCTCTGCTGCTCTGAGTGCAGTGGCTCCTCTAGGATGACTCAGGAGTCAGTATCTCCACAGGACAGGAGTAGACCAACTCTGTGTCTGCCCCAGCCCACAGGACCAGGCAGAGGAGGAAGGGAAGTGGAATTCTGGAGGGGGCGGGGTTTGGGTAGCTGCTGTGCCCTGAATGGCCCTGGCTCCCAGATGTATCTCTGGGGCTTAGGGAGTGAGATGGAGTTCTTACCGGCTGCCCTGAGTGCAGTGGCTCCTCTAGGATGACTCAGGAGTCAGTATCTCCACAGGACAGGAGCAGACCAACTCTGTGTCTGCCCCAGCCCACAGGACCAGGCAGAGGAGGAAGGGAAGTGGAATTCCGGAGGGGCGGGGTTTGGGTAGCTGCTGTGCCATGAATGGCCCTGGCTCCCAGATGTATCTCTGGGTCTTAGGGAGTGAGATGAAGTTCTTACCAGCTGCTCTGAGTGCAGTGGCTCCTCTAGGATGACTCAGGAGTCAGTATCCCCACAGGACAGGAGCAGACCAACTCTGTGTCTGCCCCAGCCCACAGGACCAGGCAGAGGAGGAAGGGAAGTGGAATTCCGGAGGGGCGGGGTTTGGGTAGCTGCTCAAATTCACTGTTTTTAATAGCTGAGTAATATTCCATTGTATAAATGTACCATATTTTCTGTATCCAAACCTCTGTTGAAGGATATTTGGGTTCTTTCCAGCTTCTGGCTATTATAAACAAGGCTGCTATGAACATAGTAGAGCATATATCCTTGTTATATGTTCGAGCATCTTCTAGGTATATGCCTAGGAGTGGTATAGCTGGGTCCTCAGATAGTGCTATGTCCAAATTTCGGAGTAACTGCCAGACTGATTTCCAGAGTGGTTGTACCAGCTTGCAATCCCACCAACAATGGAGAATTGTTCCTCTTTCTCTGCATCCTCACTAGCATCTGCTATCACCTGAGTTTTTCATCTTGGTCAGATTCTGACTGGTGTGAGGTGGAATTTGTTTGCTGATATTTTGTATAGTTCTTTTTGTTTCTACTTGGATGATTTCAACCCTGAGTTTGATTATTTCCTGCCGTCTACTACTCTTGGGTGTATTTGCTTCTTTTTGTTCTAGCACTTTCATGTGTGCTGTCAAGTTGTTAGTGTATGCTCTCTCCAGTTTCTTTTAGTAGGCACTTAGAGCTATTAGTTTTCCTCTTAGCACTGCTTCCATGGAGTCCCACAAGTTTTTGTCTGATGTGTCCCCATTTTCATTAAATTCTAAAATGTCTGTAATTTCTTTCTTTATTTTTTCCTTGACCAAGACATCATTGAGTAGAGCATTGTTCAGTTTCCATGGGTATGTGGACTTTCTATTATTTTTGTCATTATTGAAGACCAGATTTCTTCTGTGGTGATCTGAGAGGATACAAAAATTTTTTTCAATCTTTTTGTATATGTTGAAGCCTGTTTTGTGACTAATTATGTGGTCTATTTTAGAGAAGGTACCATGAGGTGCTGAGAAAAGGTATATTCTTCTTTTTTTTTTTTTTGAGTGATCATGGTACTCTGTTTATTTTTTTAAAATAATTTATTTATTTTTTCTCAAATCATAATTCATTCACACAGGGGTTATAAACACAGAAAGGCAGGATGTGGGGAAGGGGATGACACTGGAGTGTGGGTGTTCAGGGGGAATACAGATATCTTTCAGAACCAGGTATCGTCTGGGTGAAGGTTCAGGGGACAGGTCATTATGACTCTGCCTATGACTCACTTGTCTTTATCTAAGTTGGTATTGTCTGCCTAGGCTACCTATTTACAAGGTCTATGACTACAGGCTTGTAAATTTCCGCAAAAGCTGCATGTTTACAATAGCTTATAGCCATCTGTTTCAATGTTTTTCCACAGAGACCCAAGACTTGGTATTAGTATACATGTATGACAGGCCTAATGCTGAATTTAGGCCTACGGCTGATTTTAGGCCTTCAGTGTGTAATCAGGGCTGCCCTCCCTTCTCTAAGTATAGAAGAGCTGTGGCGATTCTAATCTTGCGAAGGCGGGGATAGAGGCCTGACCTCCAGTAATTGAAGGGGACCTTATAATTGCTCCGGTCCCCCTGTCATTGTCCAGTGAGGCATGAGGGCCATACCCATCCTGATGTCTGCTTCCTGGAGAGGGGATACTTTTGACATCAACCCCTATGCAGTCAGGCTTGTCCCTCAGGGAACCCAGAGAGATATTTTTAACTTTTATTTATATTCCAAAAAAAGGTATATTCTTTTGTTTTAGGATGAAATGGTCTATAGATATCTGTTAAATCCATTTGGTTCATAACTTCTGTTAATTTCATTGTGTCTCTGTTTAGTTTCTGTTTCCATGATCTGTCCATTGCTGAGAGTGGGGTGTTGAAATCCCCCACTATTATTGTGTGAGGTGCAATGTGTGCTTTGAGCTTTAGTGAAGTTTCTTTTATGAATGTGGGTGCCCTTGCATTTGGAGCATGGATGTTCAGAATTGAGAATTCATCTTGGTAGTTTTTTCTTTTGATAAGTATGAAGTGTTGTTCCTTATCCTTTTGATTACTTTTGGTTGAAAGTCCATTTTATTTGATATTAGAATGGCTACTCCAGCTTGTTTATTGGGACAATTTTCTTAGAGAATTGTTTTCCATCCTTTTACTCTGAGGTAGTGTCTGTCTTTGTCACTGAGGTGATTTTCCTGTATGCAGCAAAATTCTGGTTCATGTTTATGTATCAAGTCTGTTAGTCTATGTCTTTTTATTGGAGAATTGAGTCCATTGGTGTTAAGAGATATTAAAGAAAAGTGATTGTTGCTTCTTGTTATTTTTATTATTAGAGGTAGAATTATGTTTGTGTAGCTATCTTCTTTTGGAGTTGTTGGAAGATTACTTTCTTGCTTTTTCTAGATTGTAGGTACCCTCCTTGTGTTGGAGTTTTCCATCAAATATTCTTTGAAGTGCTGGATTTGTGGGAAGATATTACATAAATTTGGTTTTGTTATGGAATATCTTCATTTCTCCATCTATAGTGATTGAGAGTTTTGCTGGGTATAGTAGTCTGGGCTGGCATTTGTGTTCTCTTAGGGTCTGTATGATATTAGTCCAGGATCTTCTGGCTTTTATAGTCTCAGGTCATAAGTCTGGTGTAATTCTTATAGGTCTGCCTTTATATGTGATTTTTCCTTTTTCCTTTACTGCTTTTAGTATTTTTTCTTTGTTTTGTGCATTTGATGTTTTGATTATTATGGGACAGGTGGAATTTCTTTTCTGGTCTAGTCTATTTGGAGTTCTGTAGGCTTCTTGTATGTTCATAGGACATTTCTTTCTTTAGGTTAGGGAAGCTTTCCTCTATAATTTTGTTGAAGATATTTACTGGCCCTTTAAGTTGGGAATCTTCACTTGCATCTATAAGTATTATTCTTAGGTTTGGTCTTCTCATTGTGTCCTGGATTTCCTGGATGTTTTGGATTAGGAGCTTTTTGCATTTTGCCTTTTCTTTGACACTTGTGTCAATGTTTTCCATGGTATCTTCTGCACATGATATTCTCTCTTCTGTCTCTTGTATTCTGTTGGTGATGCTTGCATCTATGACTCCTGACTTCTTTCCAAGGTTTTCTATCCCCAGGGTAGTCTCCCTTCGAGATTTCTTTATTGTTTCTACTTCCATTTTAAGATCCTGGGTGGTTTTGTTTAATTCCTTCACCTGTTTGGTTGTGTTTTCTTGCAATTCTTTAAGGGATTTTTTTGTGTGTGTGTGTTTAATCTTTAAGGGCTTCTACCTGTTTATATGTGTTCTTCTGTATTTCTTTAAGGGACTTGTTAATGTCCCTCTTAAAGTCCTCTATCATCATCATGAGAAGTGATTTTAAATCTGAATCCTGCTTTTCTAGTGTGATGGGGTGTCCAGGACTTGCTATGGTGAGAAAACTGGGTTCTGATGATGCCAGGTAACTTTGGTTTCTGTTGCTTATATTCTTGTGCTTGCCGTTCACCATCTGGTTAACTCTAGTGCTACCTGCACTCACTGTCTCTGACTGGAGCCTGTCTTTCCAGTTGTCTTGCTTGTGTTAGAACTCCTCAGAGTCCAGATGTCTCTGTGTTCCTGTGATTCTGAGCTCCTGAGTAGAAGAGCTCCTGGGACTCAGGCTTTCTCTGGGATTCTGAAATCCTGCTGTTCTGAGTGCAGTGGTTCCTCAGCTGCTCTAAGATGGTTCAGGATATGGTGTTTTCACAGGAGCAAACCAGCTAGGTGTCTGATCCATCCAAAAGGACCAAGGAAGGGGCAGAAGGGGAGTGGTATTCCAGAGGGATGGGGTTTGGGTGGCTGATGGGTCCTGAGCACCCTAGGCTCCCAGTTATAGCTCTGGAGCATAGGGTAATGGGAGAGGTTTCTTACCCACTGCTCTGAGTGCAGTGGTTTCTCTAGGTGGGATCAAGATATGGTGTCTTCACAGGAGGAGACCAGCTAGAGTGTCTGCCCCAGCCAAAAGGACCAAGCGAGGAGCAGAAAGGGCCCCTTTCTTTTAAAAAAGAAATTATTATAATCCTTTGTTTATGTTTTATCCAATTTCTACAGCATACACTAGTAGTAATTTAATTGTTTTCTGACACTGAGCCCTGCAGAATATAACATGAAGTTTACTGATATTGGCCTTTATATATTTTAGTATACTGAAATATGATTCCATAGATTCTGTAGCTTAAACAACAAGTATTTATTTCTAATGAATAGTTCTGAACCTATATTCTATAAGTCTCATGAGGATTACAATTTGATTAAATAAAGTTCTTGTAACATTCATCATCTGCATTCCTAGACACTGAACCATCAGACAACTGCTTTTTCACTGTGGCAGAGGTGTTGTGAGGGAGGGAGATAGAGGAGGAGTTAGTGTTCTGGATATTTGCAGTGTTTCTATATACATGACCTTGACTAAATCTCATATCCCAAAGCCACCCTTTCTAATGCTTTCTACCTTCTAATGACATCACATTTATAATTAGGGTTTAACATCATATTTTTTGGGAAACACAACCATTTGACCCATAGTTGTTTCTCTCAGATTTGAAAATAATGTCAAAGTATTTAATAGTTGTGTGGCACGTGGGGCTGAGATGGAAAGATTGTGGGATGTCACACCAAATTACAAGAAATAACAACACAAAGCTACCTGAAATATAGAAGGTCCATGGCAGAGCATTAAACCTGAATCTTGCTGAGGAGCCCAGTATTGTGAGGTATCTACCAAAGAAGACTGCTTGGACATGAATATAAGCCAGTAGAAAGTCTTTATTAGTCAACCAGTGACTACATTGGGTATTCAAGATTCCAGTGTAATGCCTAGCCTTTCTCAGAATGGCATTTTGGGTTGACATATTTCAGTTAAGAAGAACAATTAGCCAGAAGCAGAACTATAAAATCCACAAATACAAGGTTAGTACATTTAGATACTTTTCTAGAACAATAGACTTCGGTGGATTATGTCTTATTTTCATTTTGGCAGGTGGTACTGTCTATGTTTTATGTCTACAGTTTTATGGCCTGAATGATGATACTGCCAGCATGGTGTCAATTGTGCTAAGACTTGGGGGGGTCTACTAAGATCTGGGGATCAGTTATACTGGTTTCACAAAGATTGGCACCCAAGCAGAAGTATGAAATCCATGTGCATATAATGTGAGAATGACTTTCTGGATAAGGATTTCAGTACTGTGAGCACTCATATTATCTACTATAATTGGAGTCAGTTTCCCTAGATTCTTACCACAAACTGTTCTACTATTCTCAAAATTAAGTTTGATTTCAAAGTGAAAGCCCTTGTAAGTTTAAATAGATGAAAAGCATAACTTAAAGTTGGAGAAATAATTATTATAAGCAAAAATGAATTTTGGACCTTGACATGAGTATGGTTACTCAACGTAAATAGTGAATATTATTAGCAATCCAATAATAACATCTGCTGCATTGAGAGATTCAAATCTTATGCAAAGCATGTGATTGAAAGTAAATGGATATTTCTACTTAATGGAAGATGGTCCAAAGTTGTTTTCTCATAAGCATGCTTCCACAGCTGGGATGTTTTACTAAATAGTTCCTGTAAACCATTAACTGTAATTTTATAGTTTGATCATATGAAATCATCAGAAGTCCTCACCAGTAATAGTAATGGTAAAAGCAATGTGATAAAAGTATAATAGTATTATTTATTCCAGAGAGCTGACTGAATATACATCATCAAAATGCATAATGCCAGCAATACTCAAAAGAATCCTCTAATGGATACTATTACCACCTCTATTTCCCTAATTAAAAAACAAACAAGATTAATAAACTTAAAGTACTCACTTAGAGATACCAATCATAACGTTTAATAGAACTGAAATTTTGATCTAGGTTGGGGTGGACTATGACTCACATACTGAATCACCTCATCAATTTAATTGTGCTCTTATAACAATCCTTATAAACAATCTTCATGATTATACTGAAATTATGCTCAGTAATGAAGATGAAGAAAGCATTTGATGGACCAGCCTGACTCTGTCTTAAAATTAAAAGCCATCTCATTGCAAGGTCAAAATAAGTTCATTCCTGTTTTCTGTAAAACTTGAGTTTTACCATGTCATGATCTATTTTTCTCAAATTTGACTTGGTCCCCAACTTATACCCCAGTTACCACCCTGATAAGATAAGATGCTCTGCCAAATAGTTTTTAAATGTTCTTCCTAAGTTCCTATGTAATTGAAAAAACCCCTAGCCTGCAATTTTGAGGCTATTATAAACCGCACCTTCTCCTATGTAAAATGCTGGTTTTTTTCAAACCCTACTCTAGGGAGATAGCCCTGTCTGACCAAAAACAAAGCTTGCTTAATGTTGTAATTAAAAGAAATGGGTAATGGTCTTTACTCTCATTTGGTGGAATTAACATTCAGCTACCGCTATGTGACAGTATTCATTCAATGTGATAAACACATCATTGACAAAAACTATTGTATGTGTTAAGTCCCATTCATAACTTTTCACATGTAATTCAATGAATAGATGCTATAAATTAAACCTGTACTTGATTTTTAAATTTCAGTTTATAGTATTTAGTTATAAATGACAAAGTTATCTAGTTTAAGTTCTGTGCCACTACATGGTCTGAAAGTTTCTCTTATGAACTCTGATAAGGAAAGAGAGACCTCTCTGTGAGCTCTTGCACAGATATGCTCTGTGACCTTACATACCTCAGGTATGCAAAATAAGGACAACTAATTTATCAACTTTGCCTTGGTTTTGATAAGATTAATGAGTTAATCATTTCTACAACACATGTTGTAATTCTTTATGACAAGTACATAAAAGTGTTCAGCACTACAAGAGCTCAAGGAAGAAGGCTGCATTCATCATGCTCTGTATTTAATAGACTGTCATAGAAATTAGAAATTACACCCCTCCTTTTAACTAATACCACAATCATTGTGTGGTACTTTGAACAGAACAGACTATTTGGGATAATATAACCATCTCTGTAGTAAAAGTATCCTGTGCATCCCAGGATGCACTAACTCACAAATGAATTCCCAGAGAAGAGTGGTACCTATTTTAAACTTTGGACTCTATAGCTATAAACTGAGGATTGTGGTTGTTTCTGTGTTATATAATACACATTACCATTTAGTTAACATGCATTCATTACACGATGCATTTCTACTAATGAGTGTCCTTGATAGGCTGTCAATATAAAATCTGGTGATTGAAAATGTGAGATGTGCTTCACAGTGCTGCTAAGGAAGGGCTTGGGAGACCTTCTAAACAATGGGGATAAGTGTAAGGACTTCATGTTCATAAACAGAATGTAGTAAGAGGACCAAAATGGTGAATGCATGATCAGGTAATATTCATTTAAGACAGGATGATACACCCAGAGGAAATTTTAAAACGCTGAACATATTACATACTCAGATTAGTGCCATGTACCTAAATGTTTTATACTACCAAACTTTGTGAAATGGGTATTTTGAATACATTTGTAATGCAAAAAGAGAGGTTTGGTGAGTATTTTTGTGCTCATGTAGAAGACTAGAAGTAAAATTATCCTGATTTCTGATTCCTTGTTTCACCCTTCTTATGAAAGAGATGTCTAAAAATGTCTTCTCCACTCCACCCCCTTTTAAAAACAAAAGATTTCCCATTGCATAGAGACAAAAAGAAAGTATGTGTTCTTTTCAGTGGAGAAGTTTCTGGGATGTCTTTGAGTGTTATTAGAATTCTTTTTTAGTTATTGTTCATTTTGCTTGGTGTTTCAAATATAGAAGACACCTATACATCATCATTAGAATTAGCTTCATTGTTTTCTAATAATCCTGCCTTACAATAGATTTGTTTACCATTCTTCTGGAATGAAATTACAAGCATATAATAATAATAATAATAACACCTTACATTACCAGTGTTTGGGTTTTCTAAGTACTTTTACATAAATTATCATATATAAGCCTTATAATAGCTCAGCACCCTTATTCATGGATGCTTTGTTTTATTCATGGCTGTCATGCTGACATTAGTCACACACTTTACTTATTCCTGTAGCTGGTTAGTTATGCAAAGCCTTAATCAAACAAACAGAAAAGATACAAAGTGAGGAGAAGAGAATGTATCGCTTATGATTCTGAGGGGCTGAATTTCCTTTTATAAAATTAGTAAAAACACCCAAAGGATTCTTTATACTGCTTTATAAATTAATGTTTTCAACATATGTATTATTCATTCTCATCAGAGACAAATGTCATTGTGTTAAAATAAACCCCTTTGAATTGGAGATAGGTTAGAAAACATTAAGGAGAATTTAAAGCCCACAGAAAAATTTAAAATAAACATCATATTTCATTTAGTTCATTCAGTTAATAGAATGTCTATATTATTTTGTTGTTTTGAACTATTAATAATATGCAAAATGTACTACACAATTTGCCAACTGTAAAATGGAAAATCTTTTGCTACACTTAGAATCATATTATTTGATCTGAACTAAATTATATTATGACTCAAGGCTGTTAAGTATGTAGTTCACATCTAAGCCTCACAATACAATAGAGCAGAAGCCACCCATTCCTGGATTATGACACATTCAACCAGTGAAAAAAACAGTAAGTAGAGCAGGCTATTCCTAATGCAGCCTTGCTTCTTTCTTTTAATCCTGATTAATCAAAGATAATTGAAATACATTAACGATTTTACATTTGATTTTAGTTGTGCCCAACCATGTTTTAAATAAGACATTCATTTGCATACTTACAAATTCACATAAATAAACAAATACTTCAAGGATCTTGTAAAATGATTGAGGCTGAGAAACATATCCCTAGCTACCATAAATTATCTTTTCCTTTAAAACAAAATTCTCTTGATTTTGCTGAGGAATTAAAAATAACATACCTCTCCATCTTGATCACTCTAGATAATACTGCCTGCAAGCTCATGGAGTAAGGTTTGTTAAAGTGTTCCCTGTAAGAGAAGAAAGATTTGTGTTGTGGTAAGAAGGAAAGGAACTAGTTGGTTCTTGGGTAATGATAATAGTACATAGCAGCACAGATACCTGTGAAAACACAGATGAAGAAAGTTACAGAACATCATTTATTCCTTTATGTTTCCCTAATTTACATTTTTGAAAATTAGAATAATCAGTTAAAATTATACAATTTATTTCAAGCTCAATAAATGCCAATGTAAATGTTCAACAATCCAGTCATTACTCAGGGAATGAAACTGATTCAATTACCAAGTATTAGTTCTTAAAGAGCTCGTGTTTTAGTTTTACATGAATTTATTGTAATGGTTTTTACTAGATCCTCATCTATATTTTGCTAGTGTGAATTAACAGATATAATAATCATCTGTTCAATGCCCTAACCTTCTCTTTCCTATGACTTACAGAAGTTAATTAATTCTATTGAAAAAATCATTAAATTTAATATAATCATATGTTTGTTTGTATTGATATAATTCAAAAAGTCAGACTTCAAGAGCTAAGGAAAAACATATCTTGCTAAATAATCTTTTTATAGTGGTGTTTTCCTTTTTATAATTATGTTTTAGAAAAGCGTATTGTCATAGAATTTTGTTGTTACTGTTTCTAAACAAAATTCATTTTTTCAGGGCTTGAAAGAATAATATCCAAGAAACATCTATATGTAGAATTAAGTATTTTTTTCTGACCACAGGAGAATTACTTTATATCTCTGTTACTTCTTCATTGGTTTCTGAAATAATATGTGATAAAATGTTTATGGAATATTATGGATTTCTGGCTAAAAATAAGTAAATTATGCTGTAAAACTTGTTCTTGCAAGATCTCACTCCATTGGCTAATGCATACTAGCACTATTGGAAATGGTGTCAGCCTCTTTATTAACTTCATTGAGGTGCTAAACAGAAAGAGCTAGGTGAAATTTATCTGCTATTCCAGAAATTCACAGGACAACCTTAGCACATGCCTTTTGCTTGTGTAGCCCAGTTACCATAGTCACACAGTTCACACTTCCCTCAGGTGTTCTATGATGTTGTTCAAATCCACTCCTGAATGCTCTGAGAAGTGTGATCTAATGTTTCTGAGACACTACGGTACTCAGCTAACTTATCCTCTGACATCTTATGTGATCAGCCTGTCCCCTACTATTACTTCTGACCCTTAAAGCCCTCCCCTTGATTTGAGTGTTTCTTCAAACCAACTTGAACAATTTCCAAGTTCTTCCTTTCACTCAAATTTTCACTACCAGAAAGATAATTTGTGGATTGTAAGGAATGGCCATTTGTGAATAATGAAAGGGAAATTCAAACTTCAGAATAAAATACAAAAGTAAGTATTGGTGCTGTAAAATGTAATTTGAAATTACTGAATTTTGACTTTTCCATATAGACACCTGCTTTCATTTTCATGAGCTTATTTTTAAGTTTTGTTCCAGAAATGTGACTGAAAAACTCTTGAATTCAATTTATTTCTAATGCAGAGTTGTTCACGTTTTTTATTTCACCCATCTTAAGCTTGGAATTTGTTTCTGCACTGCCCAAAACTAATGGAACCACTGTGTTGAAGTTGATTTGCGTCTTCAGCATATAGTATCTCTTCTAAAAAAATAAAATTTTATTATAAATATATTTTTGTTGTTAAATTATATATTTTTCTACTTCATTTCTAATCTTTATCCCTGAAAATTATGTCTAGCTTGTCTGGTATAATCAAAGTCTGTAGTATCGTCAAAAGTGAGTGTGGATCTTTTAGAGGAGCCTGAAGCTCTTTTAATCATTTCCAGCCCCAAGATCAGCTTTTATGTTTATTTTCCATATGTGAGTGACGTACAGTGTCTGTTTTGCAGTGATTAAGTTGCTTCACTGAATGTAGGATTTCCTGTTCTCTCTGTGCTGCTGTGAATGACAAGATGGTAATTAAAATGTTTTTATTTAGTGTGTGTGTGTGTGTGTGTGTGTGTGTGTACCTGTGCATGTGTGTGTATGCATGGGCCATGACAACAATTGGTTGGAAGTCAGGGGATAACTTCCTGGAGTCAATCCTCTCCTTCTACCTTTACATGGGTTCCAGGAATTGAACTTGTGTCATTAGGCTTAGTGATGAGCACTTTTATATCTGAGCCACCTTTTCTACCCAGGATGTATTTATTTTAATAGTATTATATTGCCAATAGTATTTCTTTTTTTTAAAGTTAAAAATTCCTTAATTTTTTATTCCTGGTACCACAATTTACAGGGCAATATACCTGATGTAATGAAAAGACAAAGCTACAACAGATAAAAGACCTCAGGGATGTACATCTAATTGACACTACATTGCATTAATCAACAGCTGCACTTTTTGCAAACTGTGGCTCTGACCGTCCTGAACAAGAAGGGTTTCCTGTTTCAGCTGCAGTAACTTTTCTGACTATGGATCATCGTTCCTTCTGTGGCAGATTTTTACAGTTCCTCTAATGCATTTGGGACTACTGTCTCAAAGTAACCTGCAGCTTTCCTAACAACTCCTCGCTCTCTCTCCTGCTAAGAACTGTAGCCGTTTCTGTTTTCTTTTAAAACTTTCTGCTACCATATCCAGCACTTCCACCTCCAGATCCATAGCCACCACCATAGGGACTGCTTGAGCTTCTTCCACCAAAACTGCCCCCCTTCATGGGTCCATAATTTGATTGCTGTTGTCCACTATAATTTCCAAAGTCATTATAGTTTCCACCACCATAGTTATCTCCACCAAAATTTTCTCCTTCATTGTAACCATCATATCCTCCTCCACCACCATATCCACCACCTTGGTTTCCATATCCTGGTCCACCACCTCCATAACCTCCTCTACTACTGTAACCAGGACCACCACCATAGTTTCCACCATCACCTCCAAATCCATTATATCCACCATCACCACCTCCATAACTACCTCTGCTTCTACCACCTCCACCACTATAGCCTCCTCTTCCACCAAAGTTTCCTCCACGACCAAAGTTCCCTCCACCACCTCCAAAGTTTCCTCCACGACCCATGAAGTTGCCAGATCCACCTCTGCGACCTCTCTGTGATCCAGCAGACTGAATCTCTTGTTTAGAAAGGGCCTTTTTCACTTCACAATCATGCCCATTAATAGTGTGGTATTCCTGAACAACAATTTTATCAACTGTGTCATGATCATCAAAAGTTACAAAAGCAAATCCTCTCTTTTTCCCACTCTGCCTGTCTTCCATCACTTCTATGGTTTCAATCTTGCCATACTTTTCAAAGTAGTCTCTCAGATTATATTCTTCTGTATCCTCTTTAATACCACCAACAAAAATTTTCTTCACCGTTAAATGGGCACCGGGCTTTACAGAATCCTCTCTAGAAACAGCTCTCTTTGGTTCCACCACATGCCCATCAACCTTGTGTGGCCAAGCACACATTGCAGCATCCACCTCTTCAACACAAGAGTAGGTCACAAAACCAAAGCCTCTGGAAGGTTTTGTTTGGGGATCTCTCATTACCACACAGTCTGTAAGTGTGCCCCATTTCTCAAAATGTTCTCTTAAGCTATCATCTGTGGTTTCAAAGCTCAGACCACCAATAAACAGCTTCCTCAGCTGCTCTGGTTCCTTTGGATCATGGCCCACCTCGGCGGCGACAGCCGGAGTCAGGCTGGGGGCGACAGGGCGATGGTTTTACCTCCATTTTGAAACCGGACTCGCCTCTTCCAACTCAAGTTCAATATGGGACCGAGAGGAAGAGCGCCAATAGTATTTCTTTGGATATATGAACCATTATTTTTTCCATTGAAAAGACAATGGATGTTTTTTGTTTCCATTTTCTAGGTATTATAAATATTTTTATTGAGTTATATACATAAATGTTAGATTATATGAAACTTCTATTTTTAATTGAAATCCTAATTTTTCTATAGTGGGGTAGAAATTTATATTCATGCTTATAGTTCAGGAGTTCCTTCTCTTCACATTCCTGCCATCATAAATCTCAATCTCTCTCTCTCTCTCTCTCTCTCTCTCTCTCTCTCTCTCTCTCTCT
>NW_021605555.1:2248860-2251877 GCF_004785775.1 Grammomys surdaster | reverse complement strand
TCTCTCTCTCTCTCTCTCTCTCTCTCTCTCTCTCTCTCTCTCTCTCTTTCTCTTCTCTCTCTCATGTTCAGTCTTAGTTGGGTGTTGTTTACACTGGTTTTAATGCAAAGTTGATGATGACTACCAATATTGAACATTTTTATATTATCTGTAGGTAATTTATGCCTACCTTTCAAAAGAGTTTGTTGAGATCTACTACATATCTGTATTTGTTTGTGTGTTTGTTTTTGTTGGTGTTGTGTTATTTCTTTATTCCTTTATTTATTTATTTATTTACTTATTTTTGCCATTTTTTATTCGAAGTTGCTTGTATATTCTGAATATTAACACCTGGTCAGAAGTATAGTTTGAAAATATTTTCTCACATTTGCTCTTTTAGTAGTTTCCCCTGCTGCTTTTTAGTTTGATATAATCCTATTTGCCTAGTTTTAAATGTACTTCCTGTGTTTGGTATTCCAGTCCCCCAAAAGTCCTAAAACAAACAAATAAGCAAACAAACAAACAAAATATAAAACTCTTACTCATTCCACCAGAATGAAACCTTTCCCCTGTAATGTTTCATTTAGAATTTTAATTCTTATAGTTCTCAAATTACTTTGTAGAAATGATTTCTTTATCTTTATTTTATGTACATTGGTGTTTTGACTGTATGAGGGTATTGGCTCCATTAGACGAGGAGCTATAGACAGTTTTGAGCTGCCATGTAGGTGTTGAAGAGCTTTTGATTTAACCTCTGTAAGAAGTAATCAGTAAAGACAAAGCTCTGGCTTCCTTCTGCATGTGGATATTCAGTTTTCAAAGGCTATTAAACAAATAGGATCTCCTATATTCCTTACAAATTCTTAGGCTCTTTAAACAAAGTTTATATGGGTGTGAATTTTTACCTCTAATCTTTCCATTGTGTTGCATTGGTTCTCGTGTCTATGCCAATAGCACGCTATGTTGATTATTATAACTTTATTGGATATCTAGAAGTCAAATAGCTGAAAGAAACATGATTTTTTTGGTTGCCACAAGTGTTTTCATTATGTAAAGTATCATAATATTTTACAATTATTGTATTATTGTTAAAGCAAACATGACTTCCTATTTACAAATATTTGCCACTCTGATTCATAATTATTTCCCAAAGATTTGGGGAATATAAATTGATGAGTTACTACTCTGTATATTTTTTTTTTATTTTTTTTATTTATTTATTTATTTTTTATTTTTTTTTTACATGTTTTATTTACATTTCATATGTTGTCCCCTTACCCCATCCCCCACCCACCCAGGAACCCCCAATCCCCTCACACCTCCTCCTTCTTCTTTGTGGATGTAACCTCTATCTACCCCCCCACTCCCACCTCCCCACCCTCAAAACTCCCACCCCCTGGGGCGTCCAGCCTTCATGAGGTCAAGGATCTCATCTTCCACCTGTGCCCAGCAGGGCCCTCCACTCTTATATATTCAGCTAAGGCCCTGGATCCCTCCATAAGTGCTCCCAGGCTGGTGGTTTAGACCCTGGGAGCTGTGGTTGGTTGGTATTGTTGCTCTCCTCATGGGGCCACAAATCCTTTCAGCTCCTTCAGTCTTCACTCTAACTCCTCCATTGAGAACCCCATGATCACTTCAATGGCTAGTTGTGAGCATCTGCCTCTGAATATGTCAGACTCTTGAAGACCTCTGAGGAGACATCCATATCAGGCTCTTATCAGCATGCACTTCCTGACTTCCACATCAGCATCTACCTTTGGTGACTGCACATGGGATGGATACTCAGGTGGAAAGGTCTTCAGACGGCCCCTCCTTCAGTTTTTGTCCCTCGCTTTGTCTCCATATTTGCTCCCTTGAGTATTTTGTTGCTCCTTCTAAGAAGGACCGAATCACCCCCACTTGGTCTTCCTTCTTTATGGTATTAGGTCTTCCTTGAAGGTCTGATAGAATTCAGCACTAAAACCATCTGGTCCTGGGCTTTTTTTAGTGGGGAGACTTTTAATGACTGCTGCTATTTCCTGAGGGGTTATGGGACTATTTAGATGGTTTATCTGCTCCTGGTTTAATTTTGGTACCTGGTATCTGTCTAGGAAATTGTCCATTTCATCCAGGTTTTCCAGTTTTGTTGAGTATAGGCCTTTGTAGTAGGATCTGATGATTTTTTTAATTTCTTCCGTTTCTGTTGTTATGTCTCCCTTTTCAGTTCTGATTTTATTAATTTGGATACTCTCTCTGTGCCCTCTGGTTAATCTGGCTAACGGTTTATCTATCTTGTTGATTTTCTCAAAGAACCAACTCCTGGTTTTATTGATATTTTGTATTGTTCTTTCAGTTTCTATTTGGTTGATTTCAGCCCTGAGTTTGATTATTTCCTGCCTTCTACTCCTCCTGGGTGTATTTGCTTCTTTTTGTTCTAGGGCTTTTAGTTGTGCAGTCAACTTGTTAGTGTGTGCTCTTTCCAGTTTCTTTTTGTAGGCACTTAGAGCTATGAGTTTTCCTCTTAGCACTGCCTTCATGGAGTCCCACAAGTTTTGGTATGATGTGTCCTCATTTTCATTGAAATCTAAAAAGTCTTTAATTTCTTTCTTTATTTCTTCCTTGACCAAGTCATCATTGAGTAGAGAGTTGTTCAGTTTCCATGTGCACATGGGTTTTCCATTGGTTTTGTCATTATTAAAGACCAGTCTTATTCCATGGTGATCTGATAAGAGGCAAGGGATTATTTCAATCTTTTTGTATCTGTAGAGGCTTGTTTTGTGACCAATTATATGGTCTATTTTGGAGAAGGTACCATGAGGTGCTGAGAAAAAGGTATATTCTTTTGTTTTAGGATGAAATGTTCTATAGATGTCTGTTAAGTCCATTTGGTTCATAACTTCTGTTAGTGTCAAAGTGTCTCTGTTTAGTTTCTGTTTCCATGATCTGTCCATTGCTGAGAGTGCGGTGTCGAAATCCCCCACTATTATTGTATGAGGTGTAATGTGTGTTTTGAGCTTTAGTAAAGTTTCTTTTATGTATGTAGGTGCCCTTGCATTTGG
>NW_021605555.1:2209858-2248850 GCF_004785775.1 Grammomys surdaster | reverse complement strand
ATTATCCTTTGAAGTGCTGGGTTTGTGGGAAGATATTGTGCAAATTTGGTTTTGTCATGGAATATCTTGGTTTCACCATCTATAGTGATTGAGAGTTTTGCTGGGTATAGTAATCTGGGCTGGCAATTGTGTTCTCTTAGTGTCTGTATGATGTCCGTCCAGGCTCTTCTGGCTTTTATAGTCTCTGGTGAGAAGTCTGGTGTAATTCTTATAGGTCTGCCTTTATATGTTACTTGACCTTTTTCCCTTACTGCTTTTAGTATTTTTTCTTTGTTTTGTGCATCTGATGTTTTGATTATTAAGTGACGGGAGGTATTTCTTTTCTGGTCTAGTCTATTTGGTGTTCTGTAGGCTTCTTGTATGTTTATGGGCATCTTGTTCTTTAGGTTAGGGAAATTTTCCTCAATGATTTTGTTGAAGATATTTACTGGCCCTTTAAGTTGGGAATCTTCATTCTCATCTATACCTATTATCCTTAGGTTTGGTCTTCTCATTGTGTCCTGAATTTCCTGGATGTTTTGAGTTAGGAGTTTTTTGCTTTTTTCATTTTCTTTGACAACTGTGTCAATATTTTCCACCGTATCTTCTGCATTTGAGATTCTCTCTTCTATCTCTTGTATTCGGTTGGTGATGCTTGCGTCTGTGACTCCTGATCTCTTTCTTAGGTTTTCTATCTCCATGGTTGTCTCCCTTTGAACTTTCTTTATTGTTTCTATTTCCATTTTCAGATCCTGAATGTTTTTGTTTAATTCCTTCTTTGTGTTTTCTTGCATTTCTTTAAGGGATTTCTGTGATTCCTCTTTAAGGGCTTCTATCTGTTTACTTGTACTCTCCTGTATTTCTTTAAGGGAGTTACTTAATTCCTTCTTATAATCCTCTATCATCATCATGAGAAGTGATTTTAATTCTGAATCCTGCTTTTCAGGTGTGAAGGGGTGTTCAGGGCTTGCTATATTGGGAGAACTGGGCACTGATGATGCCAAGAAACTTTGGTTTCTGTTGCTTATGTTCTTGCGCTTGCCTTTCGCCATCTGGGTAACTCTAGTGGTACCTGCCCTCTCTGTGTAAGATTGGAATCTGTATTTCCAGTTATCTTGCTTATTGCAGAGCTCCTCGGAGTCCAGAGGTCTCTGTGGTCTTATGCCCCTAATCTCCCGGGTGGAAGAACTCCTGGGACTCAGGCCACCTCTTGGATCTGGTAATCCTTCTGTTCTGAGTGCAGTGGCTCCTCGGCTGCTCTGAGTGCAGTGGGTTCTCGATGACTCAGGATTCAGTTTCAGCTGCTCTGAGTGCAGTGGCTCCTAGATGACTCAGGATTCAGTTTCTCCACAGGACAGGAGCAGACCAACTCTGTGTCAGCTGCTCTGAGTGCAGTGGCTCCAGCTGCTCTGAGTGCAGTGGGTCCCTGATGACTCAGAATTCAGTTTCAGCTGCTCTGAGTGTAGTGACTTCTCGATGACTCAGGATTCAGTTTCTCCACAGGACAGGAGCAGACCTACTCTGTGTCTGCTCCAGTCCCAGGGACCAGGCAGGGGCCGAAGGGAAGTGGAATTCCGGAGGGGCGGGGTTTGGGTAGCTGCTGTGCCCTAGATGTCCCTGGCTCCCAGATGTATTTCTGGGGCTTAGGGAGTGAGATGGAGTTCTTACCAGCTGCTCTGAGTGCAGTGGCTCCTGGATGACTCAGGATTCAGTTTCTCCACAGGACAGGAGCAGACCGACTCTGTGTCTGCTCCAGTCCAAGGGACCAGGCAGGGGCCGAAGGGAAGTGGAATTCCGGAGGGGCGGGGTTTGGGTAGCTGCTGTGCCCTGGATGTCCCTGGCTCCCAGATGTTTTTCTGGGGCTTAGGGAGTGAGATGGAGTTCTTACCAGCTGCTCTGAGTGCAGTGGCTCCTGGATGACTCAGGATTCAGTTTCTCCACAGGACAGGAGCAGACCGACTCTGTGCCTGCTCCAGTCCAAGGGACCAGGCAGGGGCCGAAGGACTACTCTGTATATTAATGTAAAAATTAAGCATTAGTTTTGTTTGAAAAATGTTGTAAGGTAAAGCAAAGAAATATAAGATAAAATTTGTATGTTAAAAAAATAACCTGATATTTTAGAGAGCCTGACAGAAAATTGTGTTCGTCAACTTAAGAGTAAGGTTAACCAAAACCTCTAAAACATTGCATTATGGAAATTCAGTAACTTGGACACAGTGCTGCATTAATGACATGTATAATTAGATTCAATCTCTTTGTGTCTTTTGCAAGCATCACTGTTTAACGGTTCCAAGTTGTAATTAAAAATATGACCCTTGAATGAATACTGGAATGAGAAATCAGAGCATGCATGCTAGCCTTGAATGTGCCTTATTTCAAAGACACCATACACTTCTTGAGCTTTCAGTTTGTAAAGGATTAGACTACACTTGGGTTGGGCATAGTTGTCCAATCTCATAATAAAATAATCTTTTTCTTGACGTCTTACAAAAATTGATAGTTTTTTGTTGTTTTGTGTTTTGAGAAACAACATTCAGCTCTCTATAACAAAGGTGTTGTAATTGTTGGTATCAGGCTCCGAACCCAATGACATCACATCTAGGTGACTCCCACATTGTTGCCAAGGCAACTGCCATACATTCCCAGAAATAACCTGGCTACCTCCCACCTTCAACTGGGAGAGGCTATATCACTGCCCATATAAAATAGGCAGAACCCCCTGACCTCTCTTCCTCTCTCTTCTTCCTCTCTTCTTCTATCTTCTTCTTTCTCTCCTCCCCCTCTCCCCATCTTTGCCCTATCTCCTGAATAAGCCCTACTTGGAACTGTATGATCTGGGGTAGTCTGTTCTAAGCCACTTACGGATGTATAGCAGTACTCACATGTATTTATTTTTGGAGGCCCACTCAAAGATGAAACATAAAGCAAACAACTCTTGATGCCTTCTTTTAAAAAGGAAGGACTTTCCCATCTCTTGGTCCTTTTGGCTGGGGCAGACACCTTGCTGGTCTCCTCCTGTGAAGATACCATATCCTGAACCTTCCTAGAGCAGTAGGTAAGAAACCTCCCTCATAACCCTAAGCCCCAGAGCTGCAACCCTCCCAAACTCCACTCCTCTGGAATACCACTCCCCTTCAACCCCTTGCTTGGTCCTTTTAGCAAGGGCAGAAACCTGGCTGGTCTGCTCCCATGAAGACACCTTATCCTGAACCTTCCTAGAACAGCTGGTAAGAACCCTTCCCACAACTGGAAGCTGCAGAACTACAATTGGGAGCTGGGACACTCTGGACCCATCACTTACCCAATCCCAACTCCTCTGGAATACTACTCCCCTTCTGCCCCTCCCTTGGTCCTTTTGGATGGAGCAGACACCTAGCTGGTTTGCTCCTGTGAAAACACCATATCCTGAACCATCTTAGAGCAGCTGAGGAACCACTGCACTCAGAACAGCAGGATTTCAGAATCCCAGAGAAAGCCTGAGTCCCAGAGCTCTTCTACTCAGGAGCTCAGAATCACAGGAACACAGAGACATCTGGACTCTGAGGAGTTCTGACACAAGCAAGACAACTGGAAAGACAGGTTCCAGTCAGAGACAGTGAGTGCAGGTAGCACTAGAGTTAACCAGACGGCAAACGGCAAGCGCAAGAATATAAGCCACAGAAACCAAAGTTACCAAAGTTACCAGTTCTCCTACCATAGCAATTCCTGGATACCCCATCACACTGGAAAAGCAGGATTCAGATATAAAATCACTTCTCATGATGATGATAGAGGACTTTAAGAAGGACATAAACACGTCCCTTAAAGAAATACAGGAGAACACAAATAGAACAGGTAGAAGCCCTTAAAGAGTAAACACAAAAAAGTCCCTTAAAGAATTGCAAAAAAACACAACCAAACATGTGAAGGAATTAAACAAAACCACCCAGGATCTTAAAATGGAAGTAGAAACAGTAAAGAAATCTCAAAGGGAGACTACCCTGGAGATAGAAAACCTAGGAAAGAGATCACAGATGCAAGCATCACCAACAGAATACAAGAGACAGAAGAGAGAATATCATGTGCAGAAGATACCATGGAAAACATTGACACAAGTGTCAAAGAAAAGGCAAAATGCAAAAAGCTCCTAATCCAAAACATCCAGGAAATCCAGGACACAATGAGAAGACCAAACCTAAGAATAATACTTATAGATGCAAGTGAAGATTCTCAACTTAAAGGGCCAGTGAATATCTTCAACAAAATTATAGAGGAAAACTTCCATAACCCAAAGAAGGAGATGCAGATGAACATACAAGAAGCCTACAGAACTCCAAATAGACTAGACCAGAAAAGAAATTCCTCCTGTCACATAATAAAAACAAACAAACAAAAAAAAAATCAAATGCAGAAAACAAAGAAAAAATACTAAGAGCAGTAAGGGGAAAACGTAAAGTAACATACAAAGGCAGACCTATAAGAATTATTACACCAGACTTCTCACCAGAGACTGTAAAAGCCAGAAGATTCTGGATTGATTCATACAGACCCTAAGAGAACACAAATACCATCCCAGACTACTATACCCAGCAAAACTCTCAATCACTATAGATGGAGAAACCAAGATATTCCATGACAAAACCAAATTTACACAATATTTTTTCACAAATCCACTCCTACAAAGGATAATAGATGGGAAAACTCCAACCTAGAAAAAGCAAGAAAGTCATCTTCCAACAACCCCAAAAGGATATAGCTACACAAACATAATTTCACCTCTAATAATAAAAATAACAGGAAGCAACAATCATTTTTTCTTAATATCTCTTAACATCAATGGACTCAATTCCCCAATAAAAAGACATAAACTAACAGACTGCATACATAAACAGGACCCAGAATTTTGCTGCATACAGAAAATGCACCTCAGTGACAAAGACATACACCACCTCAGAGTAAAAGGGTGGAAAACAATTCTCCAAGCCAAAAGACGAGCTGGAGTAGCTATTCTAATTTCGAAAAAAAATTGATTTTCAACCAAAAACAAACAAAAAAATAATGAAGGACATTTCATACTTGGCAAAAGAAAAATCTACCAAGATGAACTCTCAATTCTGAATATCTATGCTCCAAATGCAAGGGCACCCACATTCATAAAAGAAACTTTACTAAAGCTCAAAGCACACATTGCACCTCACACAATAATACTGGGGGATATCATCACCCAATCTCAGCAATGGACAGATCTTGGAAACAGAATCTAAACAGAGACACAATGAAATTAACAGAAATTATTAACCAACTTGATTTAATGGATATCTATAGAACATTTCATCTTAAAACAAAAGAGTATGCCTTTGTCTCAGCACCTTATGGTACCTTCTCAATAGACCATATATTAGGTCACAAAGCAGGACTCAACAATTACAAAATACTGGACATATTCCCTTGCATCCTATCAGATCACCACGGACTAAGGCTGTCATCAATAATAACAAAAAAGAAAAAAATGGAAAGCCCACACACACGTGGAAACTGAACAACACTCTACTCAATGATGACTTGGTCAAGGAAGAAATAAAGAAATTAACGATATTTTTAGAATTTAATGAAAATGAAGGCTCATCATTCCAAAACACAATGGGACACAATGAAAGCAGTGCTAAGGGGAAACCTCATAACCATTAATGTCTACAAAAGGAAACTGGAGAGAGCATACACTAACAACTTGACAGCACACACAAAAGTGCTAGAGCAAAAAGAAGGAAATACACCCAAGGGGAGTAGATGGCAGGAAATAATCAAACTCAGGGCTGAAATCAACCAAGTAGAAACAAAAAAACTACACAAAGTATCAGCAAAACCAGGAGCTGTTTTTTTGAGAAAAATCAACAAGATATATAAACCCTTAGCCAGACTAACCAGAGGGCACAGAGACAGTATCTAAATTAGAACTGAAAAGAGAGACACAACAACAGAAACTTAGGAAATTCAAAAAAATCATCAGATCTTACTACAAAAGCTTATACTCAACAAAACTGGAAAATCTGGACGAAATGCACAATTTTCTAGACAGATACTAGGTACCAAAGTTAAATCAGGAGCAGATAAACCATCTAAACAGTCCTATAACCCCTAAATAAATAGCAGCAGTCATTAAAGTCCTCCCAACCCAAAAAAGCACAGGACCAGATGGTTTTAGTGCAGAATTCTATCAGACCTTCAAGGAAGACCTAATGCCAATTCTCGTCAAAATATTACACAAATTAGAAAGAGAAGGAACACTACCCAATTTGTTCTGTGAAGCTACAATCATGCTCATACCTAAACCACACAATGACCCAACAAAGAAAGAGAATTTCAGACCAATCTCCTTTATGAGCATCGATGCAAAAATACTCAATAAAATTCTCTCAAACCAAATCCAAGAACACATCAAAACAATCATCCATTATGATCAAGTAAGTTTTATCCCAGGAATGCAGGGATGTTTCAATATTTGGAAATCCATCAATGTAATCCACTATATAAACAAACTCAAAAAAAACCACATGATAATCTCACTAGATCCTGAGAAAGCATTTGACAAAATTCAACATCCCTTCATTATAGAAGTCTTGGAAAGATCAGGAATTCAAGGTCTATACCTAAACATAGTAAAAACAATATACAGCAAACCAGTAGCCAACATCAAACTAAATGGAGAGAAACTTGAAACAATCCCACTAAAATCAGGCACCAAACAAAGCAGCCAATCTCTGCCTACCTATTCAGTATAGTATTGGAAGTCACAGCCAGAGCAATCAGACAACAAAAGGAAGTCAAAGGGATACAAATAGGAAAGGAAGAAGTCAAAATTTCACTATTTGCAGATGATATGATAGTATACTTAAGTGAACCTAAAACTTCCACCAGAGAACTCCTAAAGCTGATAAACAACTTCAGCAACATGGCTGGTTATAAAATCAACTCAAACAAATCAGTAGCCTTCCTCTACTCGAAGGATAAACAGACTGAGAAAGAAATTAGGAAATGACACCCTTCACAATAGTCACAACTAATATAAAATATCTTGCTGTGAATATAACCAAGCAAGTGAAAGATCTGAATGACAAGAACTTCAAGTTTCTGAAGAAAGAAAGTGAAGAAGATCTCAGAAGATGGAAAGATCTCCCATGCTCGTGGATTAACAGGATTAATATAGTAAAAATGGCCATCTTGCCAAAAGCAATCTACAGATTCTGTGTAATAGCAACTCAATGCTTCACAGAGTTAGAAAGAAAAATTCTCAAATTCATTTGGAATAACAAAAAACCCAGGATAACGAAAACTATTCTCAACAATAAACTAACTTCTGGGGGAATCACCATCCCTGACCTCAAACTATACTAAAGAGCAATAGTGCATGGTATAGATACTGCATGGTATAGATACAACGACAGGCAGGTCAATCAATAGAATAGAATTGAAGACGAAGAAATGAATCCACCCACCTATGGTCACTTGATCTTTGACAAAGGAGCTAAAACTGTCCAGTGGAAAAAGGACAGCATTTTCAACAAATGGTGCTGGTTCAACTGGTGGATAACATGTAGAAGAATGCAAATCGATCATTCTTATCCCCTTGTACAAAGCTCAAGTCCAAGTGGATACAGGACCTTCACATAAAACCAGATACACTGAAATTAATAGAAGAGAAGGTGGAGAAGACTTTCGTATACCTAGGCACAGGGGAAAAGTTCCTGAACAGAACACCAATGGCTTATGCTCTAAGATCAAGAATTGACAAATGGGACTTCATAAAATTGCAAAGTTTTTGTAAGGCAAAAGAAACTGTCAATCAAACAATAGGGCAACCAAACACATTTGGAAAATATCTTTACAATTCCATATCTGATAGAGGGCTAATATCCAATATATACAATGTACTCAAGAAAATAGACTCCAGACAACCAAATAACCCTATTAAAAATGGAGTACAGAGCTAAATAAAGAATTCACAACTGAGGAAACTTGAATGGCTGAGAAGCACCTAAAGAAATGTCCAGCATCCTTGGTCATCAGGGAAATACAAATCAAAACAACCCTGAGATTCCATCTCACACCAGTCGGAATGGCTAAGATAAAAATCTCAGGTGCTAGCAGATGGTGGCAAGGATGTGGAGAAAGAGGAACACGTCTCCATTTTTGGTGGGATTGCAAGCTGGTACAACCACTCTGGAAATCAGTCTGGCAGCTCCTTAGAAATTTGAACATAGCATTACCTGAGGACCCAGCTATACCACTCCTAGGCATATACTCAGAAGATGCTCCAACATATAACAAGGACATATGCTCCACTATGTTCATACCAGCCTTATTTATAATAGCCAGAAGCTGGAAAGAACCCAGATGTCCTTCAACAGAGGAATGGATAAAGAAAATATGGTACATTTACACAATGGAGTATTACTCAGCTATTAAAAACAATGAATTTGAGAAATTCCTAGGTAAATGGATGGAACTGGCAAATATCATCCTGAGTGAGGTAACCCAATCACAAAAGAACACACATGGTATACACTCACTAATAATTGAATATTAGCCCAAAGGCTTGCAATACCCAAGATTCAACTCACAGACCACATGAAGCTCATGAACAAGGAAGACAAAAGTGTGGGTGCTTTGGTCCTTCTGAGAAGGAGTCACAAAATACTCATGGGAGCAAATATGGAGACAACGTGTGGGACAGAACCTGAAGGAGTGGCTGTCTGGAGACTGTTCCACCTGGGTATCCATCCCATGTGCAGTCACTAAAGGTAGAAGCTGATGTGGATGCCAGGAAGCACATGCTGACAGGAGCCTGATATAGCTATCTCCTTAGAATTCTGCCAAAGTCTGACATATTCAGAGGCGAATGCTCACAGCTAACCATTGAATTGATCATGAGGCTCTCAATGGAGGAATTAAAAACTAACAATAGCAACCAACTAGAGCTCCCAGGGTCTAAACCACCAGCCTGGGAGTACATAGGGAGGGACTCATGGCTCCAGCTATACATTTAGGGTAGGATGGTTTTGGTGGGCATAGGTGGGAGAGGAGATCCTTGGTCCCATGAAGGCTGGATGCCCAATGTGTGGAAATTCAAGGGTGAGGAGGTGGGGAGGTTGGGTGGGTGTGTGTGTGGGGCACATCCTCATAGAAGGAGGAGGGGGGATATAATAGGGGTTCCTGGACCGGGGGGAATGGTGTAGAGGTATAACATCTGAAATGTAAATAAAATATCCAATTTAAAAAAAAAGAAGGGCTTTTTAGGGGACTGTGTTAAACTCTTGGAATTCTATGGTAATTGGTGTTTATAAGCGTTGCTAAGTGTTCTAATGATTTCTTTGAGTCCGTCAAGAGGTGTTAATAGCAATTTTCCTTAAAATTTTGGCTTTTCACTTTCACAGAAACATCCTTTAGAATGTGTCATGATAGATGGTTGCTGATTCTTTACTTGGTCATGGTGTTCTGTTCTCTCTCACACACACAAAACTGTTACTACCTTTCAATAGAAAGCATGGTAGTCAAAGGAAGTTTATTTCTAACCATTTACTATGACAAGACACTCTTAGGAAATTTTGACTAGTTTTTGTTTTACCTCAGTATTTTCCAAACAAGGTATATGAGTGAATATAATTTGGGTAACTAACAAATGTGTAGCAGCACTCACCCTCTGCTCCTACAAATGGAGGACACAAATACTTTGCTCTGTCCTTGTTCTCCTCTTGGGAGATTTTTTTATGTTTCTCATTCTTGGCATGCTTTTATTGTTTTCTTGCACATCTTTACCAATTCACCCAACTTTACCAATTTGCAAGCTTCATTTCTTCATAACAACAGTGGTCTCAGATGCCACATCTGAAGATCCAGTATAGTTGAGCCTTGTTACTTTTGTCTTGTTATCTCTTTTTCTTATAGATCTTCCCACAGTGACGTGATCTTAAAGACATGTTTAAGATTCAGTAGCTATCACTTTATCTATAATGAAGTCAGTTTAAAAAGTAATTAGTCTACACAGCATATAAAACTAGGAATAAGCTCATTTTTTATGTCTGCTTAAAGCACAGTGACTATCACTGTGCTTTCTACTTGCGCTCATAATTTCTTCAGAAACAGCCTTTTCCAAAGCATCACATGTCACAGATTTTCCCCAGAGACTGGATTGATAATAGTACAGATATGACCAAAGTTGGACATATGTGAAAGAAAAGATACAACTAAATAATAATGAACATTTAACAAAACAAAAATAGCAAGTTCTATGGTGGGACCTAGGACACCCACAATCTTTTACCCAGATTATAGCACCAGGCATGGAATTCCTTTCTGTGGAGCAGGCCTCACATCCAATCAAAAAGTGGTACCACTGTTGTACCAAACGTATATCTTTCTTTGCTGGGGGCTACAGTAGAATTCTGAATTCACAAATTGGTGAGACTGTTAATAAAATCTTTATATCCTATGAATCTGAATGAAACCTGCCAGCAACCACAAAACCTAGTGAGGAAGGAGAAAGTTTCCTAGTTGGTTTGAGACTGATTTCTGTATGCATTGTAGGCAAAGTGTATAGTATCTTCTGCAACAGGATCATATCCTATAATTATAGTGTGTAACCAAGGGTCACGCTAATAGCCTATATTGTTTTTGAGATCTCTGCAGGCTCTCTAACCAATAATTCATAGGAAGGTACCAGGCTTTAATGAACTTTGCATTTAACAGTGTAGAGGGAATCTTCTATGTACTGTGTGGAAGCATCACCTGTCAATAAAAACCTGATGGCCTATTAGATGGGGCAGGAAATAGAAGGCATTTGTAAGTAATATCAAGCCTCTCAGTTTTTATTGGGGAACTGGGGCTCTGGTGGAAAATTCCACGGTTACATAACAGTCCGTGCTTTCTTGAAGCTGCATTGTCTGATAGTGGAGGGTAATTCCATCGGAATTGTTGCTTTGTATTTTAAGTTATATTTTGAGATTAGATTACTAATTAGTAGGCCAAAATAAGACATTTTAATGGATCTTAGTATTAGTTAACCCACTTACTACACATTCTCTTCACTATATCCCTACCAATGTGTAACTTATTGCTTCAGCCCCCAGTATTCCCTCTCTCTTTCATACCACATATATTTTACTATTCTTCCAATTGTATTCTTAATTGGGTTGTGAGATTGTAGGTTTTCTTGTGGTTTTTCATACATCTTTTCCTTAGGTTAGTGTTTTCCTCCTTCTCGATTTCTCCTGTACTTCCACAAACCTCCCTGCCAAGACTTTACTCCCTCCTTCTATTTCTTCTATATTCTAATATTCATCTTCCCTAATTTTTTTCTGTACTAATGACCCGTTTCTAATTTCCCAGATCTCACAAACAGTCTAAGATTGGCATACAAAACAAAAGATCTAATATAGATTCTTCCTGGCTTAAATGATCCAAATCAGCATAATTTTCCTGCTCCATTAATTTACCTACAAATTTCACTATTTCATTTTTTCTATATATATATATAAATAATATTAATTGTGTGTGTGAATTATTTCTTAGTCATCCATGAGTTGATGAACATCTAGGTTGATTCCATATCCTAGGCATTGTGGATACAATGAGAATGAGCATGACCATACAATGTTTCTGTGATTGGATATAAAGTATTCTGGATGGATACCTAGGACTGGTATAGCTTGGTCCTATGAAAGATCTATCTCTATTTTTTGAGAAACTTCTAGAATGGTTTCTAAAGGACCAGCTCATTCTTTCCAAACCCTTTTTTTATAAGAAAGAAATATCATTTTATAAGTTATACTGTAATTCTGATTTTCAAAAATAAATTCCAATTAATTTGCCATTTAGTATTATAGTTTATTATATGAAGAAAATTAAACCATATGATTTTGTGTATTTGAAAAGCCATATTTAGAAATAAGAAAAACTGAAGGGTCTCTTCTTGGATACAATATCAGATTTTTCATAGCTGAATCAGCTCTGGACTTCAGTATTGGTGATTTGGAAACTATGGCAACTTCTTTAGAAGACAACACACTAAAATGTTTAAGATATAATATAATGAATGTGTGTGTGCACAAATATAACTATGTATTTATCTATCAATTTTCATAAATACCTAAACTATATAGCTCATGATATTGATGATAGAATAATTGAATTTCTCATCACTGATTTGTAACAAGTAGTTATGACAAGCAAAGCATAAAATTTGTTTATGACGTATAAATTTTGTCTTTCTGTAAATAATGTATTAATACTTCATATAGTAGACTATATGAAATATCTCCTGAAAGAAAAATATCAGTAATATCAATATTTGTCAAAACATGTTTTAAGAAATCCAAGATCAGTAACAAACACTTTTATTTTTAAATATTTTCCACATTATTTATTATTTAAGAAACATAAACTTGTATATATGGTTAAATCAAATTTACGCTCCACCTTTCCCCTTCAATTCTTCCCCTTAATCAACAGACCACTTTTCTCTTCAAGTTTCATGTATTCTTTTCTTTAAAATTCACTTAGCTCACTTAGTGCTACCTATATGCTTATGAATGTAGAATCAGCTACTGAAACATGGGTAGAGTCTCAGGGACTGAAGCCCTCAAAAAACCTCTCTCCTTACCTTTAGCTATAGGCATAATGTATTTGTACTCTGTGTAAAGTTCACCTATGTGTTATTCAAATGCTCCTGTCTCTGTTCTCATATTTTGTTTCAATTCAGACAAAGCATTGTAGTGCTTAAGAATCTCTGGTCTCATTGTATAAACAGTTATTACCATTTATTCTCTGACTTGTCAATAAATGTAGATCACACAATGGCGGGCAGAAGAGACCATAGGGTGGGGCATCTGCCAGCCAGAGAAAGGAGAAAGGGAGAGGGGGAGATTTAGATTGGCCAGAAGGATGGAAGAGCTGGAGCCATGGGGGTCTAGAGAAAGCTCATGGAAACATACCTGAAGTCCAAAGAACCAGACCAATAATAGGAAGCAAATATATTGGGGTCATTGCTGGTAGGTAGCCAAATTAGATGTTAAGGTAGATCATTTAACAGCTCAGCTATTGAGGTACCATTTGAAATAAATCTTGGTTTCTCTGTGTGCCTTTTGGAGATTAGCATAAGCTAAAGAAATACAACTGCCAGATTTATTTATTACTTGAATTTATATGAAAAATAATTCATTTTACACCTAGCAACCATCAGTTGCCAATAGCTCCTCAGATAGGACTTCATGAGTTTATCCCCAATCCACATGAGAATTTTGGCTAGTTTGATATTTTTCTAGGATTGTGGATGCAGTCATAGCAATGTAGGTTCATGTGCGCAATGCCCTTATCACATCTGGCTCATACTGCTTCCCTGCAGATGTTCACTGCCTCTGATTCTTACAGTCTTTTCAGTGCCTCTTTCATGATGGTCCTTGAGCCTTGGAGAGAGGATGCATGATATAGATGTCTCCTTTAAAGACTCTCTCTTTTTTCTTTACATTCCAATTGCAGCACCCCTCTCCTTCCAGTCCTTCCCTCAAAGAGCCCCTCCCCCATGCCCTGCTCCCCTTCTACTCTAAGAAGGTGGAGGACCCCCTGGAGATCACCCCACCCTGGCACATCAAGTCACTACAGGACATAGCACATCTTCTTCCACTGATCCCAGACAAGGCGGCACAGTTAGAGGAACAGGGTCCACTGTCAAGGAACAGATTCAGGGACAGATCCCATTCCAGTTGTTGGAGGATCCACATGAATACCAAGCTACACATTTGTGACATATGTGTGTGGGGCCTAGGTCCAGCCCATGCTTGGTCTTTGGTTGGTAGTTCAGTCTTTTAGAGCCCCCAAGAGTCTAGGTTAGCTGACTCTGTTGGTCTTCTTGTGGAGGCCCTATCCCCTTCAGGTCCTGCAGTCTTTCCCCCAACTCTTCCACAAGACTCCCCGAGCTCCTCTTTTTATCTGCATCTTGACAAGTTATGGATATCTGTATTAATCACCTTCTATTGCAAAAATAAGCACCTTCCATTTCAAAATGAGTTGTCTCTGAGGAAAGTTGAGAGATGCAATAATTTATGGGTATAAAGATAAGAATTTTAGGGATAATTTTACTATGTCTGCTTAGCAGAAACAACATGTTACTTAGCTATCCATACATTAGTGTATATTCTAGACAGTCATATTCTACAGCAGTGGTTCTTAGCCTTCCTAATGCTGCAACCTTTAATACAGTTCCTCATGATGTTGTAACTGCCAACCATAAGATTATTTTCATTGTTAGTTCAGAACTGTAATTTTGCTACTGTTACAAATTTTAATATAAATATCTGATATGCAGGATATCATTGCTGTGAAAGGATCATTAGATCCAAGGGGTCGTGATCCACAGGTTGTGAATCATTGCTCTAGGGTTTTGGCCCTCACCTGGCACTGGTCTCCTCTGTCTCTCTATTTCTCTGTCTTTGTGAACTTCTCTATGTCTCTCTGTGTCTCTGCATCTCTGTGTCTCTATCTTTCTTTTGTTATTGTTACAGGGTCTCATGATGTAGTCTTAACTAGCCTGGAATTTACTATGAACACCAGGCTGTCTTCAACCTCACACATATCTACTTGGCTCTGCTTCTCGAGTGCTGGTATTACACATGTACATCACCATACCTGGCATGCTATTCTGGTTTTGATCTAATAGCCTATTCTATTTGGGATAACCATTGCACCGCATAGAACAAGTTCATTTAAATTCCCTTTATATAAATTTATGTTTTTAGAATGTTTCTACAGTTTCAATGTACTTTTTTTCAAATCACTTTCGTGTTAGTTAACTCTCCCATACTCTATTTTCTATCTTGTTTCCACCTCCTATCCATTTTAAACTTTATGTTTCATTATGCTCTTTGCCCAATCATAACACTTATGCTTTATCCCTATCCCTTGAAAACCACCCATGGCTAGTTTCCAGACTTCCATCTGCAATCTAGTCTAAACATATATCTAAAGATAAAAAGCTAGCATCCACATATGAAAGAGAACACATGACATTTATCTTTCTGGATCTGAGTAACTTTTATCAAAATCATGATTTCTAGCCTCATCCATTTACCTGTGAGTTCTACAACTGTATTTTTCTTTAAACTGAATAACATTCTATTGTACGAATATATCACATTTTCTTTACTTATTCGTCAGTTGGTGGATTCTCCAGTGGATTCCATTTCTTGGCTATTATGAATAAAGCAGAAACAGGCATGAATAAACAAGTTTCTTCATAGTAGAATGTAGTGTTCTTTGACATTATACCAAGAGTGGTATAGCTGGATCATGTTGTAGATCCATTTCTAACTTTTTGATGTGGTGAAGTGACTGCACCAATTTGCACTACTTATATACAACAGTATATAAGGATGCCTATTCTCCACATTTATGCCTGAATTTGTTATTATTTGCTTGTTTGAGGTTTTGTTTCGATCTTAGCAATTCTGATTGAAGTGAGATGAAATCTCCAAGGAGTTTTAATTTGCATTTCTCTGATGGCTAAGAATATTGACTATTCAAAAAAATCTCAACCATTTGTATTTCCTCTCTTGAGAACTCTCTTTGGTTTCATGACCAAACTTTTTATTGAGTTGCTTTCTTGATGTTTAGATAGTTGATTCTTTGAATATTTTAAACACTAATCCTCTGTCATATGTATAGCATGGAAGAGATTGTTTTTCCCATTTTGTTGTTTGACTCTTTATTGGATTGATGTTCTTTGACAAAGAGCCTCCACAAAAGCCCTGAAATACTGAATCATTAGATGAGAAAGTAGGAAATAATGTTCAATTTACTGACACAGAAAAACATTTTCTGAATAGGATATCAATAGTTTAGGTATTAACACTGTCTTACTTAGGGATTCTATTGCTCAAACACATGATAAAAAAACAAGTTGGGAAGGAAAATGTTCAGCTTGCAATCCCCAGATCGTAGGCTATTACTGGAAGAAGTCAGGACAGGAACTCAAGCAGGGCAGGAACCTGGAGGCAGCAGCTGATGTAGAGGCCATGAGAGATTTTTTTTTCTGACTTGTTTCCTCTGGCTTGCTCAGCCTGCCTTCTTTAGAACGCAGGACTACTAGGGATGACACCTCCCATAAAGGGCTGGCACCTCCTTCGTTGATCAAAAAATGAGAAAATGTCTTACAGCTGGATATCATTTCTTCAACTGAGACCCTTTGTTCTATGATGACTCTAGATTGTATTAAGTTAACACATAAAATCAGCCAAAACAAACACAAACAATTTAAAAATGAGACCTCATGAATAATATTTATTTTTATATTTATTAATAGTACAATTTATTTTTTAATTATGCCAAATGGATTTATTTTCTTTATGATTACTTGATATTAAAAGAATCAATTTGTGATGACTTAGTTTGTTTTCATGATTTTGGGTAGTCAAATCATGGATCTTTCCATGACTTGACTACCAAATTTTATTAAAAGAGTAGCATTCCTAACTACATTCTAGACACTTGTCTTTAAACATACAGATAATTGTAGTCTTCCTCCTTTACCACAGAAAAGTCTCTTTGTAACAAATGCACCATCTGTTCCACAACCAATCAAAATGCAGCGCTGTGGAGCTCAGTCCCAATGATACATCTACAAAACAATTCCAACATTCAAGGCTTAGGAAACGTAAAAGAAGAGAGATTGGAAAGATCATAAGGGTCAGAGGATCAGATAATTTTCTGTGAGACTGTATCTCCTAGTAATGTCAAAAGCTACACCCATAACATCACCAACATGAGTGCCTATCCACAAGATAAATAAGGATGACAGGACATGCCAAAGTGGACAAGTGAATGATCAAGGAAGCCTTAATATCAAATAATTACAAATAACTAAGGAATACTGAGAGTAGAAGAAATAGTCTTCTCCTTGGAAGATCATGCCAATTGGTGATGCTACACCAAAGGATCAGCCTGAAAACATCATACAGAGTGAGCAGGTTATATTTAGTAATACATGCATGAAAGAACAATGAAAAAAAGCTATGAATTAGAATGAGAGCCAAGAGCAATGAGAGATACATGAATAGCTTAGAGGGAAGAAAGAGAAGGTATAGAAATGATGTAATTGTATTATAGTATCAAAAAAATTAAAGTGGAAAATTTTCATTGCCTTGTAATTACATCTTTGAGACAGTTTTCTGACATTTCGTTTGTCACCTTCAGGTTCAGAACTAGTAAAACCAATTTAATTTAACAGATAAAAATATCTGTGTGTGTGTGTGTGTGTGTGTGTGTGTGTGTGTGATGTGTGTGTTACTTGTTAGGAGTTTTTTCTAGACCATCTTGCATGCTAAATATGTATTCCACCACTGAGCTACATTTCTAACTTCTGTTCAGATTTTTTTCCCATTTTTAGATCCAAAACTACAATTAATCTCTAGTAATAAAGCATACTTTTCAGCAATTTATACAAAATCAACAAACCAATAATAATATAGGACTATTATAAAATATATTTGAATTTTTCATTGTAGACAAATGTGAATGATAAGCCTTGAACTGGGATTTTCTTGAAAAGTCGAGGTATTTGATGAAATGTAAGAGAAACATATAATTTCAAACACAAGAAAAGTAATGGGCAATACATTATCAATATTGTATATTAGTTATACTTTAAGATAATTTCTTGATTACTTTGGATTGGATGTTTTACTATTGAAATTATAATTTCTATCATTTGAAAATTAAAGTATGTCTCCTGGATTATTTAGAGTTGCACTTGTGGTTTGCAATGCTTTTTTTGCATAGTCCAAAGACAGCAGATTACCTGCAGATGCTTTACATGTGCTTTACTCATTGCCGCAATTGTGACCAGCAGCATTTTTCACAAACCAGGGAACTCTCAAAGACACTTCTGGTATCATGTTGACTGTAAAGGAAAGTTCATGCGATGAATTTTTCACTTTCTTGGATAAGAGGAAGCATTTAGTGAGTCCCCAGAGAAGTGTTGAGTGGAGGGCAGTTTTAGGTAGACAGACCTCTGGCAGCTCTTCTCAGGGTTTGCCTGCCTATTTCAATGAAAACATGCAGTATTATTTTTCCCTTGGCTTATGTTTTCCAGTTGGGTATTTACTTTTAGAAGCAACTATTGTTGTCTAATGATCATGAAAAATCCATACTCATAATAATAAAATTTATGTTGTTTGTTTTGATTCTTCATTGCCCTATTATTCTCAATATCAATATGTTTTAGTTGTAATAATTCCTTTCTAACATTGTTATTTTATGCTAATGTTATATACTTCTAAAAGCATCTAAATATTTTTTCAACAAAAAGAAATGAGATGGTAAATGAGATTGGCATTTTTGAAAATGGAACTGAGGGAAAATCATGCGTAATTATCCATGACAGTCTGGCACATGAAAGTTATTAAAATGCAAACAAGATTAACAGTATAGTTGTAGAAAGAACAGAAACCAAGCCTTTTGGTTTGTCTATTATCTGGTTTACTGATGTGCTTCTGTCAGGCATAGATACTGACTTTCTATGGCCCAAACTGCAAGGAAAAGCTTATTGAACCATATTTACCCCTTTATCAGTGTTCTGGGAAAATGAGTGGTAATGCAGATAGAAGTCACATGCCTAAAGGAAAGGTTGGATTGCAGTTTTTCTCTACTCAATATTTATTTATAAATAAGGATTTGTTTCAAGGAAAATAAAAGCCATACGCCCTCAAAAGGCTCGGATTTTACTTTTCCCACTGATTTTACTAATCCATTTACAAGCTATTTGTGTATAATTACATGGATGCTAAAATTAATACTAAAAATCTGCTTAATTACCTTGCTGGACAGACAAAGAATCCCGTTCTACTTGAGGAGTACATATTCTAGCTGCCAGCTTCCTTCTATCACATTTGTGTGGCTCTGTGTAGATAAGAACAACATATAAATTCTTGGTTGTATATCAGAGTAGCCATTACTCATTTGCTTCATAGAACAAAAACAACCTAGAAAACTGAAACCCACTAAGAATCTTCACAGTCTAAGACAATCATGCTTTTTAACCTTTCTGTATTTGTTTCCTTGAATATTTTTTTAAAAATTGATTAGAATGAACTAATTTATATCTAACTTCACTGAATTTGGAAGTGTAATATAAATCCTTCCCGCTGTTTTGTCCCTGCCACTCAGCGTAGACCACAGAGAAGTGTGTGTATGGCATCACACGTTCAATCTGTTTACAAGTATGAAGCTGTATGGGGGATGAGGACAGTCAGGAGTATATAATGAATTACTCTTCTACTGTTACATGGTTCAGTGTCATATATGCTTTCTTATATTGATACAGCCTAGAGTCATCAGAGAGAAAAATACCTCAACTAATTGTCTAGATGAGATTAACCTGTGCAGACATCTGGAGAAGGATTGTTTAGATTGCTAATGCATATATGATGGCTCATCCATCTATGGATGGAACAATGGCACCATCCCTAGTCATCTTATTGGCTGTGTAAGAATGACAGCTAATCATGAGGCTGTGGGTGACAAGTGAGCATGCATGGTTTTGCTGTGTTTCTGCTCCAGGTTTCTGATCCGCATGAGTCCCTGCTCTGAGTTCCTTCCATGGTAAACTTTATCCAGAAGCCATATAAATCCACACTATTGAAAGAGCTCATTATTAGACCCAATATTCTGAGGACTAGAGGCAAAGTAAGAAACATGCTACAATTTACAGTCACAGACAATGACTTTCTGAATAGGACTCTAGCAATACAGAAAATTAGACCAACAATAGATTAAAATGGTAACATGAAACTAAAACCTTCTGTACAATCTAGAAAACTGTATATCAAGTAAAGAGGCACCACACAGAATCAGAGAAAATCCTTGACAACTATAATTTTACAGAGGATTAATGTGTAGAATATACAAACACTGAAAAAGTAACATCCAGAAAACAAACCACACAATAAATAACTGGATTACAGAACTAAGAAAGTTCTGTAAAGAATAAATACAGATGACTAGTACCACATTAAAAGTGATCAATATCCCTAGAACCACCAGGGAAATAAAGATGAAAATTATTTTGAGATTTCCTTTTACCCCAGTGTTGAGGATAATATTTAAAATGGCGGCATCCAATCTGGCTTGTTATTATGGAGCTGCCATGTTCCGGACTAGACAAGGCCTGAGGTCATGAGCAGCAGTGTGCTCCCACCGCTGCTCGGCTCAGGCTGCCAGCTCAGGCAGGCCAGGAGCACCGGCCCTGCCACCCAGGAGATGTCAGCATGGGAGATGGCTCTGCCAATCCACCACACTGTCTCAACAAAGCTTGGCTGATCCCCAGAAAATACCCACCATACACGTGGTACCTGGTAGAAATGAATCTCTAAACCTTAATTATTATCCAAAGGCTTTATATATTTAGAAATGCTCAATAAACTGTTTGCCCACACAATTAGAGTTGTTTACCAATATCTAATCTTATGATATAAATCATTACCCAGGACTGTCCTGGACCCTTATGTGGTTCTCCATGGCTCCTAAATCTCTCTTCCCCCTAGCTTCTCCTCTTTCTTTCCTTCCAACTCCTTACTCCACTTACCTCTCATACAGCCCAATCGCTGAGCTTTATACAAATGTAGTGGGAAGATATCCAGCTACACCCCAGTAAGAATAGCTAATATAAAAACAAAAATGGTAACAAATGAAGCCATGGATGTGGGAAAAGGTGAACACCTAGACACTCCTGGTGGGAATTAAAGTGCATCCATTTTGGAAATAGGTCTGGAATTTTTCAAAAAAAAAATAAAAAGAGAAAAGAGAAAAGAAAAACAAAAAAAGAGAAGAAAGAAATGGAACTGCCATATGATCCAGCTATACTACTACAGAGCATATACCCAAAAGAATCTCCATCCTACTACTCACTCATGTGCCATTTTCTTCACAAGAGCCAAGAAGTAAAAAATTCTACATGTTAATTAACTGATAATGTAGAATAAAATGTGGTATACTTACATAGTGGAATGTTATTCAATATTTTAAATAAAATTTGCAGGTAAATGGATGGATCTGGAAGTAATCATTCTGTAGGAAGTTACTCAGACCCAGAAAGATAAATGGCGCCTTCTCCTTCATATGTGGATGCTAGCTTTAGATATGTGTGTTTAGACTGGAGTGCCAACGGAAGCCAGAAACCTAATCAGGGGCCCTGTGTAGATTTCAAGGATAGGGAAAAAAACACAGCAAATATGAAAGTAGAAAGGGACATAATGGAACAGGAAGTGTTAAATGTTGTGGGAAGTGAGGAGGAAATGATAGATTAAGGGAGGAATAACTAACACTGAAGAGATTTACAAAGACTGCATGGAAATTCTCTACTGTAGAAGTCTTCTAGTGTACTATATTAATTTAAATGGAGTTACTCTATAACAGAGGGAGCAAAGGTGATGCCTGTCCCAAACTAATGAGTGGATGGATAATGAAGCTGTAGTAAATTTATACAATGGGATATCAATTATTTAAAAAATGAAATTTGTGCTTTAACAGAGTAAATTGTAAGTTCTTATTTTGAGTAAAGAACCTAGGCTTAGACAAACAAAAATTCTATGTGTTCTGTCATACATAGATTGTAGCCTCAAGTATTTTGTTTTGCCTAGTTAGCTTGGAGTACATCTGGAAAGAAGAGGTTAGAAAAAGGTCATTAATAGAAATGTGTATTAAGGGAATGAAGAAGACTATAACTAAAAGGAAAGTAGAGAGACTGGATACTCTAGACTGAAGGATTTAAAGCAAGATGGACTGGAAAAGATGGGGAATCAAGGGAACAGCTGGAAGATTAGCAAAACCAAATGAACTATTAAAAAGCCAAGTGGGAACAAACAGCCTGAAGGCTCAACTGAAAACGTAATTAGAAAGGATAATAGAACACATGTGATATGAAAGGAAGTAGGAGGCTATTGGCAATGAAAGGGTTACATAGGAACAGAGAGGGGAAATGGAGGGCAGTAGGGAAATACAGGGTGCATTCACCAAAACCAATGACGTATGAGAAAAGCTTATCTGAATCCTCTAGTATAGTTTATCTAAACCCACTAGTATGTAAGCTCATTAGGCCTAAAATCAGCCATAGGCCTAAAATCAGCAATAGGCCTGCCATACATGTATACTAACACCAAGTCTTGGGTCTCAGTGGAAAATCATTGAAACAGATGGCTATAAGCTAATGTAAACAGGCAGCTTTTATGGAAATTTACAAGCCTGAGTAGTCATAGACCTTGTAAACAGGTAGCCTTGGCAGACAATACCAACTTAGATAAGGACAAGTGAGTCATAGGCAGAGTCATAGTGACTTGTCCCCTGAACCTTCACCCAGCAGATACCAGGTTCTGAATGATATCTGTATTCCTCCTGAACACCCACACTCCAGTGTCATTCCCTTCCCCACATCCTGCCTTTCTGTGTTTATAACCCCTGTGTGAATGAAATACGATTTCAGAAAAAATAATTTAAAAAAAAACAACAACAACAAAAACAAAAAACAAAAAACAAAAAACAAACATAATTTAACAAGAGGATATTGAAGATAAGTACATAACAATACTCCCAGAAGATGTAGGTCATTAAACAAATTTCTTAGTGCCATATTTATGATACTTCCCTATGAGTTATTGTTTGGGGAGGATTAGATGCTTCAAAACAATGTAGGCTACTGCTACTGCTTCTGATTTACCTATCAGAACTAGACACTTAGACCCTGTTGCTGAAGACATCACTCACTTTGATTGGGAGAGATGCACAAAACAGTCACAAACTGCCACATAAACGACCTGTTAGCTTTAGGGAGGTGATATGAAGGGTTGTAGGGAGAATGGCATCAGTAGATTTACCCAGTGCGTTACCCTGATTACTATAATATCAATCGTCCAACAAGGATGTGTGCGCAGAGTTAATGACGTACCTAGAGACTGAAGAGCTTAGCCAATAAGCTTTCCTTCCTAGACATTCCTCCCTGCAAAAGGTTTTTAATCTCAGGTCTACCCTGAGAGCTGGATATGGTATGTTACACATCCATTTTCCGCCATGAAAAACCTATAAACTTTATTACCATAGACTGTCTCTTTCATCAAGATCTGCCATGAGGAGTCATGGAGAAGATATTCAACTACAAAGCCGCAGCTTAATTCTCCTGTGGAAGGCCTCGCTGTGTTCCCAAGCCAGATGCTACCAAGCCTGCCCCACCAAGCTAATGGCAATCACTGCTGGGGCAAGCCAGAGCACCCCTTTTCCCCAGCCCCCTGCTAGACACTGTCTGAGGACCAGGACCAGGAGCTCCTGACTCCATTCTTGACTCTTCTGAGACTTCCAGCTGCTCCTAGATGTCCAAGAATTGGAGAAACCCTTGGCTGGCATCTTTGCAGGCCCGAGGACCCCCGAGCCAGCTCTGGCTTTCCCACATCTCAGACCGTGCTTTCCTATCACCCACAGCAGTGTCTCAGAGCTTCTCTATAGCCCTTCACCTGCCCTGGCAGAGGCGTGGGATAAGTGCAGTCAGACTGCCAGCATTCAGCCCCCCTAAGAGCCTGTGCCCAGTGGCGGAGAGGATGCAGACCCACAGATATGTAAACCGGTGCAGTAACAGCATTCATTTTATAGAGGTAACACTCACTTTCTGATTGAATCTGAGACCTGTTCTACAAGTGAGAACCCATGATTGGTATTCCAAATCTTGTCATTTGGGCTTGGAAGGTCATAAGCCTACAGGAAATTAACAATGAAATGTTTCTGTGTAATGTTATTTGGAAAATACTATGAGGGAGGAGATACAATGCTATCGACCAAGCTTGAATATTTAAAAATAGGAGGAAATTATGAATAGTGATATACACAAAACTCTAAAACCATAAAGAAAGTCATATACTAGGATCCTGCATTATACAATTTCTTTCCTGGCTTAAACAGCTGCTCTTAGGAAATGACTGTCATGTGCATATTGCATAGTAAGCTCACTATGGCAGAAAAATACTTTCTTTCCACCCAAGGGCTAAAGCTTACCTCATAAACAAAGTAAGTACTCGTAGACTAAAATTTCAAAATCTCTCAAAGGTTTATAAAGGGTTTTAAGCATCCTTTGTTTAGGTTAGCTATCTTTCTTGAAACAACATTTATGTATTATTGCCACAGTAATAATACCAAATTCTGTAGATGGCTTCAGAAGAAACAGAATTATCATTCAGGTCATTATAGTAATTAACTGAAAATACTAATCATAAGTTTAACAGAGCAGAATGTCCTAAATATTAGAGAATGGTACACTGTCAGGAAACTGGTGAGGGAGGTGGACCTTATGACGTATGTTTGGAAAGAAAAAGGTTATTTCATGAACTTAAGTGTCCTGTAAGTGCCCACGCTCTTTTTGAACTCTCCAGTGTCTCTCCAGACATGTGTGATAAGCGTTTCAATCATGTAATGTTAGCTCACAAGTTATATATGGGATAAATGAAGGCGTGAATGATTTATGAAAGGTGGTAAAGAGATTCACCTCTGAAGCGTGAATAATCTCTGCAGGTGGTGAAATTGCCTGTTATTAAATGCTAATATGAGGAAAAGAGAATTTCTTTATCTAATGTCATTTGTTTCTGAAATAGTTTTTAAATGGAATCATAAAATTTCTGTGAAGTAATATTTTCTTTCCTGTGCCATGCTCATACACAACAGGAGAATAAATACAGATGTAATGTAAGGAGGCTTTTCTTCTGCGTGCTAGCGTAAGAGGTGCCTGGTGTGTCTATGCTGATGGAGAAATTCAACCATTACGCTCTCCTGGTCTTTTCATGGTACCAATGGCATATCTGCGTGAGACAGTTGCCTGATACAAGGTCTGTGATTGTGAATCAAGTAGAACTAATTGGTTCTGAGCTTCTATCTAACATGAACCCTATAATTAAAAGGCTGACTTGTAAAGCAATACATAGAAGAACCCCGTTGAAGACCACAACCCTAAAATTTGACCCATCCTTGTGAAAATTTGGCACTTGAGGGTACATATTTAAGGTTACAGAAAGAATCATTGTGGTCTCTCATTTTATGAAAAATTAGAAATAATTATAAAGACAATAGATAGTAGAATAGACAGAGATAAATTCTGCATGAGACAAACATATTTTATAGCTGAGGAGTGAGATTTATTTAACCACTTTCTACTTCGTAGATATAATTGGACTTTGGACACATTTCTGACATCATAATACATACAACTCATTATGAACATACCACGGTTTTGATTTAACTGCAATCTAGTAGCAAAGAACCATGTCTATAGGTGAAAATTCTGGGTGTTGGAGAGATTGTTCAGTGGTTAGGGTTGCTGACTGCTTTTGCAGAAGACCCAAGTTCTATTACTACATACAAGATTTCTACAAAACATCTATAACTTCAGTTCCAACTGTGTATCAGCGTAGTACAAGAAAGAAAATGCTGCTTCCTAGAAATTTTACGATTCTCTGTAAGTATGTCAGAAACAATTTATAGTATCGATTTAACTATATGTCTATGAACTACCTATAATTTATCTAGCTAGCTATCTACCCTCCTATTGTCTGCCATCTATCTATCTATCTATCTATCTATCTATCTATCTATCTAAATCTATCTATCATCTTACATGAATACATTATTACAGCATCTTACTATGTAGCCCTGGCTGGCCTGGGACTCACTATATAAACCATTCTGGCCACAAATTCTTGAAAATCAACCTGCTTCTGGCTCCCAAGTGCTGGAACTTAAGGCATGCATATACCAGCACACGTAGATGAGTACTCAAATTTCAAGGAAGGAATTAATATTTGGCATTCATTATTTTATGATTCCTCTATTAGAAAATTATTCTTTGAAAATTTTGTATATTTAATGTATTTTGATAACTAATAAAAGAAATCAATTATCATTATGAATTATATCATTTTCTTTTTGTATGTTTATTTTTTTACTTAAAATTTTGGCAAATAAGCAAATTAGATATATCTTTACATTTTACATATCACACTGACTTCTCTGATAAACTACTTTTTCCTATTTTTGCATTGTTTCATATTGAATCACCCAAGCACTTAAAACTATGCCTATTCAATTTGTAAAAAAGAAATGATACCTTCTCTTGTATGTTGCAAAGTATTTGCAAGAAAGACATTTTATATCTTTCTATGAACTAAGCCATTGATATTTTTGTTTGTAGATTTGACATTCTTATTGAATTTTATCTAATTTTGCTTGATTTGGGGGCATCATCTGAACGTTTAAGAATTTTAATAAAGCTTGAAAATGACTGTTATAGACGATACACTAAGACAATTTTAAGGGAGAAATGATTTCCAAATTTTATAATTAAATAAAAGCTTAAAGTAGTCTTTGAAGATTAATAAGTTTTTTGTAACCATTTGGGCTTTTCTATGTATCCTCCAGTTCCCAAATAATGATAAGGTGTATGAATTAATTCCTACACCTTAAAGTAGGTTTGTTCGCCAGCTGCCTTATAACTTAACTATTCTATGTCTGCCATGTGGCTGGTTACCTCTCCTCAGTTTCTTACATCTGACTTCTCCATGGCCAATTTCGAATTCCTGACTCCTTTCCAGAATTCCAATCTCTTGACCGAAGTCCTGCCTATTCACTCTTGCCTTGCTATAGGCTGGTCAGCTCTTTAATGACACATGATCCTTTACACAGTGCACAGAGATGATCCCAACATGTCTTTATGAATTAGAATTTCTGTGAAGAAAAGACTTGGAAAATGGAAATGATGATACAGGATTTGTCTTTTGGTAAAAAGCAGAAACTGGCTTTTATTGAGTGTACTTACCATTTTTGTGTGTAACACCTCCAGACCTACAAAGCACTTTCTTATATTGCTCATTTATTTACTTATTTATTATTTATTTTGCCTAAAACTTTGTAACAAAGATCCTGGAAATGTACAATGATATTATGTAGACATTACCCCATGAAAGATAAAAGAAAAAGAGAAACTCATGATCTATTTTCTTGCTTCCTGAAGTCTTCTGGGTCTTCTTTTAACTTTCAGCTTCCTTCTAAGTAATAGTAAAGATTAGCAGATAATTTCAATCTGCAATGAAAATTACCCTTGCTTAACATGTCAATCACCTAATAGGTAGACTTTACTTTTTTATTTCTATCATTTTAACACTAGCAGTCACTTGAAGTTTTTCCTGCTCTGACATTTGTTAATTTTAGTATCTGTCACTGGTGTTTAAAGGAAAGCCTTCCATCTCAACTTTGAAATAAATAAAAGATTAGAAAGCCATTATTTATTTGATTACTTTGTATGAGCCCAGCTGTTAGAACATTGTTTATGAATTTGGATAAGGAAATAAAAATTAGTTTCATGTTCTCAAGCCTTCTTATTATGGTCTCTTCTCTATTATATTTCATATATAAAGTGAACTGGAGGAAATATTTAGCCATAATAAAGCAGCTGATAATGGGAACAGACACATAGTTAAATTCTAAGAGCACCTTGGGTTTCTAGCGCTTCTTTATAAGTTCTTTACCTTGTTACTTTGCATTTATCTGTGTCTGAGAATCTTTTAAATCTCTTCCTATTCTCTTCCAGTAATACAATAAGTCATTCAAAAGCCCTTTTATTTTCATAGGAACAGAGATGTTGGGAATTTGTATTAGAATTATAAGGTTCCAATTTTAAACTTTCTAAGGATATTGACTCTGGTTTATTTAAATATTGTCACACAATTCTTGATACAAAGCATTTACACACAACCTCCTTAAAGATGAAAAAGGAACATTTAGTTGAAACCCAAAATTCACAAACGCAATTGAGATAAAAAATATTCTCTTGTACCTATGAAAAGTGCATTTAATTGGGAAAAGGCAAAAGAACAAAAACCCAAGCTGCTCTTCACCAGCTGTGAAGGAACAGACCTCCCAAGGGAGGTGTTACTCAGACACTGGGGAGTTTTACTGAATGTTTTCAGTCACATGTAATTACTGAGTAATGCAAATATAACTTTTGCCATCCAGGATGTTTGCAACTTGAAGCCCCAGATAACTTGTACTGAAGGGACTTTGAAGGAAGTTCAGTAGGAGAAGATGTTTTAGGAAACACAGTACAGCTAGCCACAGCTGAATCTGAGTCCAGATTGATCTCTTAGTCCATCTTATTAAATCACTAGCCACAGCTATGACATACTTGCTTTGTTAGCATATCAGCGATGAGCTAAGATGAAGATGAGGATGTTAGTGCTCTTCATTGTGATATCAGGGTTGTGCTTAATATTTTTTTAATAATTTATTTTTTCTCAAATGACAATTCATTCACACAGGGGTTATAAACTCAGAAAGGCAGGATGTGGGGAAGGGAATGACACTGGAGTGTGGGTGTTCAGGGGGAATACAGATATCTTTCAGAACCGGGTATCGGCTGGGTGAAGGTTCAGGGGACAGGTCACTATGACTCTGCCTATGACTTGCTTGTCCTTATCTAAGTTGGTATTGTCTGCCAAGGCTACCTATTTACAAGGTCTATGACTACTCAGGCTGGTAAATTTCCACAAAAGCTGCCTGTTTACAATAGCTTATAGCCATCTGTTTCAATGTTTTTCCACTGAGACCCAAGACTTGGTGTTAGTATACATGTATGACAGGCCTATTGCTGACTTTAGGCCTATGGCTGATTTTAGGCATTCAGTGTGTAATCAGGGCTGCCCCTGACATCTCCTCCATTCTCTAAGTATAGAAGGGCTGTGGCAATTCTAATCTTGTGAAGGCGGGGATAGAGGCCTGACCTCCAGGAATTGAAGGGGACCTTGTAATGGCTCCAGTCCCCCTGTCGTTGTACAGTGAGGCATGAGGGCCATACCCATCTCGATGTCTTTTTCCTGGAGAGGGGATACTTTTGACATCAACCCCTATGCAGTCAGGCTTGTCCCTCAGGGAACCCAGAGAGATATTTTTAACTTTTATTTATATTCCATTGCAGTGCTTAGCCTCACAGCCTAAGCAAGAATTCAGATCACCTGTCAGAGGGGCTTCTGGGTGGCTCCTCTCTGCTTAGTCTAGGGGCAGAAGTCCCCCCTTTTAGGTTGGGTGGAGATGGGTTTTGGAAACACCCTGTATAAAGTAACAACCTCATCTTGAGTCTCGTGGTCCTCCATAGCTAACTTATGATAATGTGTCTGAATAGGTTTTGCTACCAAATTGTTTATCTGTTGTATCACAGAGTTACTCCGCCTATTTGAGGCCCAGGGACCAGCAGAAATAAGCAAAAAGAACCCAAATAATGGTCCCAAGATGGGAGGAAGTAGGGTTGACAACCTTGGCGAGGCTGAAAACCAATTCTTGTACCAGCATTCATCTGTCTCTTTTTCTCTCTGACTTTTCTTAGGGCCTTCTCTGATCTATTTCATGCTCTCTTTAACCCTCCCTGTCTTGTCTATGTAAAGGCAACATTCTTCTTTAAGGGATATACACAGTCAAGAGCTGTACACAGCCCTTTCTATTGTAATAGAGTGAATGAAGTCCAATAAGGATCTCTCTCTCTCTCTCTCTCTCTCTCTCTCTCTCTCCCTCTCTCTCTCTCTCTCTCTCTCTCGGACCCTTTATCTGTGTGATTTTTTGTTTTTGGATATTATACGTATTTACTTTTTAATGTTATCTCCTCTCCCATTCTCCCCCAAAACCCCTTATCCCAACCCCCCTCCTCCTATTTTTATGAGGGTGTGCTCCAAACATCCTCCCAGTCCCATCTCCCTGTTCTGGAATTCCCAAACAGTACGGGATCCAAACTTTCGGGGACCATGGCCCTCCACTTCCTCTGAAGTCTGACATGGTCACCCTCAATTACCTATACAGGTGGAGACATGAGTCCCTCCCTTTGTGCTCTCTGGCTGGTGGTTTAGACTTTGGGAGCTCTGGTTGAAACTTTTGATATTCCTTCTAGAAAGGACCAAAGCAACCACACTTTGGACTTCCTTCTTCTTCATGAGTTTTATGTGGTCTATACGTTGTTTCTTAGATATTGTGAGCTTTTGGGCTAATATTCACTTATCAGTGAGTGCATACCATGTATGTTCTTTTGAGATTGGGTCATCTCACTCAAGATGATATTTTTCAGCTCCATCCATTTGCCTAAGAATTTCATGAACTCATTGTTTTTAATAGCTGAGTAGTACTCCATTGTGTAAATGTACCACATTTTCTGCATCTATTCTTCCATTGAAGGGCATCTGGGTTCTTTCCAACTTCTGGCTATTATAAATAAGGCTGCTATGAACATGGTGGAGCATGTGTCCCTTTTGTATGTTGAAACATCTTTTGGGTATATGCCCAGGTGTGGTATAGCTGGGTCCTCAGGTAACACTATGTTCAATTTTCTGAGATACTGCCAGACTGCTTTCCATAGTGGTTGTACCAGTTTACAATCCCACCAACAGTGGAGGAGTGTTCCTCTTTCTCCACATCCTTGCCAACATCTGCTGTTACCTGTATTTTTGATCTTAGCCATTGTGACTGGTATGAGGTGGAATCTCAGTGTTATTTTCATTTGCATTTCCCTGATGACTAGGGATGCTGAACACTTCTGTAGGTGCTTCTCAACCATTCGAGCTTCCTCAGTTGAGAATTCTTTGTTCAGTTCTGTGCTCCATTTTTAATAGGGTTCTTTGATTGTCTAGAGTCTAATTTCTTTAGTTCTTTGTATACCTTGGATATTATCCCTTTATCAGATGTAGGGTTGGTAAAGATCTTTTCACAATCTGTTGATTGCCTCTTTGTCCTATTGACTGTGTCCTTTGCCTTACAGAAGCTTTGCAGTTTCATCAGGTCCCACTTGGCAATTCTTGGTCTTAGAGCACAAGCCATTGGTGTTCTGTTCAGGAACTTTTCTCCTGTGCCCATGTGTTCCAGGATTTCCCCCAGTTTCTCTTCTATTAGTTTCAGTGTAGCTTGTTTTAGGTGGAGGTCCTTGATCCACTTGGAATTGAACTTTGTACAAGGAGATAAGTATGGATCAATTTGCATTCTTCTACATGCTGACCTCCAGTTGGACCAGCACCATTTGTTGAAAATGCTGTCTTTTTTCTGCTGGATGGTTTTAGCTCCTTTGTCAAAGACCAAGTGACCATAGATATGGGGGTTCATTTCTGGGTCTTCTATTCTATTCCATTGAATCTCCTGCCTATCTCAGTTCCAATACCATGCAGTTTTTATCACTATTGCTTTGTAGTACAGCTTGAAGTCAGAGATGGTGATTCCCCCAGAAGTTCTTTTATTGCTGAGAGTAGTTTTCGATATCCTGGGTTTTTTGTTATTCCAAATGAATTTTAAGATTCCTCTTTGTATCTCTGTGAAGAATTGAGTGGGAATTTTGATGGGGATTGCATTAAATCTGTAGATGGCTTTTGGCAAAATAGCCATTTTTACTATATTAATCCTTTTAATCCATGAGCATGGGAGATCTTTCCATCTTCTGAGATCTGCTTCGATTTCTTTCTTCAGGGGCATGAAGTTCTTGTCATACAGGTCTTTTACTTGCTTGGTAAGGTTCACACCAAGGTATTTTATATTATCTGTGACTATTGTGAAGGGTGTCATTTCCATAATTCCTTTCTCAGCCAGTTTATCTTTTGAGTAGAGGAAGGCTACTGATTTGCTTGAGTTAATTTTATATCCAGCCACTTTGCTGAAGTTGTTTATCAGGTTTAGGAGTTCTCTGGTGGAAGTTTGGGGGTCACTTAAGTATACTATCATATCATCTGCAAATAGTGACATTTTGACTTCTTCCTTTCCAATTTGTATCCCTTTGACCTCCCTGTGTTGCCTAATTGCTCTGGCTAGGACTTCCAATACTATATTGAATAAGTAGGGGGAGAGTGGGCAGCCTTGCCTAGTCCCTGATTTTAGTGGGATTGCTTCAAGTTTCTCTCCATTTAGTTTGATGCTGGCTACTGGTTTGCTGTATATTGCTTTTACTATGTTTAGGTATGGACCTTGAATTCCTGATCTTTCCAAGACTTTTATCATGAAGGGATGTTGAATTTTGTCAAATGCTTTCTCAGCATCTAGTGAGATGATCATGTGGTTTTTTTTCTTTGAGTTTGTTTATATAGTGGATTACATTGATGGATTTCCATATATTGAACCAACCCTGCATTCCTGGGATAAAGCCTACTTGATCATGATGGATAATTGTTTTGATGTGTTCTTGGATTCGGTTTGCTAGAATTTTATTGAGTAATTTTGCATCAATAAGGGAGATTGGTCTGAAATTCTCTTTTTTTGTTGGGTCTTTGTGTGGTTTAGGTATGAGGGTAATTGTGGCTTCATAGAACAAATTGGGTACTGTACCTTCTGTTTATATTTTGTGGAATAGTTTGAAGAGGATTGGAATTAGGTCTTCCTTGAAGGTCTAATAGAATTCTGCACTAAAACCATCTGCTCCCAGACTTTTTCTTTGTGGGGAGGCTTTTAATGACTGCTTCTATTTCTTTTGGGGTTATGGGATTGTTTAGATGGTTTATCTGGTCCTGATTTAACATTGGTAACTGGTATTTGTCTAGAAAATTGTCCATTTCATCCAAATTTTCCAATTTTTTTGAGTATAGGCTTTTGTAGTAGGATCTGATGATTTTTGTGACACGCCGCCTCGCTGATAAGGAGAACACGCCACACTTCAGGATTCTTCTGACAGCAGTTTACTTGTTACAGCTCTTTTAGATGGTGTTACAGCTCTCTTAGATGGTAGTGTTACAGCTCTCTTGGATGGTAGTGGCGAAGGACCCAGAGCCCCAGAACCCATGGGCTTATATAGAGTCCTGGGAGAACTTACTGCATGCTCATTGGCTCCTTAAGTGATGCCTAATTAGCATACTAGTTTTTCATTGGCTCTTGGAGTGAGGCCTAATTAGCATATTAATTTTTGCTCTTTGCGCATGGGCACATTCGGCTTGGCTCTGACTGAAGCCAGAGCGCGGGAAGCCGGCGCGCCCTGCGCAGGCGCACTTCCATTCATGGCTCTGTCAGAGCCGAGAGGCAGGGAGCTGGCGCGCCTTGCTCGGACGCACTTTACTTCATGGCTCCCTCACTGAGCCGCACCATAGAATGCAGCTCCCACACGGAGGCGCACCATTGTCAATGGCGAACGCGGCTCCCAACAGATTTTTTTTAATTTCTTCGTTTTCTGTTGTTATGTCACCCTTTTCAGTTCTGATTTTATTAATTTGGATACTGTCTCTCTGCCCTCTGATTAGTCTAGCTAAGGGTTTATCTATCTTGTTGATTTTCTCAAAGAACCAGCTCCTGGTTTTATTGATTCTTTGGATAGTTCTTTTTCTTTCTATTTGGTTGATTTCAGCCCTGAGTTTGATTATTTCTTGCTGTCTACTCCTCCTGGGTGTATTAACTTCTTTTTGTTCTAGGTCTTTCAGGTGCATTGTCAAGCTGCTAGTGTATGCTCCCTCCAGTTTCTTTTTGTAGGCACTTAGAGCTATGAATTTTCCTCTTAGTACTGCTTTCATTGCATCCCATAGGTTTTGGTATGATGTGTCATCATTTTCATTAAATTCTACAAAGTTTTTAATTTCTTTCTTTATTTCTTCCCTTACCAGATTATCAATGAGTAGGGTGTTGTTTAGTTTCCATGTGAATGTGGGCTTTCCATTGTCTTTGTCCTTTTTGAAGACCAGCCTTAGACCATGGTGATCTGATAGGATGCATGGGATTATTTCAATATTTTGTATCTATTGAGGCCTGTCTTGTGCCCAATTATATGGTCTATTTTGGAGAAGGTACCATGAGGTGCTGAAAAAAAGGTATATTCTTTTGCTTTAGGGTGAAATGTTCTATAGATATCTTTGAAGTCCATTTGGTTCATAACTTTCGTTAGTTTCACTGTATCTCTATTTAGTTTCTGTTTCCATGATTTATCCATTGCTGAGAGTGGGGTGTTGAAGACTCCCACTATTATTGTGTGAGGTGCAATGTGTGCTTTGAGTTTTAGTAAGGTTTCTTTTATGAAAGTGGGTGCTCTTGTATTTGGAGCATAGATATTCAGAATTGAGAGTTCATGTTGGTTGACTTTTCCTTTGACAAGTATGAAATGTCCTTCCTTATCCTTTTTGATAGTTTAAGTTGAAAGTCGATTTTATTCGATATTAGAATGGCTACTCCAGCTTGTTTCTTAGGGCCATTTGCTTGAAAAATTGTTTTCCAACCTTTTACTCTAAGGTAGTGTCTGTCTTTGTTACTAAGGTGGGTTTTCTGTAAGCAACAAAACACTGCGTCCTGTTTGCGTATCCAGTCTGTTAGCCTATGCCTTTTTATTGGGGAATTGAGTCCATTGATGTTAAGAGATATTAAGGAGAGGGTGTTGTTGCTTCCTGTCATTTTTGCTAATTGTGGAGACATCGTTTGTGTGGTTATCTTCTTTTGGGTTTGATGGAAGAGGATTATTTTCTTGCTCTTTCTAGGGTATGATTGCCCTCCTTGTATTGGGACTTTCCTGCTATTATCCTTTGTAATGATGGATTTGTGGGAAAATACTGTGTAAATTTGGTTTTGTCATGGAATATCTTTGTTTCTCTGTCTATGGTAATTGAGAGTTTTGCTGGGTATAGTAGCCTGGGCTGGCATTTATGTTCTCTTAGGGTCTGTATGATATTTGTCCAGGATCTTCTGTCTTTTATAGTATCTGGTGAGAAGTCAGGTGTAATTCTGATAGGTTTGTCTTTATATGTTACTTGGCGTTTTTTCCCTTGCTGCTTTTAAAATTCTTTCTTGTTTTGTGCATTTTGTGTCTTGATTATTATGTGACGGGAGGTATTTCTTTTTTGATCTAGTCTGTTTGGCGTTGTGTAGGCTTCTTGTGTGATTATGGGCATCTCATTCCTTAGGTTAGGGAAGTTTTCTTCTATAATTTTGTTGAAGATATTTATTGGCCCTTTAAGTTGAGAATCTTCACTCTCTTCTATACCTATTATCCTTAGGTTTGGTCTTATCATTGCGTCCTGAATTTCCTGGATGTTTTGTGTTAAGAGCTTTTTGCATTTTGCGTTTTCTTTGACAGTTGTGTCAATATTCTCTATGGTATCTTCTGCACCTGAGATTCTTCCTTCTATCTCTTGTATTCTGTTGCTTATGCTTGTGTCTATGACTCCTGATTTCTTTCTTAGGTTTTCTATCTCCAGAGTAATCTCCCTTTGTGATTTCTTTATTGTTTCTACTTCCATTTTTATGTCCTGGGTGGTTTTGTTCATTTCCTTCATCTTTTTGTTTGTGTTTTCTTGTAATTCTTTAAAGGATTTTTGTGTTTCTTTGAGGACTTCATCCTGTTTATCTGTGTTCTCCTCAATTTTTTTGATAGTGTTATTTATGTCCTTCTTAAAGTCCTCTATCATCATCATTAGAAGTGATTTTAGATCTGGTTCTTGCTTTCCTGGTGATATGGGGAGTTCAGGACTTTCTAATGTGGGAGAACTAGGTTCTGATGATGGCAAGTACCTTGGGTTGCTGGTGCTTGTGTTCTTGCACTTGCCTTTCACCATCTGGATCTCCTTTGTGCTATCTGTGCTGTCTCTGACTGGAGCCTGTCTTTCCTATTATCTAGGTTGTGTCAGAACTGTTTGGGATGGGTTTTGCTGCTGGGGTTAGAACTGAGGCCCAAGATCTGCTCAGTGCTCGGGCCCAGACTGAAAAGAACCTGTACTCTGGGCCAGGAGTGAATTCCTGGGTCCCAGTGGGTCCTGGTTGCTCCCTGTTTGGGGCAAGTAATGCCATCTCCTAGCCTAACATACTGCTTGGGTTAGAGCTCCTGAGAGCCCTGCTTCCTCTGGTTTCTGTGAGATTGGGTGCAGAGCTGACTCCTGGGATCTACCGAGTGCTCAGGCCCAGACCGGATGGAGCCCGCGCTGTGGGCCAGGAATGAAATCCTGGGTCCCAGTGGGTCCCAGTTACCCCCTGTTTGGGGCAAGTGTTGCTTTCTCCTTACCTGGGATGCTGCCTGAGTTAAATCTCCTGGGAGGCCCTCTTTCTGTTGGTTTTCTGAGGTTGTGTACAGATCTGCTGTCTGAGACCCGCTCTATGCTCGGGCCCAGACCAGAAGTCTTTGCTTAATATTTCAAAACACAGGATTAGCTTGTTTTCCAAGAGTGGGGGGATTATACAATAATGAACCTAATCTGTGTTTAATAAGGCTTTCTTCCTTTGTGTTCATTGCAATATTGAACTAATTTTGGTTTGTTTGCACAGACATCCCCACTGGCTTATATCACATTATGGTACATAGTGTCGGGAATCCAGCAGGTATCAAATGCAGCACATGGCTGCCTGCCTCCAAAGATATGTTATCCTACATTAATGAAGCAGCTTTTCTACATTCAATGGTGCCTAATAGAAGTGGATTTTATTATATTAATACTTCACTAATCTCAATTATATTAAAGTCTTTCAGGAAATATTCTGGTTTGTACACTACATTATAACACAGACTTGGAGAAACATAAGCCCCAAATTTTTAGAAAAAAAAATACACCGTATCTTTCAAATTTGTGCACATACAAAGTTAAACAAATCGTTACTATATATTGAAATGTGTTCGAGAGTATCCAATATGACTGTGTGATTGTGAATATTCCTGATAAGGTACTAGATATGAAGATTAGGAAAATCTTGGTTTATTCTAATGCTGACTTTTAAATACTTCAATTTGTGAGATTACTAAAGAAATCATTTTAATAGTTTAGAAATAACTTTAAATGATATTGTATCTTTAATAGTTTAATTATATTGTATGTTGACCACATTTAGTGAAAATCACATATTTGCACCATCACCATAATTAAAATAATGTATGGAAATGCTTATTTCCGTTATCTAGAGTTATTTATTTTACCAAGAATAAATAGTTTAAGAATCAGGTTTTGCATAATAAATACATACAATCTTATATGTTAATAGAAAATTAAAATAAAAAGTAGTATTTCAGAGTACTGTTTTTGGTTCTAAGAAATTTGAATTAGTTCCATTTAAAATACTGTTCCTGTAACACTTAGTACTTTCATATTCTAAGACTTCAATTATTATGTGAAAATTAGAATATTGAACTAGTTGAACTTTCTTCTATGTGCTGAGCACTGTGGTCATGCTCATAGGGATTTCTTCGTGGATATATTGGTTTGAATAAGAATGCCCCCTTAGGCTCATGTATTTGAATACTGGTCACCAGGGATTGGCACTATTTGAAAGGATTATAAGGATTAGGACCTTGTTGGAGGAAGAGTGACACTGAGGGTGAGTTTTGAATTTTCAAAAGGTTTCACAGGCTCCTATGCTCCCTCTAGTTCTCTCTCTCTCTCTCTCTCTCTCTCTCTCTCTCTCTCTGCCTGTAGTTCAGGATGCAGTGTTCCCTGCTACTGCTCCAGCACCTACCATGCCTACCACCATGCTCCCTATGATGATGACAATGGACTAAGTCTCTGAAAGTATAAGCAAGCCCCCAATTAAATACTATTTTTTTAATAAGTGTTGCTGTGGTCATCATGCCTCCTCCCATCAATAGAACGTTGACTAAAACTGTAGATCCCTATTGTGAAGTTTCCCACTGATGTAGAGATGTGAGAGTGATAGGGCAGGCACTACATCACTGAAATGCATGTTTACACCAAGATTCCGAGCATGGATACAAGTTCATAGCATTTGGATGTTCATAATCATTCAGTGCTTATCTAAATTATTGATTTCCTCTCTCCTGATTTAAATGTGTTTCAGGACACTCTAAGTGACCTCCATTGACTCTTATAAGCTTGTTAAAGATAGTTTTAATGAACTTGTGTGTGTGTTTAAAGATTATATCACAAAATACAGTACTTTGGATTAAAATAATAATTTCACTACCATCTCTTAAAGATCACAAACATGAAGATCATCTCAGCTATGCTCTTGGAGTTTGGAAGCGCCATTAGAGAATATCCAACAGATATGTATGGATTATAGTTGCTTACTGAAGACCAGTTGTGGACAAAATGCTTATTCATATGTCCAAACCCAATTTTCAGTGTGGTAGTGTTTAGAAATAAGGCTCTGGGATAGGTCTTGGGAGTGAGATAATTTGTCTTCTCTCTTTTCTTCCTCTGTCATTTCTCCACCTCTTTGTCTCCCTCTCTCACTCTTTCCTTCCTTCTCTCCTCTTTGTTATGTTATGTGATAATTCAACAGGATAACACTTGTCTAGGAACTGGAAAGCAAACCCTCTTCAGAAAACTATGTTTTCAACTCTTTAGTCTTGGATTTCCTAGTTTCAGAGCTATGACAAATAATTGTTGATTTAACTACTTAGCTCATATCAGTTTGCCATAGCATCCCAAGTCAACTAAGACAGTTAACCCAAGTTTTGCTGTAGGCTAAGGTATCTAGAGTCTCTAGTGTGGCCTTGTTGTAATAAGTGCACTTTTGTTGGAGAAGGTGTGTTTCAGGAGTTGGGCTTTGAAGTTTTGAAAACCCCTACTGGACCCAGTATCTCCCTCTGTTTGCACATCAGGATGCTAAGCTACCATATACTGCTATAGTACTATACCTTTCTGTTTGCTGCCAATCTCCACACCATGATGATACTAACCCTCTGAAAATGTAAGCAAGTTCCCAGATAAATGCTTTCTTTCCAAAGAGTTGCTTTAGTCACAGCCACAAACTAAGACACCCAGAATTAAATCATGTCCATGTAAAGATTGAAGGAGGCTTTTTCCATAAGTCTGTTGACTAAGAACGTCATAGGGCAATTCTGTCACTCATTGTAGCAAGTGGTAGATTTCTCATTGCAGACCTCTCAGGACAGCTGGGTTTCTTACCTAGAGAATATCAAGAAGACGGAGGAGGAAGAGGAGGAGGAGAAGGAGGAGGAGGAGGAGGAGGAGGAGGAGGAGGAGGAGGAGGAGGAGGAAAAGAGAGAGAGAGAGAGAGAGAGAGAGAGAGAGAGAGAGAGAGAGAGAGA